>NC_071087.1:78123497-78432872 GCF_027358695.1 Spea bombifrons | reverse complement strand
AATGTAATGTTACTGTACAGTATTTAGTCTAAGTGTGAGTTACAATATATCAATTAAATGGATTCGTGTTTTCAGTATAACTTATTTATACTCGCTTTATTAAATGCATTTTATATATTTTCCAAATATTTAATATTCTGATAAATATATTCTTAGTAGGATATATCTTAATGATAATATTTATATATATTATGGGAACATATGAGGGTGGAATATCACCTTATAAGTGAGATATGGCCAGAATGTTTTTAAACCGGAAGGAAGGGGGGGGGGAGTCTTACATTTTTGGCTGGATTCTAGATCTAAACCAATTCAAATAAATCTCAGTGTAAAATTGTAAAGGCTTTTTTTTTTTTTCCTACCGCAGTCATTACACTTAAATGTTTAACTCAATAAGTGGCGTTGGTACTGAAAAAAAGACCAAAGGCCAAAGAGTTATGATGAAGACTGAAAGAAAAATGGAGAGGGGGGGTGTAATGTTCAAAGTGATAACCTAGCAAACTACTCAAATGAAGCGAAAAAGCAAAAACAGATGAATTTATTCAAATATTTACAGAATCATCTTTAAAAACTGTCCCGGGGCTCATCACACACCTTATACCTGTCAGAGCCAACCGCAATCTGTAACTGTATAAGCATTCTCTCTGCTGGTTCCGTAAATTAAAAAAAAAGAGAAATGAGAGCAAAGAGTGTTGAGAATTTAGAGAAGTCAAACTAAAATCTGTTAAAGTTGTTATTTTAAATGTATGTTGACATGTGACTTTTAAGAGATACTAGGAAAGTCTTTTTGGCTGGGTATCAGATTATACAGCATGAAATGAAGCTTTAAAAAACGGGAGTGCCTTTTCCTCGCTAGGCTGTTAATTGTTGTCCATTGATAAGCTGGGGAGACTGGATCTTTAAACAGGTTAGCGGATAGTCACAGGGAAAAGATGCTTGGATTATGTTTTAAAAAGGACCGCTTAATCGGGAATGAAGAGGCGACTATCATGTCGGCAAACCTAGCAAAAAGCAACTGACATGACATGTCCCATTAATAACGATGTATTATAACAGGCCAGCGGGTCTCTAGTGTAACCAATCGCTTAGGTCAGACAAAATCCTTGTTGCTGCAGCTACTACTTCCTTGGCAAAGTGCCAAGTGCAACTGCAATAGATTATGTCTGTTACCAGATTCTTATTCCAGGAAGTGCCAAGGAGGACCAAAATCACATTTACCGTAAGCCAGTCAGAAACAGGAGACCCAAGTCAGTAGAGTGTTTGAGTGTGTGTATTTTGTATTCAGAGGGAACGGTTTCCTTTTTTTCACGGTTTTTAAACCGATGCAGTAAAAGCGGGCATAGGACTTTTTTTTTTTTTTTTTTTTTAATCCATACTGCTACTTCTTTTTCTGAATTGAATTAACCTTTTCTAATCAGGTCCTCCACAAAATAAAATCCAGGCTACATCCAACAATCTTTCATCATGTAATAGTTGGGGATGAAATACACACATATTATATTATATATATACACACATATACAAGGGTTATGCTTAGGACATCATGCAATATTAACCGAGAGAATCATTTTTCTTATTTTCCTTTTTAAATAATAGTAAAGATGAACCAATGTGATTTTTGAACTTACTCCTGAATTGGATTATATGGGCAGGATTTCTTAAAAGCCCACAAAACAATACCAACAAAAATCCAAAATAAAAAAAAATATTGCATAAAATAAAAAGTACAAACTGAGATATGCATTTCAGCAGCAAAGTTTTGTGCAAAATTCACAAGCTCCAATAAATAGGATGTTAAACATTCTATGGCAATTGTGCAAGTCTTGTTTAATAGATTCTTGGCGTAATTCACATTCTGGAGAACTCTGTTACAGGACTAGGTATATATATCGTTTCTGTTATACAGTGGGTTTCCCTTATACATATTACTATCCTGTATCATGCGGGGCAACAGTCTGATAAATTTAAAGGTAAAACAAAAAACACCAGTTGATCAGTCTGTCTATAGAAAGCTACCAAAGCTTAAGATGTTGCAGCTAATACAGTTCTTTACCATCTGTCGCGTTACAGCTCTAACACAATTTTCTGATCCTCATTCATGTCACTTTAAAAGTAAAACTACCACAAACGTTACATGCATTGGGCAAAATATTATATACTGTGTGTTAACAGTATTGTATACCACTTAATTTTCATTGAAAGTATCATTAAGATCTTCATACATTTACGCACCTTCCTTAAAGAGATAGTTTTTTGTATTTGTATTTAAATGTTCAGTAGTTTTTTCATTTAAGGAAGGTGCACAAATGTATGAAAATCTGAATGATTTTGTGTAATGCATATGAACTGTTCTAGGACAAATTCAGCAATGTTGACTGGCAGACAAAGGGCTGCATGTGGTTTCTCAACAACACGAGTGTTATTACAAGTTAGAAAGAGGTATTTAAAATATCTTTATCGATGCATAGGCTTTCCATGATAAACGGCATTCAGTGCCCAAGCCCAGTTTTGAAAGCTTTGGTGCCACCGGTAATGTTAATGAAGCCAATCCATTACTTTAGGAGAACAAATCCAGCACCCCTGATGAAAAAGTGCTCGCAGGAGGAAGCTTTTGGGTAAGGCATCGTTAGATTTCACATTAAAACGCTTCCCGGTTCACAATTATGTATAAAAAATTGAGAAAGCCTGCCCTACTTTGCCATTCTTTGGGGGAATGAAGACCAGGGATGACTGCCTATTAAAACATGTAGAAAGTATACAATGTGCACAGCCCTCATTGTCTACATGAGGCGACATTGAAAGAAAAATACTCGATATTACTGCATAGCGCAGCACGCAACAATTGCGCAGTTCTGGTGTGTATGCTGAGTGAATTTAAAAAGGAACACATGACACTAATCTGAATTCCAGAGCACATAGTTCACCAAGTTAGGGACTGGGAGGGGAGACTACTGGACACAATAACATGAGACACGAACGAGAAGCTACTGGCCATACAAAGCCACAGAGTGGAAGCCTGAGAAGCCGTCCCAAAAATAGATATATGTTGAGTAAAAACACGCATGACAACTATAATAACCAACCTCCTATTCTTGGCCACGGAAAGTTATTTTTCAATTACTTTTTCAGAATACGAATGGATTGTATATTTAGATATGAAGTGAATAGACCACAAGTCCATGTCATTGTCCAAAAACACACCACAAAAAATATGGCATTTCATATCATACAATTATTTCGCCTAACCAGATCGATTTTTTTCCTCCCTCATCTAATAAGTTCAATTAACATCCAGTAGTCCTATCACATTTAATGCCTCGGTGTAGTTTCTAGTACTTTTTTTTTGTAAATAGAACATCAAAAACTCTGTTATACTTGTAGGAACAAACATACAACATGACACTACAGTAAAGCACAACGTGTAAAGCAACGCATTGTTGGAGGCCAGCAGGTGACTGCAATTATACCAGCACCAACAAGGTTTAAATGGAGCGATGACGACTATAACATACAGTTCCACATGATTGTATTTTACAGGAAACACATAAAAAGAGGCTAGTCACAGCTTACAATGTAAATAACCATAAATATTATATTATAGTATGACAATGCCTTAAAACGTAGAAAGCACTTTTACATCTTTCAATATTTTCTTTTACAAAAAGGATTACAATTATTAGGACTGAAGCACGAGCTGCAATTTCAGTTACCATTTTAGTGCGCTTTTCCATAAACATCCTGCTTTTAGTTTATGCAACCAATTAGACATGAAATATTTTTATTATTAAAGTCGGTAACTGCAATGGACTGCTTGGACAGCGCAGGATTAATGATAGAAAATGCATCTGGGTAATGGTGTAATTAGCCGTGCGTAGTGTGATGGGAAGGGGTGCGGTGAAGGAGGTTGTGATTTAACGTATGTACGTGCAGTAGGATCGAGGATAAGCCAAAATGCAACATGTATAAATTAACGTCAGATTGTTTTAAGTTGACTATTAGAAAAGGGACGAGTTACTGAGCGTAAGACAATTAATCCTGGCTTTAGAAGGAGTGACGTGCATAAAGCCATGTTCTTATTTATAACAGGCTACATATGTTGCCACTAGAAAGACAAGCAGTTTCCACTTAGTGGTTAGGCAGTACAGAAGGTAAAGATCTATACTAGCTGCAATGAGTGGGGAAATGCTGTGTAGCAATGTGTTGATGCAATAATAGACTTCTCCTACAGCCTATAATGAGAAGACAGTAAGGGTAAGTACCAGGATACACGTTATTCTGGTAAATGATGGTCATCACAAAGTGAAAGGACTCTACAGTCTCAAGTTGGCAGCTTCTCAGTTTAGGAGCCAAACGTTATACAACGGCAATGACTGAAAACAAGCCCTTACGAAGCACAATGCATGCTGGATGCTAAATAAAGTTAAACTATAATAATGAAATAAAAGCCATTAGTATTGCACTTCACACTGGTTCAGTTAGTCATAAACACAACCTCTGGAGTGGTTGCAATGTTAAACACATATTGTGAAGCCCTGTGGCAGTTAGCATATGCTTTCCTAGCAAGTTCCACTTCTTGTTTTTGTACTAGCAAGTGAGCTATGAATGGATGATGAAGTGTTGTCTTGCTCTGTGAAGTGATGTGGAAGTACAGCATGCTTACTCAAGCTGTGAAGCTAATGATATTACAGCCAACACCACTAAGGGTGCCCTCAACAGAGCGAGCAAGGTTCAGCGAACTGCTAGTCAGCTCATCGTCAACACTGGCAGGAACGCATCCAAGGCTTTAACAAGACATCACTTTCTGCCTTATCGGACTGCACTCTACGGACTTTCTGTGACCACTGTGCTTCCTTACAGAAATCATTGCTTGTTTACATGGAGCAGAGATGTTTTGTCAACAATGAGTTTCCCACACTACATACCAGATGTATTTGGCAGTCAACATCAATCTGAATACCAGTACTGAATTCATCAATAAACTAATCTTTTCAAGTGTAATATTTAGACATTTCCATTACAATATTGGTAACTATGCACTCACATGTAATAGCTTAATTTTAAACATTCAGATTTTTATTTTTAACAAATGTGTGGACACCTAAAACCAGTCTTATTGCACAACAGATCTGCCTCAATAAGTAGTAACAGTATAAATACGACACACAAATATTAACGTATCTAGATACATCTGAAGTGCCGCAACCCTATACTGCCCTCACCACAGCTTCTGTTGGGTGGCTTTCATAGACTATTGGGACTATCCCCCATAATTACAGCCCTCTGACCCCAGCATGTAGAGGCCATGCTCTTTTCCACGTGTGCTTTGTTAGAAGGGACACAAGACCAGAACGCACAGCCCCCACCCGTCTCTATTGCAGGATGTCACCAATTTGTCACGCCTGTTAATAGCCTGTTCAATAGCCAAGGTAAGATGTCTTACTCACAAAAGGCAAGCACGACCCTAAGAATGCAACAACACAATAAAAAGACTGGCTGTACAAAATAAAACAAGCATGGATGGTTGCATCTGAATACATACATACATACATACATAGAAAAAGACACACACACACCTAACAGTATGAAATGTAGAAAGGTAGGCTTCATAAAACAACATTTCTAGTTATTTTAAATGGATTCAAGCAACATAAGCTGATTTTTGTATTGGAGTGGTCATAAATGCAAGCAAAAAGAAAAAAAAAAAACACACAAGATACGAAACTTGATTGGCTTTTTTAACTTTCACATTTTTAGTGATGTTTATGGCAGAACAATCATGTGTTTAATATGGTAGCTAGTATATGGACAGAGAACCATGGATCAATGAATGCAAGTTACCGTTTAACCTCAGTAACCCCCCCTCCACAGCTTCTGTCAGTGAAACTACTGGGGGGGGGGGGATCTTCCAAACCAGTATAGACATGATTGAGATAATGCTGATGAGGTCTCATACTAATTTAGCAGATGCCAAGTGGAAAGATAGTGTCTAAGATGACTGCATATCCAGCATACAACTGTGCTGATCTCACACTATGCCAGTCCAAAAGCTGTTTTCTAAAACATCAGACACGGGAGGAGGATCCCAAAAAGAAAATTAAGATGTACATTGACCTCATAGAAACATTTTATGCTATTCAAAAATCAACAGCATGGTGTCTGTGGGGGAGGGGGGATAAAACCAAGATGCGTTTATAGAGGGTGGACCCTATAACCCACAAAGGAAGCGTGGTCTATGGCCTGACTTGGGACTGCTGCACGCGATCTGCTATTATGACATGCAAATGATCTAAAAACAAGCTAAAAATACTCTGCAAAGCAGGAAACTTGCAGAGCATGGAGATAGCAAATAGGAGCAGATGGGTGGGGGCTCAGACGTTGAGACGTGCATGGATCAAGCACAAAGCTTCAAACCGGGTTTAAGAATACGGACCATTTTTATGCACGTTGCTACACTGGCCTGATCTACTTCCCCAAGGATCAATACGGTGCAGTGAACAATGTGACAATGATTTCGATCGATACACCACTTGGGTATGGATTTCTTTCCCACCACTGTAGCAGTGCAGAACAATAACTCAATTCAATTCATACAACGTTATAACACTCTGCAGAAAGATAGGCCAATGGTAAGGTTACAAGGCCCCGCCAGTCAATCTGAAAACATCAACACATAAAAAGTTAGTCATTGTCTTTTTACGACAGTTTGCCAAATTTACAACATACATTATTTCAATAATCTATGAAGCAGAGTCCACAGCTATACATATACAACAATATGCACCGGTAACTCAGTGTTACAGACCCTGGCAGGTTTAACCCTTTCACCACGCATGTTACAAAATAACCTTTTCATTTAGCAGACTGATGCCGTGGCTTACTGGTATACAGCTTTGAGCAAACACACACACACACACACACACACCTAACTTTGGGCTTTCTGGGAAAGATTTCTTCAGATTTTACGCAATAATCTGCAAAAAGTAAACAAAGCTATGTGCTTTTGATACGACACCAAGGGCATTCTACGACCAGAACAAGTTTGAATCTCATAACACGAGGATGCCAGAAAGCCCCAAAATAGTGACAAAAGGCCTTCTCTGTACAAAGCAGAGCAAGTAAAATAAAATACACTTACGTCAATAAGGACATGACTAAGGCACGCACGGTATGTGTTTTTTTATTACTTACCAATCCCTCATTTGCACATACTTTCTGTGTGCATGGGCCTGAACATCCCACCTACACGCAGCAGCTTCGATCTCATCAGGATAGAACTGTTCAGGCTCATGAGTTTCCAACCCTATGCTGTGCTCAAAAGCCATTTTTAAAATAGCAGGCATATGCAAACAAGGAAATACCATGTAACCATTAGTAAGAAATAAAAAAAACAACAAAAAAAAAAGTCGACATAACTCCTGTCCATGTCTGAGATATCCATATTGGTATTAATGTATTATCACTTTGCTTTAAAGCACCAAAACACTGGCATTAAATCTTAACAATAAAAGAAATCCAAAGCAAATATACAACACTGTTTTCTCTTATTTCTCTATTTGCCCATACAAATATCATGGATCGATGCACATCTCGGGTTCAAAAAGTTCAAAGATACACAACATATGGTGGTTACTAAAAGGATGGAGGTCGCAGACCAACAAGTGATGGGTCAAACACTGTTGCGGTTCAACACAGATTTTAGTGGATCACTCCTTCAAATGTCTCACGCGCAGGACGATATAAGCATTGCTGCCAGGGAATAGCAGATATGTGGTACCACTGGGTAGAAGAACCCATTACCACCATTTGTTTTTAGTGTTATGTCAAAATACGACACGTGGGAATTATTTTTTGGGCACTATATGGAAGGAAAAATGATAAATAGGGTAGATTTATTAAACAGTTTCATAATGGGTTTTTCTAACCAAATTACTGCCACAAAAGTCTTAATAGTTGCATGTGTGCTTACAAAAAAACAGGTTAAAAAGAATGCGATTAGGAACAGTATTATTAGAGCACAGAGCGATATATAGTCTGAAAGCGTTATGTAATAAAGCAGACGCTGCATTGCTCTATGTGGGAGGCAAGGGGAAGGAGACAAGGCTGTGGAGGGGGATACAGACATTTCTAGTAATACAGGTTTACAGAACATGGCTCAGGCCCAAACCTAAGACAGGAAGCAGTCTCACCAGACAGGCAGAATGCCAAACCGTGATTCCTGGAGAGAGCCAACAAACACAGACAGTGTTGCGATACTGGAGGATGATTCATTCTGCAGGAATACGCAACACGTTGTCTTGTTATATAACTCTTTGCCATAAACCTCCACTGCCTGAAAGATTCGTATCTAAGCAACGGCGCCGGACAAACCACATAATTTAACTGGACAATTTACTATCCCACCCCGCCTCACCAATAAAGAACACATATTATTGTACTTTGTAAATCATACATATTCTTTTACCTGCATTAACAAAAAATACTCTATTTTAGTTCATGCTACAGCTCCAGAGTCACAGTGAGCTGCCGCTGTGTGGTGAGTTTTTCTCTTTGGTTGTTAGTCGGTCAAATTCTATGCTACTCCTAAAGATAAAAGTACTTTTTTTTCTTCTTCTAGAAGTGGAATTGTGCATTTCTATTTAAAGCACTTGAATATGCAAATTTCCATTGGTGGCTCTGTATGGGACACTGGAGTATCTTTAATTTGTACATCTTTTTCTTTTAATCAAGGCTTCATATACCTCATTTGGACCTCCACACACACACACACACAAAAAAGCTCCTTCACTCCCTATTACAGGCATCATGTATGTTTGGGGCTAACCAGATACTTCTAGAATCAAGCATACAGGCTTCATAAGGATCGAGACAATAGAGTACCAGCCACCCTTTCCATTTGCAGAACATGCACAATGTAACTGCTCCCCCACCCCCAACGATTCATTTCCATAAAACCCTAGACAGGGAGCAGGTTCTCTATACATAGGTACTCCCATAACACAGACAAGAAAAGATCCCGCACACATCAGGGAGGGGTAACAGATAAAACCGCTCAAAGCAGATGGGTGCAACAGCAACCAAGACCAACTACACCACCAAATGTTTGGCACTTTCAGTAAAAACGGTTTGCCACCTCGAACCCTGGAGCAAAATAACAGCTACTGAGCTCACCTGACAATATACTTAAGTATGCGTATTCTACCAGGGCAGTACTTGCCAAACAAAGGAATTAATCATAAAGTAGAAGTTAAGCATTTGCATCATGTATGCCCAGGTGTCGCATCCAACTGTTGCCTCCCACTAAACAGCTCATGAGTTTACACATTTCCTAATGACATTAACATGCTCACCAGGAATTACCACCGACAACTCGGCCCGGCACCCCAGGTTTTAAATATATATATATACACACACACACACACACACACACGCACTTTCCTCAGGCGTGACACCTACACTCTAATGATACCCTAATGTCATTTGTCCAACCCCAGTGGTCAGCATCACTTAAATTTTGTAGGTGGCCAAAATCAAACATGTCAACTCTATGTATACATCTCACAATATCTCCCACTGATACCCTGGTATGCTTTCTTTTCCCGCACACACACCTGACAAGCACTTCAGCCCACATCCCAATGCTGGAGTTCCTACTGATTCCCCATACATGGTTAATGCAATGAAGATAGAATTATCAGCTTTACAAAACCTCTCCTAGTTTATTTTAACATGGAAAACCAGCAGCACACCCAGGCGAGTGTTGTATAAATGCAGCATCTTGAGCACAACGTAACAATTCCTGCTCTGTGCCCACTAGTCACACAGGCAAAACCCTGTCCCCTCCGAGGCTGCCTCCCTGTCCCTCCCCCACCCTACAGGAAGTGAAAGAGAGAGCGAAAAAAAAGCACACGCTGAGAAATATTATCAGGGGAGGAGAGGGGATGTCCGTGATATAAACAAGGATCTTGTCACGCAATACCTGCTACTAGGTAGACAAGGCAATGTGTACAGTGCAACATGACAACGTAATAAAACCTTAGAGAAGTCCAAAAGCAGAATACAAAAATAAAGTGTACACTGTAGATTATGCCTTAAATTGTTGAGAAATGACAGAACAGTCAAAAACAGGACAAAAAAAAGTTTCAAAGTATTCAAATTCAGCTATTTAGAAACAGATTGGTTTAGCTGGCACAGTGTCACTGAACTAGGGATCTTTTAACGCTAGAATAAGTAACATATTACTCCTCTAATCCCTTGTAATTCAAACACAGAGCTACTATGTTGCTAGTAACTCGACACACTCCCTGGCTAATTTTCAAAACTACAACATGCTCTGCGTGAAACAAGTTTGCTTCTTGAGAAAGAGCAAGATAATCAGCATCAAACTTCATCGTCCTTCAGTTAAAAAGCCGGAACCAAAACACTAACCGTTTGGAAAAAGATATGAAAATACTAATTTAAAGCCTTTGTTTCACGCTTTCCGTCTCCTAGGGATAGCTTTAGGGAATACTGCGTACACATCTTTGCATATTGCTTAAACATACACTACATCCATCCCTCCCTTAAATTCTGGACTACATCTGCTTCACTTTTCTAGGCTTCCTTTTCCTTTAAAGCACACATTTTCACATGTAGGTGTTAGGAACAGACTGTACTATAACCCACAAGGCCAAGAAAATCCACCTAAATACAGCATCACATGCAGGCAGGGGAGGGGATGTAAAATTAAAGCTAAATAGATGGCAAAAGGGAAAACGTACTACACCCACAAAGCTCCAGTAAAGAGGACAGAGGGAAGTCGCCTACATTCTAATGGAAACAATGCAACCACCCACCTGTTTAAACTGCTCTTCATATGTCCAGTCACCGTGGTCTTGCATTTGAGGGTGTGTGGCTTGTGGGATTCCTGAACGCTCTGCTCCCCCTGCTAGGCGCTGGGATGGAAAGCCTTGCTGGGCAGGGTGCTTAGAAGGCAGTAAGGAACCCTTGCCTGGCCTGCCCGCCTCCCCTGCACCTATACTACCCTCTTCCATGTCATCATAATCTTCCTCCTCTCCTTCCTCCTCCTCAAAGTCATCCTCATCCCATTTCCCCTTCCTGGAAAACAAAGCAAGCAGAAAAAGACATAGGTTAGAGGTGACAATTTCCATACACCATTACACCTATTGTTCAGAAGCCTATTTAAGTCCATTAAAATAAAAGAAAGGTATAAACTGCATGAATAAAAATCTTAACTAAGGCCACACTCATTATTTCGTGCTCATCATATGCCCATTTGTGGGCTTTGTTTATAATTTCCTCCCTTGCAAATAGTCTTCACATTCCAACTTTTTGCCTTCATGTCGTCATAACAGCTGTCTTACTCAGACCAGACAAGCGAGTCACGTGATTTCATAGCTTAACTACAGAGAGTAAGAAATCATATCCCCTTTTCAGTCTGAAATGGGGTGAGTTTTCAGGGGCTTTCAGTAAAAGACTAGCGTAGTAGAAAGGAACTCTGTTTAATCATAAAAGTTACATCAGCAAACAAGAATAACTTGGCAAAGACAGTGGTGCGAATTGAAAAGCTGCCACTTCAAACTACTCCTTATCCGCCTGAGGTTTCTAACCGCTTATGACTGGCTGCCAACATTAGTCGGCCTGCTGCCAGCTGCTGGCATGCTGAGTACCTTGAGGTCAAAGAAGGGACATGGCACTTCTAATAAAAAGGATTCTTTTATTTTGATATACTTTGGCATTCTAATGGTTATTAAATGAGAACATATTAAAAGAGTATTTGTTAATACTAAAATGTCAATAGAGTCTGGAAGATTAACGTCAGGAATGTGAGTATCTCACTATTTGTGGCTGTAAAGAACTTTTCATTTACCATTTTAGTAAGATTCTTTTTTTTTATTTTATTTTTTTAGTTTCGTGACTCAACACCTGAAACAGATGGTGATGCTTTTAATCTAGGTACCCCACGAGAAATGAAATACCCTAGAGTTCATTATGCCACCCTCCCCCATCAGTACTTCCACTAGATATACTGGGGAAAGAAAACACTGCACTTAAGAGGTGATGGATGTGAGGAAGCCGAATGTATGCAGGAGCTCACAGAACCTGTTAAACCTGTGCAAAGGACACAGTGCAGGAACCGCAACTCCGTCCCCTAACCAAGATGAAAAGGACAGCTGCCAAAGGGAGTAAAAACGACATGCAAAATCAAACGTAGTTGCTAATAAATACAAATGTCGAAAAACCTGCGTGCTTAGGAGAGCCACTCCTCAATCCGACAGAATAATGCAAGATCATTAACCCCCCACCGTAAAGGTTACACTCACAGTTCCTCCTCTGATCCCATGTCCTGGTACTGTTCACTTTCCCGATCCCTTTCTCTCTCATCATCTTCTGAAGCCATGCTCTCACCATCCTCTTCCTCATCAGAGGCAGCTGGGCTCGGCTGCTGGCTGAGTCCTGCAGCAGCTGCCCTCATGGCAGCCAGGGCTGCTGCTTGTGCCCGCTGTATTTTCAAGGCTTCTGGCTCATTTTCTTCTGTGCCATTACCAGTGTAGCCCACAGCAGGCGGTGTACGAGCACCCACTGAATCCTGCTGAAGCTGCCGGGCTTCCAGCTCCTGCTGCAACCGAGCCCGCTGCTGGCGATGAAGCGTCTCCATCACCGCCTGCAGCTTCATGGCGCGATGGGGCGGGCGAGGACCACGTGCTGTCTCCTCCACCTTCTGAGGGATTTCAAACTTGCTTGTGGATGTGTTTGGGGTAAGAGGCCAGGGCCAATCACAAAGCAGAGGTAGATTCAATGTCCTTGAGTTTCTGACATGGCATAGTCCTTTCACACCTTCGTATTCATACACTCCTTTACAATGTTTAGTAAGGCCGTTTGTGTGAATTACACACTTAAGGACACTGTTGGAAAAGAGGGGGGAAAAGTGAGAAAGTGGACATTATGTACATTCACAGCTCACAACCGAAAGTTATTACTAACGCACATCATCATAGCCATGCTTTTGAAACCTATGGTTGAGAGAAGAGTTGTGTAGCAAAATCATGATGTCTCCTACAAAAGGTCAACAGACAACTATGAAGACTTAACTTCTGGGTGCATAACAACACTGGTATAAACAGTCACAACAAGAGTAAACTGTCTTATGGGTTTATTAAGATATGTATACTATTGTACAACCAACACACAATACTGTAGAACAGTAATGCTTACAATTTGTATAGGCCAAACCTCTTAAGTAACCAGTCTTGTAAATGCAGGATGTGCATTTTAGATTTGCACACTAAGCGAAAAAATAAAACATACGACAAACACAATTTGCTCAAAAAATAAATATATAAAAATGACAAACGACAAAATAAAATAACTTAAAATGCACTAAACATTCTACATGCATCAACTAAAATGTATCAAACTGTTCATTTACCTCAGCAAATATACAGGTTATATAATGCACTCTAATAAACCCACACATTGAGCCATTCCTAGCACTGGTGATTAAAAACAATTTCTGTACATTTTAGCATTTTTACCTAAAATACAAAAAAAGTTGTCTCTTTGTAAATCCTACCCCCTGTTCTCCTAGGAGTATACGCTGTAGTTTCCTACTAGAGGAGGACAATATGAACACTGAAGTGGTGGCTGTTGTAACCCCTTAAATCCAAATTACAATGCTAACAGCTGGAGGATATGCAAAGCGAGATTGAAAAGAAAGAAACAATAGTATATCTTTGCTACCACACTTTCCAACATGTGTTGCTACATCCTCAAATAGTAAATCAACAAACTCAAAATACAAGGAGGGCCTAGGGATAAATCCCAAGCCGTGTCCCCCTGTATTACAAATCATGCAGCCATAGAACCCTACTCAGCACTTGGCAAAAGCCCCCTCCCCCAGAAACCCTGCGAGTCTCCACTGACCAGTGATGCAGATCCAGGCATTGGGTGTGTGAGTGCAGAAAGAACACAGGCACACACCGGGTGTGCAAAGATTAAACAAATACACCAACAGGAGGCTGGGTGGGAGGCCTGGGGGGGGATTAATGGAAGGAGGGGCTGTGTCACCCCCTCCTCCCCCATGGACATTAGCTCTTAATTATCTAAGCTGATAGGGTGGATTAACCAACTGTGTACTACAGTTGTTAACATGACACTGCAAAGCAGTAAAGTACGGCACCTCTGAACAGCACAGCAGAGATGTATACCCCCAAACAATTTCTCGGTAACAGTGCAGCCAGTTGTATCCTGCATCTCAGGGGTCTGTAATAAAATCCCAGCACCACTATGTCCCACATATGTTAACACGCATCATGTAAAACAATGCCGCAGTTGTGAGAATTAGACAGACCAGCTTTGAACATTTCGATAGCGAAAAGGACCCTCTACATCATCTTCCCTAGCTTAAATATTCAATGTCCACGTCTAGATTGTAAGTGTGTGAGCAAACCCCCCCCCTCACCTTTTCTCTCTTGATCTATTTTTATGCTATGCGCTACTTATCATAGTGCTGTGTTGCGTGACAGTAGTATACAAGTCGAAAAATAATAATGTACAAATCCTGTTTTAAAGTCACTAGAACTAATCACAAACATCCAAGTTACAACTTTGATAAACAAATCAGCCAGAAACTCAACTCCATATTTGCAGTAAGTGTATATAAAAAAATAAAAAAAAAAATCCCCCTCCCTCAACCAAAAGCTTGTATGGCCACGAGAACTTGCAAAGAAAAAACTAATGGAACAGCTTACTATTCAATTTCAAAGGGCACCAATGTTTTGCTGCCAGAGGCAAAAAAAAGGCTTGTAAATGAATGGGTTAATACAACAGCCTCCCCCCCATTCAGTTCCTTTAGACTTCTGGAGGAGGGGGGGTGAATTCAGGGGTAGTAGAGACACTCCCCAAAGTGTGTCTCAACACAGGGTCAGCGCTCCATGGTAGCACAAAGGAAGACTTGTGTTGAAAAGACCATTTATATTGATGGCCAATGTGACTACATTTCTCATAGACACCAGAAAACTTTTAAATAAATATCATACAAGATACCTTTAGGCGTAACGTACAGAGCCATAGAGAGGTCTTTGTTAGTCATAAATATTTTAGTCTAAAAACTAACAGAACATCAATAAACAGACCCCCTTTCTTTTTTAATTAAGTACAAAAATAGTAATTAATGGGGGAGAAGGCATCTTTCTGCTGACATGCCAAGTTTAACTCATCTTCCTGGCATGTGGCTGTTGTAACTTCCCTTTGAACTATACAACGAAATTAGAGCTGTATAAAAAGGAGAAAAACACATTTTCAGGATACAAGCCAGATATTGCTAAATCTAAAGCCAGATAAGTGTCTAAAATATTGAGACACATAAATTTACTTTAAAAAATTTTTTAAAAAAAAGAAAGAAAGAAGAAAAGAAGAGTCTTGAATACCAGAAGAGATAAAGATAATGCTGATATCCAACTACAGTATGTTTGTACACCATTACTACAGATATTGCCCTCCATCATTTTCTAGTCTTGTACACCAAATTTCTGTATTTCCAAGTAATTAAGATTTTGGTGCCTATATGGGAAAATTCCTCAAGAATTGTAGACATAATTACTTTGTACAACTTAAACACGTAGAAATAGGGTTTATCACAGGATGTAGCAGATTGCTATTAAAGAGACAATCCAGGATTACATTGTAACTTATTTAATAAGACATAAAATGTATATACATAGTATATCTAAATACAGTCTAAACAGGACCCTACATTACAAAATCTCCATATAAGACCCCCCATTAAACAGAAGATATACTCATTTAACAGGATCATGTCCTACTCATTAAAACTTGCCCAGGCTACTAGCCGTGATTTGTACTGGGGCTTTACAAGTCATCATTCTAATAATTGGGTGTCAAAAACCCAATTCCCTAGCATATATTGGGCTACTATTTCTCCACCATTCCAATGATAAGCCAGAAAGCAAGCAAGTTACTCAATATTATGGCCACCGACCAGTAGTCTAGACAGATACTCTCCCAATAACAAGTTCTCGGAAAAACAACGACTGATACAAGACATTAATGCCAAAACAAATATTTTCAGACACAATACAAGACTAGGCCTACGAGATGACTAGTAGGAATATTGTAAATCAAACATCGGGGTGAAAGACACACGTAACGAAGCCTTTTGCATAAACTGCCATAATAGGCAAATTCTTATTGCGGGGTAATGTATTCAACTGGTGTTGGTTAGGCCAAACAATAAGTTACGCTGAAATGCGACATTAACGCAAAATTCGTTTCTACAACACTTTGAGTATCGATCTAAAAGCCGTGGCAAGTAGCAAAATGGCATTCCTAGCCCAGCACGACAGGGAGGTACCTACTGTACTATGACTCCTGCACTTCACGTCGTCGTGTGACGATCAAATAATTGTGAAAGTATTGATACTAAAGTACTCAGAGGCTCATCCCTCCCCCCAGGTTGCTATTCCCGGTTCCGCAGGGCATCGCGAATCAACGCCCTAACTCACTGTCCGCCTCTCTCGAACTTACCAGGAAAAGCCCTGTTGCCCCAAATGGTCACTACGGCCTACCCTCACACGCCCCAGTGTCTCAAGCCCAACTATCCTTCAAACAGGTCTACCCTCCATGTTTTCCCTTTTAATACACCCCAAGACCTTTGCTACCCGTACTCAACCCTGGTTTCCTCCCCACCTCTGCCCACACGTACCCCGAAATTCCTTTTATTTCCTTTGCCCCCAGTACCCCCTCTCTTACCCCTACTCTCACCGTTGCTTTTTCTCGGAGGAGAAACTTGGGATCTGAGCAAGGAGGGCGGGACGAGGACAAGAGGGGATACCTGATTGGACATCATCCAGGGAGGGTCGGCAAACTTCCAACTCCACTGTACAGGAGCGCAACTGTACATTTAACGACCTATTAGCAAGGGAGAGACTGCAAAGTACCGACCGCGTGATGTAATTAGGGACAATCTACAAACTACCCCAACTCGTTATACGTGATGAGATAAACATCTGCACGCTACCGCTGATCTCATAAGACAAGGGAGAGTCTGCAAATTATTAACTCGCTGAAATAAGCTTACACATGTACAATTTATTATTCAAGGAATACGTAGTAAAAAAAAAAATGACAAATTGTGAACCTCTATATGCATGCGTTCTAAAATAAGGCAAAATTTAAAGGGAATGGATAGTCAGAGTTGTCAACCACAACATTTACACACTTGGAATGCTGCCAGAATAAACCTAATATGCATATTTACCTTGCGTACCTGCCAAATAGCCTTGATTAGAAGGGACTGTCTATGATATTGGCTTCTTTCCAGTGTTTTACTGTCTTGGCATTTTCCCAGCGTTTCCAATGGAATTTAACCCTGTCTAGTTGGATTACTCCAGGTCTGGCTAAAGGTTTTTAGGGTCCCGAGTAAAAATAAATATAGGCCCGCCACATGCCTTCCAACATATGTCACTTTATTTTAGGTTATAAGTGTAAGCAGGAGTCAAGGTGCCAACAAGACATTTTTCTATGACTTTATGAGGGTCACTTGGAAAGTATGCAAATATAACAAATGTATACATTATAATAAACTAACACAATCACTCTAATTAAGCCTCTCTTCTTTGAGGTTAGCATGATTTAGTGACCTAAAAACCAAACAAAGTTGGCCAAACATTTACCTCCTTTTACCCCGATACACATATATTTATGTGCATATAAAACAATATTTAATAACCAATAATGTCAAATATACCACATTTATTATTTCAGGCAGTGAAGAATTTAAAAAAATATCCACAGCCAAATGCGTTATGCTTTATTACTTAATGTTGTATTAAAAAAACAGAGTATTGTTGATTGACGTGTCCTGGACTAATGCGATCCATTCTCTTTTCATTCTACTTGATAGGGATTAGGTTTCTTGTACTGGCAACTATTGTACACAATGTCCCTTCAATATAAAATGTTTTTGTTTCTTGTGAACCTGCAAAACATTGAATAAAATGAATAAAAATAAAAAGTATCCACTGCTCTGCACTCAACTCTGATATATAATAACCAACCATATTATAAATACCTGGGCGTCCTCATTCCCTCGGACTTGTCTCGGATTAGGGCCCTGAATTTCGACCCCCTTTTGACTACCCTTCACGCCGACCTGACTAAGTGGGCCTTCCCCCATGTGTCTTGGTTTGGCAGGGTTAGTGTCCTTAAAATGAATGTTTTACCCCGTTTTCTTTATCTTTTCCAGACATTACCCGTTTTCCTCCCCCGGTCCTACTTTCGTAAGTGTCACAGTGCCTTTCTTCGGTATATCTGGAAGGGCAGGCCCCCCAGGCTTTCCTTTTCTTACCTGACTAGGCGGAAGACGGCGGGAGGAATGGGTCTCCCTAATTTGGAACTGTACTGGCGGGCCGCCCACCTCCGACGCGTGGTGGAGTGGTCTGTTGGTTCCGTAAGGCCTTGGCTTCAGGTTGAGGCCGCGGCCGTTTCATGTCCCCTCGGTGTCCTTCCCTGGATTTCTGACCCTCAGAGGTGTGTTGTTTCTGCGCCTCATCCCCTGATTTCGTCCACACTACGGGCGTTCAGGGGGGCGGTGCGTGCTGGAGGTGTCGTGCTAGAACCCTCTCCCCTATTCCCTATCTCGGGGCATCCTGACTTTGCTCCTGGGGTGATGCGGCTCGGATGGCGTCTCTTATGCCTCCTAACGTTTCCGTTCTTCGGGTTTATCATGTTTCCCATGGCTCTACGTGTAAACCGTTGGCGGAACTGACTGGGGACCCGACCAACCCCTTCTCGACTGTCTTCCTATATCACCAGGTTAGACACTTCCTCAAATCCTCCGGTGCCCTCGCGGGAGGGGGACTCGTGCCCCTACCGAATTTGAAAAGCTTTGTTTGGCTGACAAGGCTCCTCCTCATCTCCTCTCTGCTTTGTATGCCATTCAGCTTGCCCCGGCGGTACTTACCAAACCGTATTACTTTAGCCTCTGGGAGGGAGACTTGGGGATTTCTTTTTCCCTGGAAGAGTGGGAGAGGATGCTCATGATCGTCCATAAGGGGACCGTCTCCAGCAGAGTGCAGGAAACACTCTTTAAACTTGTCACCCGATGGTACAAGGTTCCGCTGGACCTGAATAGGTTTTTACCCCAGATTTCTCCTACCTGCTGGCGCTGTAATTCCCTTCCTGGCTCCCTCCTCCATATATGGTGGTCGTGTCCGGCGATTCAAGCATTCTGGGACGCGGTGTCTGAGGTTATCCGGGAGGTGGCTGACCGGTCTTTTATAGCTACCCCGGCATCCGTCCTTCTGCACCATACTGCTATTCCCTACAAGTCCTATAAAGGCTCCGTCACATTCCATTTAATCAATGCTGCCCTCGCCACAATTCCCAGATCCTGGAAGTCCGCCAGTACTCCCTCTATGTCGGCCTGGTTCCGGCGCGTCGAATTTATTTATCAAATGGAGGTCCTCACGGGGGCCGCTAGGGGCCGAGAGCACTCTGTCGAACTCCAGTGGTTCCACTGGCGCTCCTATGTTGCCTCCCTTGCTGACCGCCTGCCCTCCTTGGTGCCTTGAGTCCTTCACTGTTTCTTGACCCCGCTTCGGATCTCCGATCTCAGTCCATTTCTTTTTCTTTTCTTTTTATGTTTTTGATTTTCTTTTGATTACCACTTATGTTGTGTATGTTTTTACACGAAGTGTTATGTACCTAACTTACCTGCGGGGCGGGATTGCCGGCAATCCGGCCGGGATTCCCTCCCCTACTTGCCTTGTCTTTATCCTCCAGGTACTTTGGTTGTTGCTGTTTTTTGCGACGTTTTGCCTACAGTCACTGTTTGTCGCTTATGATTGATATGTTGCACAGATCCCTTTGTATTTTCTAGACAATGTACCCATATGTTTGTACTGATAACTTACTGGCCTGTACCATGTGGGGGGTGCACCCTCCTGTCTATGTACCATGTGTATCTTGTTTTTTTACATTGTTGCTTTCATGATTTGTGCTCTGACATGATTGTTTTGCAACGGTGAATTAACAAAAAAAAATAACCAACCATATTATGATGATTTATATAGATATAAAGTCTAACTACACTGCTCCTTACAGATAATAAAGGGGGACGTCACACCCAAGATAAAACCATAACTGAATATACCATTTAAGTCCTCATTCTTTCTAGGATTTATTTTATTTAATGTTTGAAATAATTCACATTTTTATTTCCCAGCCCCAGTATTTGGCAAATCTTTAGTGAGGGCGTTTTGTGCAAAATATTCTATATTTCACAGTGAAGATTTTGTAAGGCGTTGCATACAGTTGACATTTGTACAGTTCCTCTGTAAAGTTATTGTCACCAACATTTTAGGCCAAGGCAACAGTTAAAAATGTCTGCAGCAACATGTCAGATCTTACATAGAGCACAGAACAAAGTATGAGAGGTAATTTTTATATTAAAAACGGTGGGAAAACATGATCAACATAATGCATATGAGTATAGGAATTATGCTTTGGGATAATCTAAAATATGGTCGTTTCCCTTGATGCATTATGTGCTGATACACAGCACTAAACACTACATTATACAATGCTTTTCATTGATAGCAATAAAATGATCTGTGCAAAGACTGATCACATACATATATATATATATATATATATATATATATATATATATATATATATATATATATATATATATACACACACACACACACATTATATATACACATATAACTCAACACTTCAAACAAGCAAAGAGGGATACTATGGTTTTAGGAGGAGTGGTTAAGGGAGCGGAATTTTACATCGCCTTTTCACTACTGAAAGCTGTTTATGGTACAGAGTGAGGCATTTGGAAGAAAAATTTATGTTTTTGGATGAATTCATTTATAAGCAGATTTTCGACAATGTGGAATACTCATTTTGAACAAACAGTCTGATCCACTACAAAAGAGGACATCATGGGAGGAAAAAGCAACCCATTGTGCAGCTCTACGGAATTTGATGGCGCTATAAAAAACAATAAATAATAATAATAATAATAATAGATGGACTGATAGGACACATAAGGCATGTTCCTCCTAAAGGGGGCTGTTTGACATTTTGTAAGCCCTTTCCCGATAAAGGCCTTATGCTTAAGGATGAAACAATTGTAGGAGATTTGTGGGGAGGTTTCTTTGTGGGGAGATTTAATTTAATTTATAGGCTTTTATCATAAATTAAGGGGGACACTTGGGAGGTATGTCCCTTTTTGAAAACAAATCATTCAGTCGCTAGGTTCTCAGGATGTATGGTAAGTATTGGAGATGTGCGGGTCAGCTGTTGCCTTGCACAAAGCATGTTGGACACACCAGAAACAAGAGGAAATCGGTTGAAAACATCTGTGCGGACACTTGGGAGGGCCAAAACCCAAAAACAAGAGAAGTATTTGAATTGGTTTGACTGCCCTCTGTTGTCTGTCAGTCAGCCACTCCCTAATCCATTCAACAATATTGGGATCTAAACTCAAAGGCCTTACTGAAATCCAGATACGCAATGTCTACTGCACCACCTTAATCAATTATTTTAGTCACCCAATCCAAAAAATCAATAAGATTTGTTTGGCATGATCTTCCTGAGGTAAATCCACGTTGTTTTTGATCTTGAAACTCATGTGACTTCAGATTTTCAACAATCCAATCTTTTAACATAGTTTCCATTAATTTCCCCACTACTGGCCTGTAGTTGCCAGAATCCTCCCTACTGCCTTTGTTGTGAATGGGCACAACATTCGCTAATTTCCAATCCCCTGGGACGACTCCCGTTACCAATGATTTGTTAAATTATTCTGTTAACGGTTTACCTGTTACACCACCAAGCTCTTTTAACTTAGGTGTATCCCATCAGGCCCCGTCTACTTAATTGTCTTTACTTTAGACAACTGAAGTAGAACCTCACCTTGAAAAACTCACATGTATCAAATGACTCAATCTTTTTTCCTAACTGAGGTTCCTTTCCCTTATTTTAATTTCATTTTCATTGAATTGCAGCCGATGGAACAGTTTTATGGAAAGCTCAAGCAGACAGCTCTGAAGAATCTGCGGGAAACCCGTGGTAAAGTCGCTAGCAACAAGCCTAAAGCCGCCCTCATTGCAGAGTTTATGGAGGACGATAGGACCAGCAACATAACGTCTGAGGCTTTGGATGTGAATGATTTTCAGCGGGAGGTTCAGTGGCGGATGGCACTGTACAGGGCCACTCCCCCACCAGAGGCTTTCTCGCTTGTCCTGACCGAGACTACCAAGCTACAGGTAGCTGAGATACAACAGTGCTCATCCGGCACTGTATCCCCGGTCACCACCAGCACCACAAGTAAGCGGGAAAGTACCATACTCTGCTTTCCGAACTTTCACAGAGACAGATGTGGATATTGACGGTTTCCTGCAGAATTTCGAATGCCAATGCAGGATACACAGCATCGACAGACTGGGTCCCTTTTCTTGTGGGTAAGCTGACCCGATTTGCTGTGGAGGTATATCAGGCTGTACCTATGCCGCTGTTGAGAAAGAATGTCTGGCTTTGGTATGGGCCCCCGGAAGCTACAACCCTACCGATACAGACATTCTTTTACTGTCCTCACGGACCACAACCCCCTTGTATGGCTGAACCGAGTATCTGGAGATAACGCCCGACTATTACGTTGGAGCTTGGCATTTCAACCCTCCAATACCGTCCTGGAAAACAGAGCGCCAACGCAGATGAACCGGCCCGACTTGCACGCCGACTTCTCCCTGAGATGTTTTTGATGCTGTCATGCAGACATCTGGTGGTTGATGAGATTATACCTTTAATCCCATCATGTTTGCTGTATAAATATCTGTGCTGTCCTCAATAAAGAGAGTTCTGTTTTACCACTACATTAAGTCCTGGCTAGCGTAGACATATTGAGAAAAGGAACCCAAACAATAAAATGAACTTGCTTCACCTTTTCTTTCATCATCTGGCCAATAAAATGATGAAAAATCATGCCCTGTATATATTGTAGCAAATAAATCAATTCTTCCCATTTAACATTGATGCTCATAAACACTGTTGCTGCAGGATAATATTTGCCTACCCCTTTTCAAAGAACAATCTAAACATTCATTCTGAAGAGACAGTATGTAACCAAAAATGTCTAATTGGTTCAAGATTGTCTGAAAACTAGGAGTCTTTACAATACTCATAAAACAGGAAATGTATACTGTTTAGATGTTCTTTTTAACTTATAATTCCCTTACACATTTTTGTTATTGTCCCTAGGGAGCTCCTTTTGACCTACATCCCCATATTCCTTAGCTACTCTCAGACCAAATTTAGCTACTGTCGGGCCAAACTTAGGTTCATAGATGTTGTACCTCAACAATTGGGTGCCATACCTGGGAACTCTGGGGTTTTGCCCCAATCTCGGAGCAAAGGGGCAAAATGTTACACAGTCTGGAGCTGACTTTTTGATACTTTACATTGATCTGATGCAGTGGCGTCTCCAGCTTTCATATTTAGTGGGAGCGCCCGGGGGGAAAGGGACCAAAGTGTGTGTGTGAGCAGGGCTATTATAATATACTACATAATATATATATATATATATATATATATATATATATATATATATATATATATGCATTAGACATGCATTTTTAACTACATAATATGTACCTATCTCTTTGAAGTAAAGACCGTGATTGAAGTATGATTTCAAAGTTATAACAGCTGAAATGGCAGTTATTTTTCATCCTTTAATATTAGACCCTGCTGCCAATATATATTAATATTAGACCTTGCCCCCAGACTATTTATTAATATTAGACACTGCTGCAAATATTTATTATTAGCCCCTGCTGCCAATATATCTTTTTATTAGTCCTTGCTGCCAACATATATTAATATTAACCCCTGCTGCCATTAGATATTAATATTAGACCCTGTTGCCTATAGATATTATTAGACCCTGCTGCCAACATATTTTATATTGGACCCTAGGCAAGCATTTCCTTGGGCCCCCCTCCATGCTCCCTAGCATGCAATCACTGCTGCCGATTCTACACTAAAAAAAAATATTTCCCACACTGACTGAAGATTAGGGGAAGACTGTGAGAATCAATGTCTTCCCTCCTTCTGACTCCACCGTGACTTTGAGAGGTCCTCTCCCCCGTTATCATCCCCAGAGACCCTGTGTCCCCTCATCCACTAAACCACACCTTTCTTTTACTTACTATATGAATATGAAATGAGTAGTGCGCAAAGATATAAAAGTACCGTACATATAAAAAGAACCATGTTTCAAACAAATTGGCTTCGTGAAAATGCTGCTGGTTCACCTTAAAACAAAACCCCACTTTGTTTATCTTAAAAAAAAACTTAACATACATAGGTGACCACGCCCCTCACACCAGGTGAGTGTGACAAATAAAATTTATAATACCGACAGGATGTAGCCTCAAAAAGATCCAAATAGTATGTCAGGCACAGACATGGAAAGAAAAAATAAAATAGTGTAATACGTCAAGAGAAATATTCAAATTGTAAGAAAGAATTCACTCTTAAGTTTGATGGGGCTTATTCAAAGCCCATATAATCGCATATATAACCGAGCCCTGTAGTTCAGGTATAAATCAAATAAACACATGTAAACAGTATTTGTATGTATATATCAACTGAATAAGACAAACAAACCCTATATTTGCAGGTACAAAAAAATTATGAAAACATAGCATAGCAGGAATAGCTCAACAGAATAATACAGAAACCCAGCTTTGCATATATAGATCAATTACAGTTCCCATGTGAACTCAGCACTGAAGGTATAGATCAAACAAACAACACATTGAAACTGCACTGCAGGTATTGATCAACTGGATAAGACATACATACCCTGTATTTTCAGGTATACATAAATAATGTATGGAAACATAGAATAGCAGATATAGATCAACAGAATAACACAAAAACCCAGCTCTATAGATCAACTGGAAGTCACATAAAAACTCAGCATTAAAAGGTACAGATAAACCCCCTAAATTACATCACAGGTTGCACACCCCAAAGGCCAGCCCTGGTGTCCACACTGACCACATAGAACCTGACCAGCCCCCAAATTACACACATAGGACTTTCCATCTTTGTCCCCAAACAGCCTGCCCTGTGCCATCTTTGTCTCATAAATACACTCCCTGTACCATCTTGGTCCCCAAGGCGCAAACACCCTGGTTGTGCCATCTTTGATACACATAAACACTTATACAGTCACTCACTAATTCACACTTTCATTCACACAATCATTTATTCTCTTACTCATGCACACAAATCTTTTTATTAATGCATTCTCACAAACCATTCCACAAGCAATTCCACCCATCCACACATTAGTTAATTCATTCATTTTCTCTCATTCATTTACAAATTTCAGACACGCATTCATTCTCACTATCTACCCCCTCTCCTCCCTTCTTACTATCTACCCCCTCTCCCCCTTCTCACTATCTACCCTCTTTTTCCATCCCCCCTCTCTTTGCAGTTCACTTACCTGGCTGTAGTCCTGTGGTTGGAGCGCAAGGCCTCTGTTGTGCTGCTCTGCCGTGGTGCGTGCAACTTCACTGCTAAGCGCCAGTATATGACATCATATTCTGGTGCTCAGCATGAAGCGATGGCACCGCGACTGAGACAGAGGCCTTGTGGGGGAGACTGAGGGATGCCAAACGGTTGCTGAAAATGAGCGACCACTTGGCACCCCTCTCTCCTACGCGTCATTCAGTGCTCCCTTGCGGCTGCACAAAAAAATTACAGTACAGCATTTCAATTGAGGGGGGTCACACGGGGGGCACAGCATGATGTAGGGAGGCATGGTATATTGACTTTGTAGTCAGCAGCGGGAACTCAACTGTTTCTGAAATTATGTTTACTGTTTAACACAGTGACACAGAGATGAGTCATGGCTAGATCCTGCATTTCCAACGTCATTCCAGCAAACAGAAGGGATTTTGTTGCCTCTTGTACGGTAATTAGCTTATACAGGATTTACAATGATATGCTACTTATGTGTATATCTGCTAACTGCCCCTTATCTCTAAAGGCAGGATCTAGTATTGCCCCCTATCCCAAATACCCTATTGGCCTAACATTTTTCACAGGATGCAAAACTACTCCTGGTACATATTTTTCAAGCACAGTAAAATATTAAATAGTGTTAAGTAGAGTTTTATTCTTATACTTACAATGCTGTGCAAATGTTTTAGGAAGGTGTGAATATTGGTGTAAAGTAAGAATGCTTTGGTGTAAAAATGCTTTTTTTTCTTATCATGTAACAGCCTGCAAAGTGAGTGAACAGAAAAAAAATTGATTTCAGTTAATATTTGGTGTGACCAACCTTTGCCTTTAAATTCTTATAGAACTCTTGCAAAATCCAAGATTTTTAATAGACATATAGTTAAGCGTATGATTAAACAATTATACCAAACAGCTAATGATCATCAATTTAATATGTAGGTTGAAACACAATCATTAAATGAAATAGCTATGTATGAGGAATACAACTGGGTGGAGAACAGGTCTCTCCCAGACACAAATGTCAAAGCAGACAGGAGTTTCCAGATGTTCTGTTTTTCTTGAAAAAGCACAAAAAATGGACAATGTTGAGGACCATGGATGCAATGGTGGCCCAGGGAAAATCAGTGCAGTAGATGAAAGACACGTTTAGTTTCCTTCGCATTCATACACCCATCTACTGTCTGGAGAATTTTGGTTAGAAGTTAGAAGCGGCCAAAAAGCCATGGAAACAAGGCCAAGCGGCTCAACTATTCACCAAAACACAGGAACTGGAGTGCAGAAAAATGGCAACAGGTGTTTTGGACCAATGAGTCAAAATATTTGAAATATTAGGCTGTAGTAGAAGACAGTTTGTTCACCAAGGGAGTGGAGATCAGTACAAGAAAGAGTATTTGTAGGCAACAGTGAAGCATAGTGGAAGTTCCTTACAAGTTTGTGGCTGTATTTCTGTAAATGGAGATGAAAATCATAATTCATGGTCTCCGCAATGTTCATTACAGGCAGATTTTAATTCATTGTACAATACCATCAGAGAGGCATTTGATTGGCTCCAAATGTATGCTGCAGCATGGCAGCATGGACGGGGAAAGAGATTTTATGGAGTTAAGTAATTTGGAGAAGAAAAAAAAAAGAATAGACTGCAAATAGTGTTGAAGAAAAACTATTGGAAAGTACTTAAGTCCCAATCAATACTCCCAGAAACACCCCTGACATCCTTTCCCTGTCACATGACCCTGTAGATAATACTGGGATTTCCTAAGAGGAAGAGCTGCTGACCATGTAATGTAATCTGATCAGTATACATTGAATATTTGATAATTATATTGCTTTTTCAACTGTTACATCTTATTTCCTCTTTGCATTTTTCATGCATGGTTACAAAGAAGCACTTCCTCATTTATTGCGAGCCCTCCCCTGAGCCCTGTAATTTGGGGAATTTATTATTTATTTATGAATTATCGCTTGGATAAAGATTCTATTTGCTTTCGAAAACTGTCAGTGTATTACAGATCAGCTATGATACACAGAACTATTTTTAAGAAGGGATTTTGATCTAGTCTGATGTTTAAAGAAGAGTAAAGGTGTTTAAAAGTTGTGTCTGCAATATCACTGTTCATCTGTACGCCTTTAGTGTGCACATTTAGTAATCCATATTTCTAGCTGGTTCAAGTGCGATTTCCCTTGTACCTGCGGTTAATATTTTGTTGTACCATCCCTGGGACATACAGATATGCTTACTGGGAATGTCATGGTCTGTTACTGGATGTACAAGTATTTCCTGATATGAGCAGTGACAGCTGGCATTCTTGCACAACTGGACCACTGTATTTGCAAACTTAAACTCATTTTCTTTGAAACACATAAAAGCCAAAGTGATCCATGAAATGTTAAGTGCGATAGACACCGCCATAGGTTCTAAATGCTTGATATTTTCTGTAACACACAGACATGGGACTTAGTCAAGGGCTCAGATAAAGCTATTTTCAGGTTTAAAAGGAGTCCTGTATTAAATATATACAGTATCTCACAAAAGTGGGTACACCCCTCACATTTTTGTAAATATTTGATTATATCGTTTCATGTGACAACACTGAAGAAATGACACTCTGCTACAATGTAAAGTAGTGAGTGTACAGCCTGTATAACAGTGTAAATTTGCTGTCCCCTCAAAATAACTCAACACATAGCCATTAATGTGAACAAACCAAAAATGGATGGGGCGCAGGTACATATAAGAGGGAAGAAAGAAACAACACAATATAGTGTAGATGGTATGTTCAATATGGTGATAAAGTGATATGTTGCAAATAAAGAAGGTGATTCAAACCCATCAGCATGGAATATGTAAAGTTCTTTAATAGTTCTTCATATAAAATCTAAAAAACAAACTAAAAATGGTGCAATATCTCAAGGTAAATTATAAATGTACCAATAAGGATGCACTCACAATTTTTCATGCACAAAAGTGCATATGCAGGCGTTTGATATAATAGTCCACCACAAGGTAGGATGTAATAAAGTCCAATTGGATCCTTCGACGCGTTTCGCCCCTTGGGCTTCTTCAGGAGATCAATCGGTAAAATAATCAATAAACCATAACTGCCCCTAAATTAACCCTAAACACCCCATCAACCATAACTGCCCCTAAATTAACCCTAAACACCCTCATTAACCATAACTGCCCCTAAATTAACCCTAACCTCCCCCAACTTTCAGCAGCCCAAATATTAATTTTATACTTACTGTTAGATGAGTTGCTGTGCAGTGTGGACGCTATACGGAAAAAGGGGCGGGGCCAATCAGTGTGACTGCAGGGAGGGACTGGGAATCAGAAATGGGTGGGGCCAATCATCAGTGTGACTGCAGGATTGCAGTCAATCACTGGGGAGGGTGGTGAGACTCTGAGCTGGACAGGGAGTGTGTTGGATGGGAGCTGACGGCTGGGAGCTCCTGCCCCGATCACACAGCTTTTACTATGCGAACAGGGTTCAAATGGGCGGCTCAGCAGTGGCACCAATTGAGCCAGATAGGGTCTCTTCCTATCGCACGATAGGCATAGGCAAACTACATCAAGGGACAGGAGGCTTCATGGCACTTGAACCCCCAAGCGCAAAGGAAAAAAAAATAATTTAGATTAAAATGGATTTTTGATGAATTTTGCATTTTTTTTGTTCTGCTACTTCAAATATGACGAAGCAGTGATAAAGCAAACAAGCACAATATGGTTCATATCAACAAGTTATATCAATAAGTCCTTATAACTCAGTATAAACAGAGGATTGGTTTTAAATACTAGGGTATAAAAGTATTAAGGGTATAAAAGTATTAAGCCTCCAGATCTTTTATAAAAATATGGAAAAAGCAGATTCTGAATAATTGTTATTTGAATAGTTAAATGACAGTAGTAGATAGAATTAAATGTGAATATTCCCAGAGGGGCTTCCATATATTAAGTATATTTGTATTTATTCAGAAAGGATTTCTTGTGAGAACTGGCACATATCCTTATTTCCCTTAAGTTGTAACAGCGTGGTTTAAAATGCATAAATAATTTTGTGTGTATATATATATATATATATATATATATATATATATATACAAAAGCTCCTGTTAACCCCTGCGATGCTGTTTAGATAACGGAAGCGGAAATCCGTAGGTTCGCCATCAGGAGTTAAAGACCTTTAACTCTTGGAGCAGGGAGACAGGCCAAGTTCTCTAGCAGGCGTTAAAGGGCCATGCAATCGACTCTATTGGTCGCCTGCAGGGGCCTCCTCTGGCATCAACCAATAGACTCACTCGCCGACCAATAGACTCACTTGCATGGCCCTTTAACTCCTGACGGTGCAACTTGGCCTGAGGAGACCATGGTCCGTACAAAGGTCCGTACAAAGGTCCATATTGGTCGTTCGTGCGGCACTAGGATTTTAAAAGTATGTACGAGCGACTCTATTGGTCTCCAGCAGGGGGCTCATCTGCCATCAACCAATGAAGTACAGATGACGGCGACCAATAGAGTTGCTCGTACGGACATTTAAGATCCTGGCGCCAAAGCTGCTGCGTAGTGCACACCGCGTTAACCCAGTATTAATCCCTTCTACAAAAAAAACGGCATGTACACGAATATTCACCTGAACCGAACACAGGAACGGGTGAATATTCGTGGAATACGAAGATTTTTCCCCACATAAAAACGAACACGAAGAGTTGGCCCAGCGCCTAAGTCCAGTTTGCGCTCCCTGTGGCGTGTAGGGCTGAGCCAAGCTTTGAACTCAAGGCCATACTGGCTTGCTCAACGAACATGGAATTTTTGAAAAGCAGCAGATTATTACATGTAATATGCCACTGTTTTAAAAATACATATGATAACACGCTCTCGGTAGGTAGTGAACTATTTTATTGGAAACACACAGGTAACAAAACATAATTTGTATAAAAATATAGTAGGCTTTCCCTATGAAGGTTCCCAGGAGTGGCTGTGCATGGCTGCAGAACATAACGTCCTCTCTGTGGCATTCGTCTCTCTTTGTGACTTGAGTGATGACTGGCATTATGCTCATCCGTGAAAGATATCAATATGGGCAATTGAACCATCCCGCACCTAGGTCTGGAAGTTGAAATTCCAGCATGATAGCTAATGCTGAAGCACCTCTGGTGCATCATTAAGTACTTACTTTCATCATAACAGTAAGATCAGGTAGTAGGAGTACGGCAGTACTCAACAGATCAACAGCAACAAATTAACCGATATAGGAAATGCTGAACTTGATGGACGCATGTCTTTTTTCAGCCTATATAACTATGTAACTATGTATGACAGATCCACCTTATTGGTGGATCTATACACTCATCCAACACTTGACACTCATCCGACACTTGATGGTGCTACAGTTAAAAAACAGTTGACTTAAGTCAGGTATCACACTTTCTGGAAGGCATCTAGGTGCTCAAATAAGATATATTCGAAGGTGGCAATGAAGACATCTGTTAAAATGACTGATGTAGTTATTATTAGTCATGTATGAGGTGATTGTTATCATGTCACTGGCTCATTTCTCATTTTTCTGTCACTGTGTCTTTATTTGCTCTGTAATGTTACCGTATATAAGGGACTACCAGTTTCACACCTGTGTCCCTATGTGTATTGTGGAGAGCCCTCTTTGTTTATCATAAGGTAACCAGTAGACTAAAAGGTGGATTTAAGATTCAAATCAGCCCAGCATTTTAAGTTCACCTGCTAATAAAGCGGAATAGTGCCCAAATTTCGGGATTGTCCCGCAACAAACGTGGTCTTGGTAAGTATGATAATGAAAGACCAATGACAACCCGATGGCAGCAAATGCATGGTGTGTGTTCTTTCAGAAAAAATGTAGCTACCATTATCTGACAAAGAACCTGCTGGGTCCCTGAAGGGTGCGTCTGGTGCACCCTAGATGACTTATTTAACTGGTGACTAAAAAAACACCGGAACATTACTTGGTTGTTTGGCGAGGTGTTTGTTACTGCAGGCTCTTTAGGCCCTGCCAAACAACACCCCAATATGTGTTCAGCGACATCTCCTGAGTACAGCGATAACCCCCCATGCATGGGTTTGTTGGGTTTTTTGTAGACTTGTGCATTTCCTCTTTGGGCGAACATTAAAAGAACACGAAGAGTGCGTTTTTCTCTTTGTTCCGAAGAAACGAAGAAGCAAAGATAGCGGCGGTAAAACGTACACAAAGACGAAGACACACTACATGAAGAATCTTCGTGTTTGTCTTTGTCTACTAATCTCCCTGGTCCCTTCCCCACCTAGCTTACCTTATCTCTGCAGCATCGCAGGTATTGATTGAAGCGGAAATCCGTAGGTTCGCCATTAGGGGTTAAGGGCCCGTGCGAACGACTCTATTGGTTGATGCAAGAGGAGGACCCTGCAGGCAACCAATAGGCTCACTCGCGCAGACTTTTTAACTGCTGCGGAGATAATGGGAGCGGAAATCCATAGGTTCGCCGTCAGTGGTTAACTTGGCCGGCAGAGACCACTGGTCTCCCTGCTCCAACAGTTAAAAGTCCGTAAGAACGACCAATAAAGTCGCTTGTACAGACCTTTAAGTGTTGTAGCAGGGAGACCAGTGGTCTCTGTCGGCCAAGTTGCTGGGCCAGGATTTTAATAGGGAGGAGGTTTAATTGCACCTCCCCCAACACATTAATAAGGTTTTGGTAGCAGTATAAACTGCTTTGTGTGTCCACTACGTAGGAGGTGAGAGTAGGTTCTCACCCTATTGAGAGTGTGCCTTGACGTGGCGGGTGAGCTTAATTATGCTTTGGCCAATTCATATAACCAAAACCTCTCATTTATATTATGTTTATATATTTGTTGCCAACTTTATTAGGGTAAGAAGCGCAGACAGTTTTTGTTTTTTGTATACATTGTACAGCCAATACACTGTTTTTGCAGCATGCTTACACCTGTTTGGTAGGCCTCGTATTATACATTTGTATTATTTGAGCCTGTGACTAGCTTAGCGCACCGACATTTTTTCTTTTCCCTGTTTACACAGGCTATTGAGACTGCCATGGGACGCATGTCTTCTAATTTTGCGGAGTCTATTTCATCTGCCCTAAGAGCAGTCCAGGATGTTGAAATGAAGGGTGCTAAGAAACCCAGAGGTGCTGTAGCCCCAGACAAGGAACCCAGCCATAAGGCCTCAAATAAGGCTAAACATATTGTACCCACTGCCTCCAAAAATAATTCGGTAGACATGTCTAGTCATGTCACAGATGGCGCACTACCTCCGCACAAGAGAGCCCAGTACTGGGTAACGGTAAGTAATTGGAAAAAGGCAAGAGCCTTTATTGATGACTCGGATTCTGACTGAGATTCAGAGGAGGCTTCAGTGTGGTCAGAGGACCTCTTCCCATACTTATAGTTGGACAAGGATACCTCAGAGTTTTGTCCAATCACACATGATGGTGCGCCCCACTTGATAGACAAGCACACATTGCTTGATCCCCAGGATGAACCATTGTTCGATCCGGACAATCTCCAACACCCACGTTCAGCAGATTGGTTCCCAATCGACCATGTTGCGCAGTACTTGGCTGCCAGACCACTACCAAACAATTGGCGGAATGCCCACAGCCTACCGTCCCAGACAGGGTGTGTAACACACCAGAGGTTGATCCCAAGATCAGCCAATTGTTGGGAAAAACTGGGTGGAAACATAGAAATGGCTTAGATTTTTCCCTCAAGAGTTGCCAGGATAAAGTCTTAGACATCCTGGGGCCCTGTACAAAAGTCTTTGAGATGGTGGAAAACGCCATCTCACGGGAGATACCTGTTGATCTGATTTTGGAATTCACTATCCGATCATATCATCCCGATAGACTATGAGGCGACAGAGGAGCTCTCTTGGTGGCTACACCCCATAGACAGATGGAATGGCTGGGCAATTTTTGTCACGGCTCGAGATCTGGTCATAGATTCGGATGCCAGCCTACTCTGTTGGGGTACTCAATGCTGGGGCCTCTCCACCGGAGGGAGATGGTCTCGCCAAGAGCAAGGTCTGCACATAATCTGCGCCTTTGCTTTTCGAAGTTTTACTCAACATTCATCAACATGTTCCATACTGCTGTGGCATATAGGGGGGGTTTAAGGCATTTCTAGAGGCAGAGTGGTATAAAGGGAGTTAAAAGGCATATCATGGGGCACTCCAGAAAAGCCTTATGCCCCCCCATATAACCCCCCGACTTACCAGTGCTTCTGACTCTCTGGTGCCTGGTGGGGGCAGCTGGTGGAGGCCGGCATTCATGAAATTAAAGGGGCTGGCGTGCTCAGCTCTTTGTCCCACCCCTTTAAAGATGTGGGGCGGCGCAGTGCGTGCACACCAGCCCCTTTAATTTCATTAGGCGCCGGCGGCCGGAGGAGGCTTTCAATCCCGCTTAGTGGCTGTTTTGAATGTTGGTCTGCCGGCCCGGTATCCCAGTGGGCCAGTCCGGCCCTGTCTGTAGGAAGGAGGCTGGCACTCAGTCCCCTCCTGGAGCCCATGGCATGGAGGCTTCCGTGACAGGCGGGTTTTCGAGATGGTTCTCGGCCTGAACTTTTCCTAGCGATTCGGAGACCGCACTTACCGCAACTGCTTCTTTAGCCAGATGGGTAAAATGGATTTTGACAGAAGCAGGGGTGATTGATCTAGTCCACATTTCTTGAGTTTTATTTTCGACCAAATATAATTTCTCTCCTACAGTTATGTCCCAACTTTGAACTTGCATAATATGAGCCTCCTTGTCTATATATATTCTTAGATTTTGCTAATAACATGACATAAAGTCATGATTTATAAAGACACGAAGGCGAGTATTATTCCCTACCCTTTATATGTTTTAATGTGTGTTTTTGCATATACCCACCTGAGTGTTAACTGTATATTCACGATAATGCAATGCAAATGATGCTAAGTATTTCAACATGATTTCACCATATACTAATTTTCTGTGTGTGTTTTTGTATATAGCCACCTGAGTATTAACTGAATATATGGGTATATTACTTCAATTTGTGCTAATTCATGATAATATAATGCAAATGATGTGAAGTATTTGAACATGATATGACCATATATTCATTTTCTTTCCCTTCTAGTATGAATCTGGACTTCTATCTGGGGACTTTCCGTCAAACGATAATTGGGAGATGTTTTCCGAAGTTATTCAGTTTCTGTTCTCCGTCTTTCGTTTGGATTCTTGTTGAACTTTATTTTCTTCAGATTGGATATTTTGAGTTGATTTGCACTTTGTTACAACAAAGAAAGAGGAGGAGTGTATTGGTACAGTCAGTGTTATTGACAAGGGAGGAGTGTTTACTGAGAGGTTTATTATGAATGGTTAAATAATGTTCTCTCTTTGCTGCTGTGGGAATAAAAGAAAGAGATATGCATAATGCTCACCTACGTGTCTTTATAAATCATGACTTTACGTCATGTTATCAGCAAAATCTAAGAATTTGCCCACATTCGGTAAATGTGCAAATCATACGAGTCCGTAATGCCCAATTCTAGTATTTTCTAAGTTATTTGATATAGATTAATATTTGGTGAAACCGGTTGAGGCCGTAAACCTTGTAATTGGTGTTCGAAAATCCATGGTTTAGGATTCCACTCACTGACTAATCACAAAATATTGATCATTGATTCAAGACTGTGACCATAAAAATGCTACATTGAAATAGGTAGAAAACAACCTCTTCTTAGAGATTCAATAATGAAGCCCATGGAACAGCGCAGCTTAGGTGGAGTGGGCCTTGACAGAGCTAGGTGGTGTGCATAAGGAGTGATTTAATTTAATTGGTTCAAATCTGTTATGGGTGGGCTCGATATCAAGGGTATATAAGTGGCAACCATTTTGTAAACGGCCACTTTTCCAAATCCTAGTTGTCCCACCCTCCCTCCCTTTACTAGTAGGTTGTGGGGGTGACTACCCCGTTTTTTTCACAGCGACGGGGATAGTTGGGGATTATTGTTTCGTACGTGAATTTTTGGTTTGGTTTACTAATTTTACTTGGTTCAAGTTAGTTTGGCAGGTTTTGAGCTGGCCTGTGGCTCAGAACTTGGGTGGTGTAGGGGTGTCTCGGTATGCCCCTGCATTGGTTGTTTGGTTAAGTTGGTGGCGTAGGGGTGTCTCGGTATGCCCCTACATGGTTTATTATTTGGTTAAACGGTCTGGTAGGGGTGTCTTGGTATGCCCCTACTGTGGTCAATGTGGTAATGTGGAGGCATCTGGTATGTGTTGGTGCCATTGTTATACGGTTAATGTGTTTATTATGGGGGCTCATTGTTAATAAAGGGGAAATCTGTTATATATGTTTTAACCGTGGTGGTCTGTTTTGACAATGACGTTTAAATATTGTAAATGTTAATAAAGCTGTGGAAATTATATTTGCACCTAATAAAGAGTGTGCATCATTATTGGATATAGGGTACGGTCATCCTGGGCACAAAGCGCTTGTCAAGCAACTGTCTTTTGTATTTTGTGCCCTGAGTGTGATGGCTTACTATGATTTAAGCATGCAATGTTCATTTTCTGCAAGAATTTAAATTTTAGATTGGTCCCCGAAAAATAAAACCATGGTGGCCAGATGTGTGTATTGTCAGGGGACAATTGTTTTTATTGAGACTTCTGTTCCACTTAGTGTTTGTCCTTGAAAGTGTTCCCAGGCAACTTTAAGCCCATAAAATACTTTTCACTAGTAACTAGGCAGCATTACATACACAACTCTGACCTTGTATTCTTTAATCTAAAAGAGACTAGAAAGAAACCTCTGGGAAAGTAAATGGGCAAGAGGAGAGAGGATGGAAGGAAGGAGTGAGAGTGTAAACGAGTTAAGTAGAGAGCATGTATGTATATTTGTTAGAATTAGTGTGTATATTTTAGCACTAGTGTGTATATGTAAGTGTGTGTGTGTCACCATAAGCTTCAGGGCCGTCGGCGAAGTTTAAAATGCCGCCCCCCCCGGCGTCGGCGCGGGGGGGGGCGTCATTTTAAACTTCGCCCCAGGTGGCGTTAAGTCTTCGGCCGGCCCTGATAAGCTTGTATGTGTGAGTGTGAATATATAAGTGTGTGTTAGCATGAGTGTGTATTTGTAAGTATGTGCTGGGATTGTATGTTAGCAAGAGTGTATATATGTGAAAGAATCATTTTGTATGTGCCAACATGTTTTTTGTGTGTATATGTGAGCGTGTGCAAGTGTGTATTAGCATGTGTGTGTATTTGTAAGTGTGTGTTAGCATGAGTGTGTATGTGTGTGCTTGGAATGTGTGTTAGCATGAGTGTGTATATGTGTTAGCATGAGTGTGTAAGTGTGTGTGTGTGTGATATCATGAGTGTGCATATGTCTTAATTTAACTATGTGTATATAGCATGTATGTGTAAATCTGTGTAAGTGTGTGTAAGCATGTGTAAATATGTGCACCAGTGTGAATGTTTAACCAGCCCTCCACTACTATCATCTTATACTCTCAAAAGCTCATTGTAAAAACTAAATGTTAGTCTGATTAAAAAAAAAGGCATTACCAAAGACTAATCCCAGTTTAGAAGACTCCACTCCCATTGCCCAGCTGCCAAGAGGTGGGCTAAATAAGCAGTGTTTTTTTTTATGAAAGACATAGATCAAGGAAACAAATATAGAGGGTGGTGTTTAAAGGTTCTGCAAGCACTAATTTGTATACTGGCAATTTTGAAATGACCAGCCTTCTTCAGTTGTGGATACAACAGAGGCAGAAGTTGAGACATACTTAACCTATTTTAATGTATATTTGTGAATACATGATACCTATCTGCCTTTGTAAGTGGTACTATGTACTGTGGTCCAATGATGCAGGAAGGCAGACCAGGGGTAGGATAAGCGGTGACGGATCGCGCATCATCGATGACGTACCTGGTACGTCCCGGTCTGACGGTGACCTTTGACCAGGAAGTACCAGGTACGTCCCGGTGTTGAAGGGGTTAAACCTCCAGCACTGATCCATCATTGCTTGATTGTTCAAGTCCCTTCCTTTAATCCCATACCTCCTTGCTGGATACTTGTTTTTTGGATTCTATGGACTTTGACCTTGGCTTGCTTCACAGACTTTGCTGATTCTCTCTACCCCAGACCACGGATTGCTGTACGGTACTGTTTTTTGCCTTTTCTTATTGCTCAGTGCACTATACTCTGGTTTTGCATCTGCTACTTTATCTGGCTGTGCTCCAACCCCTAGACACCTGACAATGACTTTATCTTCCTGGCAGTCAGTACACGTTGGTACTTTCCCAACTAAGGTATGGTTGGTGTAAAAAGAGGAGAACTCATGACAGCACAGTGAATAAATATGCATCATTTGAAAAAAAATGCCACCCAAAGTCAAGTGTATAGAAATTGCCAGATCACCACAACATGGCAGGTATGTTGCGTATGTCAAAATAAAAGAATGTTCAGCAGACCAATACTGTTAATATAGTACAATTCATAGTGGATATTGTTTAGCATAATGCATTAGCATTGCAATACAAAAATATACAAGTATCAATAGAATAGGCCAGATTAGGCTGTACAGGTGAGATATTACCCAACGTTTCGGCGTGGATGCCTTTATTGAGTGTAAACGAGATGCGTTTATTGCATATGAGCACCCTCTACTGGAATATCTATTAAATGAAGACACCAACCAAGTAGAATGATATTGTGTAGATATCATGCCATAAATTCTATTCAGAGAGTATAGTTTATATTGCTGTCCATTAGGGTTTACATGAAAGTCTGTATAGTGGGAATAATGGGCAGACTAAGTGGACTGAATGGTTCTTATCTGCCTTTAGATTCTGTATTTCTATGTTTTTCTTTTAGAATAAAGAATTGAACGGATTAGATTAGTAGAGTGCTTAGCTAACCACCAGATTTTATTATAAATAAGTATTTCATTGAGCTAGCATGCCATTGTGTCAGAATGGTTTAACTCAGCATTGTCCAAACATACACAATACCTGGCAGTGCTGTCTGAGTGAGTGATCACATAAGCCAGGGGAGGGCTAGCAGCCTACGGCCTGGGGGTCATGTCTAATCAAGTGGCCCATTGCGCCACCGAATCAGCCTACCATCCACGTCCATCTTTTCCTTATTTTCTAACGCATATTAATGTAATGGGATTGGGAGTAAATCAGTATACTAAAAAAAAATCATACACAGGATGCCTGAAGCCACAATTTAGTGCCATTAATCCTTTTCAATAAGATATGCATATTGAAATAGAGTAAATAACACAAAACCTTTACTTTTCCTGTCACTGATTTCTGGTCCTAAAAGGTTTTGTCCTCTGAAGTGACTACAAAGAAAAATTACATAGTTCTATTTATTCCTACCGTGGCAAGGTAACAGAGTCTGTCTATATCAGTTGCAGATTGGAGAACTATCTAGTCCCAGCATGAGAGGGTTAATAGATGGGAGTCAGCCCTTTTCAGGTGGATCCAATTAACCTGCACTGAGATGTTTAAAAGGGCAGCCGTTAGAGGCATTAGTAGTCTAACAACAGGGAGAGAGGTAGTTAAGCCAGAGGCCCTAAGACTCTAAGAAAAAGGTACAATTAAAACAAACGCGTGTTGTGCTGTGACTATTTTTTTTATGACTGGGAACTGGTCTAGCTGGCCAGTTGGTTAGTAAGGGAATTCTTTGTACAGATCATCTCCAAGATGGAGTAGGATTTTGTTTTTCTTTTGTTTATTTACACTGTGAAATGCAGCACTGTGTACCTTAAAGCTACAATCACGTTTTACTTTTATTTTGCTGGTGTTTGGAGTTTCTTGTTTTGTTACCGGGCCATCCTGCCACACTACAGTAAGTAAAGTGCCAGGAACCAGATGACCAAATACACACACCAGGACAGGCTCTGCCACACCGACACCCAAACACGCACACCAGGACAGGCTCTGCCACACCAACACACACACACCAGGACAGGCTCTGCCATGCCAACACCCAAACACACACCAGGACAGGCTCTTCCACGCCAACTCCCAAACACACACCAAGACAGGCTCTGCCACACCACCACCCAAACACACACACACCAGGACAGGCTCTGCCACACTGACACCCACAGGACGGGCTAAGCTACAACAATAAAAAAACTGCTTTGTCGTAGACCCCCCTATTTGTGTTTTTGCCCATTGTGTATCACCCCCACCCAGCACTATGTGTATTTCTGCCCCCAGCCTGCCCCTCCCTTTAGTATTGATTTATGTAATGGCTCCAGCTTCCCCCCTTGTGTATTGATGCTGCCAGGATAGATAGAATGCTGTATGAGGGATGTATATCTGAATAGTGTGTTCCTTCCATGAGTCTATGCACCCCCCATACTGCAGGACAGCATTTTATCTGAGCTGGTCAGCATTATGTAAAAGTTGTGTCCTGGAAAACATGGCCGATGTGGTCACCCGAATGCCCCAAAACCCTTGTGTATTGCCCCAGCTAGCCCCACATTGTATATTTACAAGCACCTAGGATTGTGCAGTAACATACCAGCACCCTGACATAGCAGCAGATGTTGTCCAGAACAAAACAAGGTGATATCCTGCAGGCACCATGGAGCAGGTATGAGACATAGCTCTACAAACGAATGTGCAGGATGCTGCAGGCTGGGAGTATGGAAGCTAAGCAGAGTAACAGCTGAAACATAGCGAGTAAGGGGAACAGAGCAAGCAGGGGGGGACAGAGCAAGGAACAGGGAGAGCGAGCAAGAAACATAACCAGACAAGACATACATGATACAGGGCACAACCAAGGACAGGGAACAAGGCAAGGAACACAGGGGATGGCGTGAGGAGCCGGAAAGGAAAACGCTTCTCCTTTAAGCAAGGATAGGACATCTTGACTGGGACATGGGGAGGGGAGAGAGGAACCGAAATCCTCAGGTGATTTAGGGAAAGGAGGGCAAAGGTTCATAAGAGACAGACAAACATGAATACAGGAACTAGCCTAGGACTATAAGATAACAATTGGAGATTCCATCACATCACTTGGCCATAGTATGCTTAGCCCACAACTACGCCAAAGTATTCGGTGGCTCCTAGCACTAAATCCTGCTTACTGAATAATTAATAAACTGAAACTAAACATTGAACCTGAACACAGAACCAAGAAGGACATACCTTTAGACTGACACAAACATAACAAAGAGCAGAACTGGAATCAAGGAATCAGAAGCACAGAACATAGCATAAGGAAATACAGAAACGGATTGTAGCGAAAAAGGAAAAACCAGAGATATGCAGCCCAGCAGCCTGGATGAGGCATGACAGAGCCACAATTGAGGTCTGTGATACAATAGTTCCCTGTTCTTAAAAATCAGAAGATCTCCCCAAATAGTCAATGATCCCTCTGCCGACAAAAGTGAGGCAGTGGGGTAGCTACCCAGGATGTCAATAAAGTGCCCTAAAAGGTATATGACATATGTTATATAGGGTGTCATCACTTTTTTAAGCATACCCCCATACTCCCATATCTATCTATTTTTATATTAATTTACTTACTCCTTAGTCTAAAGCTCTTCCTAGAAGGCTTAAATATATCCATCTAAGCTACTTTTGCAGCCATACATCAGTTTCACTTGACATCATTAGATGTGGCTAGTTAACCTTCTTCCTGACAATGCATTAATTAATAGAAAGCACCCGCTGATGAAAGTGCATATTTAATTACTAGTTAATTAGTAGTTAAAGGATGGTATAAATTTACAAAATAAGCAGAATAACTATGCAACAGCATGCATCAATTTGCCCATATATATTATGTTTGTTTTTTAAGCATAGAAACATAGAATGTGTCTGCAGGTAATAACTATTTGGCCCAAGAAGATAAAAACACATGAACAGAGGATATATTCGTGAAAAGGATTTTATTAAATAACATTGGCATTTGCACTGAAATTATATCAATATAAAACAAAAATAAATGGAGCCTAACAATTCACAGTACTTGTCCTGCATAGTCTGCCAACTCTTTTACATGAGGATCCAGAACTTTAGATTACCAAAGGTTTTAGCAACACTACTTAAAGTAAAAAGAGACATATGAACAAAGTAGAAAATAACTAACCGACTTATCTGAAATCTAAACTTTCCTCTTACTGGCTTCAATAAGGTTTCAACAGAAAGCAGCGATGAAGTCACAGTCAGTGATCAGAACCATAGATGATGATCCCCTTGTCCACTATAAAATGATTTCATGGGATAATACAAGTTAAAATGCATTTTAAATACCGTAACTCTCAGTTCTTAAATACTTGTATATGCAAATACCTGGAAACAGCACTGCAGGCCTGGGTCAATTTTATTAGACATAAAAAACCCTGTATTTGCAAGTATACATAAATAATGTATGGAAACATAGCATAGCGGATATAGATCAACTGAATAACAAACAAACCCAGCTTTGCGGGTATAGACCAGTTGGAAAGCACATGTAAACTCAGCATTAACGGTATAGATAAAACCCCCTGAATTACAGGCATAGATCACAATTTGCACACCCCAAAGGCTAGCGTCCACATTGCCCACATAGAACTTGATCAGCACCCAGATTACACACATAGGACTTGCCATCTTTGTCCCCAAACACCCCAGCATGAGCCATATTTGTGCCCAGACCAGCATGAGCCATATTTGTCCCCAAACAGGCCAGCGTGAGCAATATTTGTCCCCAAACAGACCAGCATATTATACACACAAACACGTATACAGTCACTCACTCATTCACTTTTATTCACACAATCATTAATTCTCTCACTCATTCACACAAATCATTTACACATATCACATAATGCATTTAAAAAAATCATTCAAGCAATTCATCCACACATTACTTCATTCATTCTCTCATTCATACACAATTAATTCACACATTCATTCATTAATTCTCTGTCATTCACACAATTTAGCCACACATTTATTCACACTCTCACTCATTCACACAGTCCATCCACACATTAATTTTCTCATTCATTCACACAAATCATCCAGACATTAATTCATTCTCTCACTCATTCTGTTTATTTCAATATTCCCTTCTCACTATCTACCTCCCCCTTTGTAGTTCACTTACCCTGCTGATGTTCTGCTGTAAGAGTGTAAGGCCTCTGCTTCACTGCTGAGTGCTGGCATATGACATCACATTCTGGCGCTCAGCCTGAAATCAGTCAACAACCTGGCCTTGTGCCTCAACTAAAGGCTTCAGGTGGCGTGCGTGGCATAAATTCGGCCATCGCTTATCTATAGTGTATGGATTATTTTATGTTATGTATATAAAGTGAAAAACCCCTGTTTATGTGAGGTCTGTCACTTCTGGGGTCTTAAAGCATGGTGCTTAAAGCAAACACCATAGACACCATAGACTGCTCTAGGGAAATCATGGCCAGGAACACTGATTTGTGCAAAATTTTATTTCACGCCCAGACTGACCTGAACACAAAGAGCAAATGTCCCTGGCCACAGGCTACATGAGGAGAATAATTTACTATTGATAAATCAGCCTCCCTGCCAGATCATTAAAAACCTAGGCTTGCCCCTGCACACACCACACACCTAATCATACCTCTCCCTCACACTCCCTCCATGACACCCTTAGCTTGCCTGGAGCCCTTCATTCTAGCTGCTTAGGCACTGTGGGATTGGCACTTATTACTGTCAGGTCACAAAACTGTGTTATACAACCTCATTGCACATCCACCTACACCCTCCTGCCTCTTTGAAGAATCGACCCATGGGACAATTGCCTCCTTTCCCCCAGGCCAGCTCCTATTATTACATATTAAGCACTTCTTGCTGCAAGCTCCATCTTTATACTATGATGGAGAAAGCAGTCACTTCCCTTTACATTGGAAATCTGCTCAAAGGTCAATGTGAATTCCCTTAGGAGGTGACACTTAATGCTTATTTCTGACTGTTCACCAGTGTTAAACAGTTTAATATGCTACCATTTTACAGGCTCACTCCATCTTATTACTTATTACCTACTAAAAGGAAAACAAGCAATTTCCTTTCTCTTTATTTGGTGTACTCAACCACCATATCAGTTTGGTTCTCCAGTGGGCATCAACATCAAACTGCTGAAGACATAAATTGGATTGTATTAGGAAAATACTGACTACCAAATGAGCAAAGATTCACTCTACTTAGTGACATACTTACAGGGTGTGATCTGCCCTGGGTGCCACTCATAAGGGGTAGGACTACAATTGTTCACAAAAGGCCATAGGTTTAACCAGCCCTTTGTATACAATTTTGGACCAGTCCAGGGAAGCAGGAATGCAGAGGGTCACGTAATGTGAGGTGTGAGAATACCACAAAGAAAGTTGCGGCCTGTGAGGTAAGGGGGTTGCCAGAGGAAGTAGTAAGAGTTTATACGTATATGTGTGTCAGTGTGCTTGTCTGCATGAATGTGTGTTTGTAACTTTGTGAGCATGGATGTGTATGTGCAAGCATTGATGTGTAAATGTTTGTAGGAATGGATGTGGAATAAATGTGTATATGTGAGCATGGATGTTTATATGTGTGCGTTAGCACATATGTGCAAATGTTTGTGAGAATGGATGTGTGTGTGAGCATGGATGTGTGTGAGCATGGGTATGTAAATGTTTGTGTGTAAAGGTATTCGCTTTGCTTAAGTATCTAAATATCTCCGTGACCAAAGATCAGTCGAAACCATAACTTCCAATTAAATTGGTTAATTTATTAAACAGAGCATATACCGTATATATACATAGAGCACAAATCAACGGCAGATAATAGCAAAAGGGTGATGGAACCTGAGTGTTGTAGGCTGTTCTTCTTGAAATGATAATGGAGAGAGAAGTGGGCGTCTTCTAATAAGTTTTTACACCCTTGTGTGTGAAAATGTATGCCAGTGTATGTGTGAGTTTCCCAGGGGGGGATGGTTTGGCTTTGTTTGAGCAAGGGGCCAATTGGGGGTGCCAAATATAGGATCCGCCCTAGGTCTGAATACTCTAGGTAAGCCCTTGCCTGTAGTGCATCAAGCTATGCTTTTTCTATGGAATTAGCAGTTCTCTAAAATAACTTACTTAACTTAGTTGCTACATTATGTCACATGCTTTTGGGCTGTAATTCAGTGTTATGTAAGTGCCTTGCTTCATCACTGCTGCAGGTCTGATGTTTGCTGCAGAGCATATTTATTTTTCGCTGCGTGCAGTAGACATGTATGACTTTCAACTGCATCTCTTGCCAGGTTGCCATCCTAGTGTGATACTAAAATCAGCACCAGTTAGCAGATTAGCTGACATCATGTTTATATATTTGCTGTTTCGTTTCATGTGACGTGCCTATATTTTGTTTTTACTTAACCTAACAAAACAGCACACAATGCACAACTAAGTAATTTTTTATGTTGTTGTTTTTGCTTGTTTTCTCAAATTTTCATTAGCAGCCAATTCTGGATTCCATTTTTGGATAACAGAAAGCTATAACCGTAAAATACAGTACCTCCTCACATAAACTATGTATTTGCAAGGCAAATTAAGCTGACAAATGTAAGCATTGTTAGAAAAAAATATGATTTACCTGCCACACATTAAGTTAATAGAAGACCACTTATTTGCTGTGGTACCAGAGAATAAGTAATCACATCCAGTCAGCAATCTTTGAAGCAAACTGCATTTTCTTTCCTGATTCTTTAGTGCTGGCTCGTCTGTATGTGCATGCACAAGCATTGATGGCACAAATCCATGCAATCGCAAAACATTCATAGTTCAAGAAATCCAAACTATGCCATATTTCAGGCCCGTTACACCAAAGCCTACTACACAGGCTAGAATTATATCACAGTAAAAGGGGCAGAGATTAGGGGTCATGCATAGTGTTTGGAGAAGCACTTTGCCAGGTAATTGGAGGCAGGAAAATATATGTATTTTATTATATGAAACAGAAATACACCTTGCTACTTTTTTTGTCTTACATTTGCAATTTCAAGTTCAGCCATATACTTGCATTACTCGACTGGTGACATGGTAGGACCGATAAGGGAAATGGAAGGGAATGGGGCCATTGGAATGCTCTAATTTGAAGATTTTTGGGTATTGCTCAGAGCCTTTTATATGTGATTTACTTGCAGTCCCACGTACAGCCACCAGAGCCTGTCGGACCTCGAGGTGCTGCCCGCCTGAGATCTGCAGTCAGGGCCAGATTAAAGTAGGGACCGATGTAGCTGCAGCTCCAGGCCCCTGCCTGAAAATAGGGCTGTCCCACAGGTGGGCTGACTGTGCACTGAAGTGGCAGATGCGGCCGCACAACTGCCAGTATAGTCAGCTACAGGGATGGGAGAGGGTATAATAACGAGTATCCGTGATTGAGGGAATAAATGAGTATCTGTGAATGAATGAGTATCTGTAAATGAGTGAATGAATGAGTTTGTGAATGAGTAAATTAATGAATATGTGTGTGATAGTATGGATGTGTAAGTAGGGGAAAGCATTGCACAGGGAAGCTGTTTGAGGCTAGGATGCCACAGGCAGGCTGTTTGGGGGCAAAGATGGGGCAAAGTCCTATGCTTTTTGGAGGTCCTGTGGATAAAATCTGGGTGCCAGGGCTGACATGATACTAAAGGGGGGGGGCAATATGCAAGGGTGTGGGGGCATTAAATCACAAGGGGGTGCTGGCTGGGGGCATCACATAGATCAACACTAAAGGGAGGGCTAGGTGGTTGGATAAATAGACAATGTGGGGCTAGCTGGGAGCAATACACAAGGATGTGTGGGCATTAGGGTGACCACATCAGCCATGTTTTCCAGGACACATATAACTTTTACATATTGCTGACCAACCCAGATAAAAGGCTGCCCTGCAGTATGGGGGATGTATAGACTCATGAAAGGGAACCAATTAGTCAGATATACATCCCCCATACTGCAGGGCAGCATTTTATCTGTTCTGGCGGTATCAATACACAAGGGGGCATCTGGGACCATTATATAAATCAATACTAAAGGGATGGGCAGGCTGGGGGCATAAATACACATAGTGCTGGCTTGGTGCACAACAAAAATGTTGTAGCTTAGCCCGTCCGGATGTGGGTATCGGTGTGGCAGAGCCTGTCCTGGTGTGTGTTTTTGGTCATGTGTTTCCTGTCACTTTACTTTCTGTAGGAATAAACTGAACTGTTTTATCCAGAGATAAAACGCACTCCTGAATTTGGAGTCACTTTGAGGACAAAACTTTCTAGGCCCAGAATTCAGTTAGAGGAAAAGTAAAGGTTTTGTGTTATTTACTCTATTTCAATCTGCATATTTCATTAAAAAGGATTAGTGGCACTAAATTGTGGCTTCACATTAATATGTGTGAGAAAATAAGGAAAAGATGGGCAAGGGTGGTGGGCAGATTCGGTGGCGCAATGGGCCACTACTAGACTTGCCCCCAGGCCGTAGGCATACCTGGCTACCTGGTCAAACCCGGAAATCTCCAGGTGTAGCACCGCTTCTCCAGTTCAACACCTGACTCCCTCCGGGTTGTGGGAGCGGGGTCTTGACACACCCCGCTCCCTGCCTATTTCCTCTGTAAATGGGGGTGTTTCCACCAATGTCAACAGGACCGCCCACCAATGTCAATGCCCACCAGGAATGCCACTGACGCCAGCGGGCAGTCCTGGCCGCATCCTGCAAGGGAAGGCTCTAGGTAGCCAGCGCTAAGGCGTTCCCAGGTATGGCCGTAGGCTGCCAGCCCTCCACTGCTTGCTATGCAGTCCATTTATTGCAAACATGTAGGTTGAATGGAAAAGAAAAGCTTCCTTTGCCCCAATACTATGTTGATTTTGCATCTATCATATGTGTCAATTTTGCTTTAGTCCTCCATAGTTCTATGCCATGTTGCTTGTGACAGTATCCTGGGTTAGTATCAAAAGTGTAGGTAAAAATATAAAATACATGCAGTTGAAAAGTTAGACATTTATCCCTGTCAAAACCCTTAAAAATATATTTCCAAAACATGTCTGAAAGTATATGATACCAGCTTTATTAAATAAGTATTACATATCATTCATAATGACAGATAAAACTCAGAAAATGAATTCAAGGCTCCCCATGAACATATATTAGACTTTTACAGTTGTTTATTGTAGCACATGCAGTGTTGGGGCCAGCCCTTATATGTGCTTCTGATTTATATAAAAAAAATGTTGCAATGTGGGAGTCAAAGTCAGAGTATAGTCATTGGAAACATTTTAGATTTGCTATTGAGACACAGTGGTTTGGAGAGGCACATCAAGGAATCTTGATGAGTTTAATCATTTCTAGATACGTAAATCCTCAGACTTAATCATGTGTTTTTGCAGCAAATATTTTTAAATATACAAACCCTGTACAATTTCTGCACCAGTACATTTTATACTTACTTACATTAATGTAATTTTTGTTCCTTGTACTGGTGTTAAGGAATTTGCTGGTGCAAAGTATAGTCAAATCTTACAGGTTTGTACTAAACAATGTAATAGAGTAGTCATTGTGTGATTAAAAACCACGTACAATCCATGTGTGTTTATATTTGTTTCTAAGCAGTTTCTTTATGCTTTCTATATACTGTACATTGCTTCAATAACAACACAAACTGACAGGCAGATGAATAACTCGGATCATATGATAAATATCTTAAATGCATATCAGCAGCTCTAACTAGTCTTTTTTTTTACTAGGAAGTAGAGTATGTATTCCATTTAAGAGTTGACTGACTAGACTGAACTGAGTTTGAATGCTCTTGAATGCTAATTGCTCACAACTTCTATAGTTGTATGAAAATGTATATGGACTGGCATGAAATTTGCAATATTAATAAAATACACCCATAAATATATACATATTTAAAAAAAATTATTGAAATAATTAAAAAAAAAATTTGGGTACCACATCAAGCAAAGGGGATTGCTCCTGTGTGGCAGGGTGGAGGTAATAAACTTTAGAGGTATTATTATTATTATTTATTGTTTTATATAGCGCCCTCAAATTCCGTAGCGCTGTACAATGGGTAGACAGGACATAAGTACTATGTAACATAACAAATTGACTAACAGGTGAGGAGGGCCCTGCTCAAACGAGCTTACAGTCTAGAGTACAGGCTCCATCTATCCTTTTTCATGGTTGACTTATTATAAAATACCCTAAGGGAGGCACTGACCCATCACATTAACCTCCATTCTGTAACATTATTTATGATTTTGTTAAGGTGAGTGGTTTTAGTGAGGACAACTCTAACTCATATTTGCAACTCATGAGTTAATGAATTTGCATGTTGCTGGGATAATTTTGCAAGGACTAATCTGTAGTGAATTTTTTAGTTATAAGCTAAGGTGATTAAAATGCGATTAAAATCCTACAATTGGTCTTCCTTATTTTTTAACTGATCACTGATTCATGCTGTTTTGATTCATGGTGCCTGTACCTTTTGCAAATAAATCAGCGTTTTATTTTCTTTCCCGGCAGTTGCTTATCCAACATGACGGGTGGGCATATGTAGATATGAATGTCACCAAATGCACATGAACAGGCATTGGGAGTGCGCGTTCAGAAGCTACGAGTTAATACTGCTGTAATGGCTGTGTTTACGAGCGAATTGTGCATTTGACGTGCTAGCCTAACAGACAGGCTAGCATGTCCAATCAATGAAAGAGGTGACCTGCCAGGGCACAAAATGCTTGATATTCTTTTTTTAGTTGGATTGGTAATGTAAAACAAATCCTAAATATATGGTTTACTCACTATAACATATCAGATATATTTGCTTAAAACTATTGCTTAAAATCACTTAAACCTACAAAATCACTTTTAAATATGATACACAAACCATATATGAACATAATAGACAATTTCAATGCTTTATGTGTACCTGACACCCTGCCACTAAATTTTGTTCTGACTCTAATCTGTTGTCCTTATTCTTGTTTAAAGGTTTTTTTCCCCATGCATAAAAGGACACTCAAGTCATTACATACAGTTGCATAATGCATATGATAGCTATGATACAATTTTTATCCCCCTGGAAATGCATGGAGAGAGTCAGCAGTTTTTTTCCCAGGATAATAATACTTTAACACATATTCTCAGCATATTGTCCTTTTAACAGATTTTGTAGAGAATGAAAGGTTCTCTGGAATATCTCCTAAGTGATGCCTAATTAATACAATACCAATATCTTTATACAGATGCATCTACATCGACACAATGTATGTCCTCCATGTTTTCCCCCATTTGAGTATGGTGATCCAGTGTGCAGTTTCGGGTGGTTTTTTGGAATATCCTCCTTCAATTGACGCAAGGACCATATTGCCCACCTGTCACTATCCACCATTTTGAGGGGTTGTAGACTAAGAATTCAAGAGATAGTTTCCTGACTCCTTTTAAAAGGTAATCTTATAACATCTATAAAGATATCCTGTCGATAGAATCACTTGTGTTCCACATCTACTATTAAATTATACTGTAATTATACAGACCTGTGGGAAGAGCCCTTTTTTTTTCTTTTTAGACTTCATATTTATAAAGCTGTCAGGAGCTCAACATTATGCTGCTGATTATATTTGCTAGTTTTTGCAATCTTGTTTTCTATAAATATTGCAGTTGTTTGTTTATATTACGCAACGCCTATATACAATTTGGTATCACCCATATTTATGTCTATAAAAACGTACTTTAGGCATGCATCTTACTGGCTTGGATGTGGGTGCGGTATTGATGAAAAATATTGACTAATAAATACGTTATGAAATGTATACATTGGCTAATATGGATCAAACATTCCCAAATTCAATACCTTTTTGACGTCCTCACCCAATATTGTTCTGAGCACTGGCTGTTAGCCTAAATGATGTGTCAAGACACAGAAACCTCATTTTTTGTATACTATACTTTCACCTGCGACAAAATCTGTTGATTTCGGTCTCTGCAGAACAAGAATTTGAACACAATTGTTTTGTAAACCTGTATTTCTGTGTAGCCGATTACAGAATTGTCCCCAGTAAAAAAAAAAACAAACAAAAAACAAGCCTAAAAACATATTTGCTTTTTAAGTGCCTGAGGATACAAAATTCATCTCAGTGTTGACATTAGCATTGGCTGCCCCAGTGGTGGCTACCCTCTGTTTAAAGAGAAATGGGAAGACCTTGTTAAAGGCCTTACGAAAGTTAGCACCCATGAAGGCATAGACGATAGGGTTGACAGAAGAATTGGTATAGGACATGCAGTGGGCCCAAATCTTCACTTTGTAAGTGTAGTAGTCACGTTTGAAGGTGGGACTGAAGGCTTGTAGAAGGATGTAGAGCTGGATTGGGCCCCAGCAGAAAGTAAAAAGTAGGACAATGACGGCTACCATACGGGAAATCTTGGTGCGCATTACCTCCGAGCGTTCAGCCAAGAGTTGTACCTACAATAAAGGAGACCATTACCGGCAGAAAATAGGATGCTATTTGCCTTTTTATTTCTATCACATAGGTTTAAATATTCTACAGGTTCAGTAAATTCAGACTGGTGCACTTTGTTTCAATGTTGTTAAATCTGTAACACAGTGAGCCACATGACATATAGGCTGATATAAACAAACACAAATCATGTTACACAGGAGCAAATATATATACTGACCAGAATGCTCACGGCAGACAGAGGAAGGCAGAGAAGCAACTCAAAGCGTTGGCAATTTACAGCAAAATGTGTCCAGATTCCTCTGTCAAATACTGCTTTACTTAGTCTACCTGATTTTTTTATGTTCATGAAAAAGTTCAGTTTTTGACAACACATAATAGCTTGCTTAATGTTAACAGGACAGTTTAGTGCTCTAGACAGCCTAAGCCAAAAAAAGCATATTCAATTACTTTAAAAGCACTTTACTATGCAATCTTTAAAATATGAAAAAAAAGAGCTTTTCCTCCGTGATTCAATGATTCTCACCACTGATCAGCTGCCATGGGTGTGCCTGTCACACTTATGCAATGTTCCTCAAGCCAGCGCAGGAGCTGGTTGGTCATTAATCTATCACATCTCAGGAGATGCATATGGCCAACACATCAATTAGCTTGGTAGGGGAGAAAGGGGCAAATGCATATGGGGGATTCTGCAGAAAATCTTATGTTTAATTTTAAACTGTGCACCGTGAAGGAAGACTCCCTTTCTCTTTTGATACTTTTATTTATTTTTTAATATATTTAATTTATTTATTAGTCACAGAATGACTGTATATTTCTTTTATTCTCAAAAATGATTCTATACAATAATTACCGGTATGTTATGTAAAAGATTACGATGTTGCCCCACACATATGTTGAAAACGATTAATTGGTGAGGTAGTCATTTAGGGATGGGGGTATATCATGTAACATCTCAAAGAACTGTACTTCTAATACAAACATGATTCTTGCAATTACACAGCTCACTATGCATGCTGGTTTTTTTTTTTTGGTTTTTTTTTTTAAAGAATCAGCTGTACCCTGCATTCCTCCAGCAGTAACCCCCAGTTTCCCTTCCTATTATGATGCATATCACCCAATGGTCTAAATTTTCAGGCACTGTCCCGGGTAGCTGTCCCACTGACTCGACGTGGCCTCCTGGCAACGCTAGCAACACAATGTGGCAAGGTAAGGCGGTAGGATGGTCTCGCCTACCACCTCGCCCTATTTCTGGGACCAGATCTTCCCCTTGCCATATCCCCCACCACAGGTGTCCTGCTTCGAACCCTTGAAATGTTAGGGGATATTATAATTTACACTTCAATTGTCTGCACCCGTTAACTGTGTATTCTGCAGTGGGGTATTACAATGGAATATGATCTAATTACCTGGTAACTGTTGTCAACTGGCTCCACAGAAGGTCGCCCCATGTGATAGACCATGGCAGAATAGCAGATGCAAATGGTGAGCAGGGGGAGCAAGTACACTACCAGAAAGTTGTAGAGAATGAAAGCCTTCTCATGAGATATTGTTGGGAAAGATTCAATGCAATACATCTGAGGTCCGAACCAGTAACCCTCTGTTAGCTTGTTGTAAACGGGAACTGGAATAGAAACAATGAAGGAACCTGTGGGAAAGGAGGAAATAACAAGGTATGACCCAAACAAACAAACCCAAAGGAACATGCACTTAATGTATATATCTGTAGTATCTGGTCCCCCCATTCACCCAGTGTTTACATTAAGGTATTAAATGAGAAGCTCATTTGCTAGAAGTGTATCTGGTGGCCAAGATATGTGCTTCTATTGGCACAGAGGTCTCTTGTCCTACTTGCCACCTCCCTGCACTTTGCAGGACTCTTGACACCCTCGACATTGGCAATGTAACTTTAGGCAATGTATTTTAACTGAGCTCTGCTCAAGGTATCAGGTTGAGATACCATTGTGCCTATGTCCCAGAGATGGAGGGCCAAGTTGGGGCTCGGGTGTTGATCCGGAGCTTTCCCCAAGCGGCACAAGGAGGAAGCGTGGTCGATAGAACCTGCACCGTGGTCTGTATGGGCCCAGTCAGGACGGAGCAGCGCTGGAAGATCCAAGCGAGTGCAAGGGGGGGCTGGTCTGGGCACTGCCTTTTGTGCTGCTTGGGGTGGGGGTCAGGGTGAGATGAAAGGACGCAGAGGGGGGTTCTGGGAAAAGGGGGCATGCAGAGTAGGGGTCAGGGTCTTAGAGGGAATGAGACTGGGTCCCTTTCTCCATTAAGGTGGGGAGTGGGATGCGATTGCTGTGGTGCAGGAGTGGAGTAGTTCTTTTGCAGGGATTCTTGATGGGTTGCGGGCCTTAGTGGACTCGTGGAAGGTGGGGTTGCCTTCGGGGGTGCAGCATGCATGGGTGCCGCGGGAGTAGGCTGAGGGACAAGGAGGTGGGTGCTGGGGCCCGAGTTTTGGTCCCGCTGTCAGAGGAAGAGGTGGAAGTTGAAGCCCGATAGAGGGATTTGGGGGGATGTGATGGCAGAAGGTAGAATGGGGTGGTAAGCAGAGTGCCAGAGGCAGCACTACAGATGGCATACATGTCCTTCGCAGGGAAGGTAAACATTGTGGCGGACCTCTTGAGCTTATCCAGAGTAGAAAAGGGTGAGTAGACACTCTCCAGAATTAATAATTTGGCCATAAGAATTAGTCTTTTTCTTAAGACACTTTGACCATTGAGCCATGTAGGCGCTAACATGCCCATTGAACATTGAGCTGGCTTAAGTCTTCCCACCCATACCCCTGGTTCCCAGGATGTTGAGGAAAATTTGGACAGAAGGTGCAAGTGTTATAACGATCTTACCCTTTTGACCCACGAGACCCTCCTCAGGAAGAAGTCACTAGAATCCCCTTAGGTGTTGCCACTAATCCCTGACCTCCTGTACCAATTCAATACTGCTATGGTTAGCAAGGAAATAGCAAAATTGATTCTTACTCACCATACTTTCCTTCCCTCCCATACTTGTCTTCTAAAGCTAGGTACTATGACTGCAGAAATTCAGATCACCAATGAATCTTATAGGTTATTGATCCAGTTAGATATGGTCTATTGGCTGAAGGTAGAAGCTCCCCATGAGTGGTGCTGCCATGGGAAATAGCCAGGAAATGAAAATGATGGTAAGTAAGAATGACTTTTGCTATATATGGAATACTACAGAACATCTGTTTAAGGGGGCTATGGTAAATATGATTATTAACTGGTTATGAGGCACACATTCATAATTAGTGACATTTTTCTGGTTGATGGGGTAATCATCTTCCAATTAACTTACATAAGTTGTTATGCATTCTTTGCAGTATTTTTAGGAGCCTAAAACCAATAAGCAGATAACTAATTGAAATCCTGAAGTGGACAATTGTAGCTCTGTGTTCCTAATTAAGGATTGCTAATGCTCATCAGTCATTCTGTCATACCCATGCTCCACTTCAACTCTCCCCATCCTTCCCTGTTATTTGACTTGAAGAGCCCTTAAAACCCTTTGAATTGTACTGAGAGGCATCACTCAGCAGCAGTAAAGAATTGAATTTGGGGAGTGTGAAGCATTAGTAATTTGCCATGAAGTGCACAACAGAAATATAGTTGTTTTTGTGCAGGTTGTGGAGGAAGATAAACAGGGGAAAGAAAATCTGGATATTAAGTGGGCAGAGAAGATACTGTAATAATATTTTCCTTATTTTGCCATAAAAGTTTTTAAGTATTATGCGAATCTTTTCTGATCCGTAAAGAAGTAATTTTGCATTAGAAGTAACTTCAGTGGCTAATGATGTTTAGAGGTAATGTTTAGAGATGTAAAATGTTTAGATGGCAAATGGTGGTTCGAGGTACTTCATGTAATTTTCTTTTTTAATACTTCTAGGTGGCTGGACAATACCCACAAATTTAATTGATACCTTGGCAGCTGAGGCCCTTCGAATAGCCGCACGTTTTGGATCTCTGTGCCACTGTGTAGATTCTACTGTGGATTTATATATATTTCACTGGAAGGATATGCCAAGCTTATCTATTTACCCATAAACAGAACATTTTTCCGCCAATGTTCACACAAATTTAGGCAGCTCATGTTTAGTCACACAGGCAAGATGCTCCTCCTATATAAAGGGGAAGTCCCTTGGAAAAAAAAATAATTCAAACATTAATTGCAGTACTGTAAAAGCTGATGTAGAAGATCGTTGAAGAAAACTTGATTTTATTACATTTTGTTCCAATTCATCTTTATCCGCAGACCTGAAGGCTACAACTGTTGTCATAACGTTTTGGGGGACTTCCCTAGTTCAAACACTACACAGAGTGAATTTATGGCAGTGCTAACAAGGTCAATTCCTCTACTTACTTTTATTAGTCAAAGTGTCTAGGTGGGTGATAAAGACTTGAACCAGTCTATTGCTCACCACAGGAAGTACAATAAGGAGTCAGGGTATGTGTCCTGAGCTCAGAACACATACAAATGGCTAATATGCAGATGTCTGAAAAGATCACATTATGCAAAATGTAGAACTGTTTTAAAAAAGAAAATACAAATACACATACACACATATACACTCACTGGCCACTTTATTAGATACACCCGTTAACACAAATAACTAATCCAGCCAATCACATGGCAGCAACTCGATGCATTTAGGCATGTAGACATGGTCAAGACAACTTGCTGAAGTTAAGAAAGGGGATTTAAGCGACTTTGACCGTGGTCTAAGTATTTCAGAAACTGCTGATCTACTGGGATTTTCACGCACATCTTCGAGAATGGTCCAAAAAAGAGAGAATATTCAGCTGGAATAAAGACTCATCAGACAAGGCAACGTTCTTCCAGTCTTCCATTATCCAATTTTGTCCCTTTATGATCGCCGTGTACCCATTTTTTGATGACTACTTCCAGCAGGATAATGCACCATGTCACAAAGCTTACATCCTCTCAAACTGGTTTCTTGGACATCACAATGAGTTCACTGTACTTCAATGGCCTCCACAGTTACCAGATCTCAATCCAATAGAGCACCTTTGGGATGTGGTGGAACGGGATGCCATCATGTCCATATGGACCAAAATGGGCATGCGAACATAAAAACTGGACCACTGAGCTATGGAAGAAGGTGGCCTTTTCTTTTACATCATGTGGATGGCCAGGTGCGTATGTGTCGCTTACCAGGAGAACACATGGCACCAGGACCCAACTCGGAAGTTAAAGGACCTGCTGCGGATGTCTTGGTGCCGGATACCACAGCAAACCATTCAGAAGTCTAGCGAAGTTTATGCCTGCATGGTTCAGGGCTGTTTTGGCAGAAAAAAGCGGGACCTACACAATATTAGGCAGGCGGTATTAATGTTATGGTTGATCGGTGATTTTGTGATGTATGTGTGATTAATGGAATGAATGAGTATTTAAATGTTTGTGAATGAGTGTGTGTGTGATAGCATGGATGTGTAAGGGGGGTGGTGGTGGTAGCATGGCATAGAGAGGCTGTAATCACACTACTATCATCCCCAGGTTCCAGCATGTACTGGCTGCCTTGGCTTGATAGGAGTGTGATTGCTGTTAGCAGATTATATATATATATATATATATATATATATATATATATATATATATATATATATATATACCTCCAGAAATGCATTTTAACCCCCCTATATGCCACTCAGCCCCATGATATGCCTTTTAACCCCCTATATGCCACTCTGGCATATAGGGGGTTAAAAGGCATATCATGGGGCAGAGGGGCATATAGGGGGTTAAAAGGCATATCATGGGGCACAGTGGCATATAGGTAGGTATAAGACATTTCTGGAGGCAGAGTGGCATATAGAGGGTTAAAAGGCACATCATGGGGCAGAGTGGCAAATAGGGGGGTATAAGGCATTTCTGGGGGCAGAGTGGCAAGCCTGGGGGCAGATGTGCATAACTGGGGGGGGCAGGTTGGCAAATAAAAGAAAATAAAAAATATATTTTTCTCAATCATAGCTTTTATTAAATATGAAAATTAGTTTACATGAATTAATATTTACTAGTAAAACTTTTTTCCTATAGGGTAGTCTTATATTCAGGCTTTTTGTTTTTTTCCTAAATTAATATTTTGATTTTGGGGGGTCGTCTTATAATCAGGGTCGTCTTATAATCGAGCAAATACGGTATATCTGAAATAAGAACACATGGGACATGAGAGAGCATGTAAGGCTCTAAAACACCTAAAAAATAGGTGGCTTTGCACATTGACATCAAGTTACAGGATTCAGGCACCAGCAGCAGATAAGGAAAACTAGATGTTGGTGGGATGGAGTGCATATGTTGTGCTTTATTGCTCTTTGTAAGGGTAGGGAGATGTGATGAATAGCTGAAGGATCCTCTTTTGCATTGCAACATCAAAATAATAATAAAACAATATATATAATTAGAATGCAGGCTCATTTACCAATCCAGATTCCAATACTGACAGCTGCTGCAACACGGGGTGTTCTCTGGCGTAATGACCGCAGTGGGAACACAGTCACATACCAGCGATCCACGCTCATAGCAGTAAGGGTCACACAGGTGGCTTGTACAGATACCTTAAAGGATCAAGAAAAAATGTAAGTGATGGTACATAACTGTCAAGTGTAAGTCCACACTCATATGGCACATTGTGATGGAAACAGTATAATGTCACAAAATAGCTATTCAACTGACTCCACTGTTTGACAAAAATGTAAAATAGTAGTGGAAAATAGATGCACCTCTACAGACTCCAAAAAAAACAAACAAGAGGCAATTCAGATTGTAAAAGATGTGATCTTATTAACCCCTTAAGAACCAGATTGTTTGTAACCTACGTGACCAAGTCCGTTTTAACATTTTTGTGTGGTCATGTTTAGCTGTAATTTTCTGCTCTCTCATGTAGTGTACCGACACAAGTTATATATTGTTTTTTTCAGAACACCAATTCTACTACCAGCCTTTGTCAAACTTTGTTGTAGTAATCACTCTCTAAATCCTGTCATAACCAACTACGCAACATTTCCAAAATTCGTCCATTCCTGACTGCAAAACTACTAATCCACTCCCTCGTAATTTGCCGTCTAGACTATTGCAACAACCTATTTACCGGCCTCCCTCTCTCCCGACTATCCCCCCTCCAATCTGGCCTTAATGCCTCTGCCTGTAATGTCAGAGCGAGAGCTGGTAAGCAAGTAGGTTACTAATAGCAGGAATCAAATCACACCAAAAATCCAGGCGAGGTACAATAGGGAAAATCCAGAAGCAAGCTCAGGTCACGAATCAAAGGGTTAAGGCAGGCTGCGAGTATCAATAGACAAAGTCACGGAGCAGGGTCTGGTAAACAAAGGGTCACACAATAGAGACCGCTTGGGTAAAGGAGACAACTTCAACTGATACTTCAGCAAGGGTTGATGGGAGTTGTACACTTAAATGTGTTCAAATTTGGCACCAAAATGAGGTCATCAAGTGGGACAGCATCCTGCGTTCAGCTGGTCTCTGACTGCAGTGAGAGAGTCAGTAAGCGCCCCCTCCCTCCTGCTGACCTCAGACATTTCAGCGTGGGAGCATGGAGTGAGGTGAGTACTAGGTTCATGACACTGCCAGACTAATCTATCTCACCCGACGCTCTGCATCTGCCACACCTCTCTGTGAGTCCCTCCATAGCAGAGTTAAATTCAAAATCCTACAAAGCTCTCACTAACGCCACTCCCCTCTACCTATCCTCCCTCATCAGCAAATTTACTCCAGCCTGCCCTCTAAGATCCAACAATGACCTGCTCCTTGCATCTTCACTTATCACCTCCTCCCATGCCTGCCTACAGGACTTCTCTCGTGCAGCACCAACCCTCTGGAACTCTCTTCCCTGTGCTGTCCAACTCTCACCAACTCTACCCTCCTTCAAACGCTCCGTAAAAACTTTTCTTTTAAGGGAAGCCTACCACTGACATAAACATCAAAACTTCTCTCTCACCTACTTACAACCCTTATCCCACCCTACATTAACATCATTCACTACCACGCAGTCCTCACCTCCTGTTTCTCACCCCTTATCCACCTAGAATGTAAGTTCCTGCGGGAACAGGGCCCTTCATTCCTCTTGTATTTGTATGTCAATTATTGTATTGTACTTGTCGTTATCTGTAAAATTTTAATCTTGGACAGCACTGCGGAATCTGTCGCCGCTTTATAAATAAAGTATAATAATAATTTATTTTGTGGTTTTTTTTTCACACATGTCGTACTTCAGGTATAAATGTTTAGCTCCTGGTATTTGTCACTGTCAAACAACACCACTGTATTTGCAGCATGCTTACACCTGTTTGGTAGGCCTCATTTTACACATTTGTATTATTTGAGCCTGGAACTAGCTTAGCACACCGACATTGTGGAGGGCAGCATTTTATCTGGGCTTGTCAGCAATATGTACAAATTATGTGTCCTGGAAAACATGGCCAATGTGGTCACCCTTATGTATTGCCCCCACCTAGCCCCACATTGTGTACTTATCCCACCCAGCCCCCCTTTAGTATTGATTAATGAGATGCCCCCAGCCAGCACCCCCTTGTGAATTAATTCCCCCATACCCTTACTTATTGCCCCCCTTTAGTATCATGTCAGCCATGGCACCCAGATTGGAAGCAGGACCTGCCCAACACCCAGATTTAAAGCATAAGACTTGCCATCCTAGCCTCAAAAAGCCTCCATGTGCCATGTCCTCCCCCCACTTACACACCCATGCTATGATCCATATATTCATTCATTTACTCATTTAAACACATTCATCCACTCATTCATATACTCATTCACAGATACTTATTCATTCCCTCAATCACGCAGGACCTGCCCAACACCCAGATTTAAAGCATAAGACTTGCCATCCTAGCCTCAAACAGCCTCCATGTGCCATGTCCTCCCCCCACTTACACATCCATGCTATGATCCATATATTCATTCATTTACTCATTTAAACACATTCATCCACTCATTCATATACTCATTCACAGATACTTATTCATTCCCTCAATCACGCATACTCATTCATACACCCTCCCCCACCTCCTTACCTGAACTGCAGATCGCTCTGTGCCACTCGCAGGCTTCCGCATGGGCTGCTGCTTCTCTCTGCGTTGTTCGGACTCTGTATGAGCACTTCTCTTGTATCACCCAGGGGAAGCAGGATGGAGCGGAGTGATGTGACGTACAGTATCTCAGAAAAGTGAGTACACCCCTCATATTTTTGTAAATATTTGATTATATCTTTTCATGTGACAACACTGAAGAAATGACACCCTGCTACAATGTAAAGTAGTGAGTGTACAGCCTGTATAACAGTGAAAAATTGGTTTTCCTACCACAATAACTCAACACACAGCCAAAAATGTCTAAACCTTGGCAACAAAATTGAGTACTCCCCTAAGTGGAAACGTCCAAATTTAGCCCAAAGTGTCAATATTTTGTGTGGCGACCATTATTTTCCAGCACTGCCTTAACCATCTTGGGCATAGAGTTCACCAGAGCTTCACAGGTTGCCACTAGAGTCCTCTTCCACTCCTCCATGATGACATCATGTTTGAGGATGCCCCACAGATGCTCAATAGAGTTTAGGTCTGGAGACATGCTTGGCCAGTCCATCTTGGAGGTATGTTTGGGGTCGTTACCATGTTGGAATTCTGCCCTGCGGCCCAGTCTTCGAAGGGAGGGGATCATGCTCTGCTTCAATATGTCACAGTACATGTTGGCATTCATTGTACCTCCCCAGTGCCGGCAGCACTCACGCAGGCCCAGACCATTACACTCTCACCACCATGCTTGACTGTAGGCAAGGCACACTTGTTTTGTACCCCTCACCTGGTTGCCGCCACACACGCTTGACACCATCTGAACCAAATAAGTTTATCTTGGTCTCATCAGACCACAGGTCGTGATTCCAGTAATACATGTCCTTAGTCTGCTTGTCTTCAGCAACTTGTGCATCATCTTTAGAAAAGGCTTTCTTCTGGGATAACAGCCATGCAGACTAATTTGATACAGCGTGCGGCGTATAGTCTGAGCACTGACTGTCCACCCACCCCTTCAACTCTGCAGCAATGCTGGCAGCACTCACACTTCTATTTCCCAAAGACAACCTCTGGATATGACGCTGAGCACGTGCACTCAACTTCTTTGGTCCAGCATGGCGAGGCCTGTTCTGAGTGGAACCTGTCCTGTGAAACCGCTGTATGGTCTTGCCCTCTGTGCTGCAGCTCAGTTTCAGGGTCTTGGCAATCTTCTTATAGCCTAGGGCATCTTTATGTAGAGCAACAATTCTTCTTTTTTCAGATCCTCAGAGAGTTCTTTGCCATGAGGTGCCATGTTGTGCTTCAGTGACCAGTATGAGAGAGTGTGAGAGCGATAACACCAAATTTAACATACCTGTTCCCCATTCACACCTGAGACCTTGTAACACTAACGAGTCACATGACACCGGGGAGGGGAAATGGCTAATTGGGCTCAATCTGGACATTTTCACTTAGGAGTGTACTCAATTTTGTTGCCAAAGTTTAGACATTAATGGCTGTGTTGAGTTATTTTGATGGGAAAACCAAATTTATACTGTTATACAGACTGTACATTGTAGCAGAGCGTCATTTCTTCAATGTTGTCACACGAAAAGATATAATAAAATATTTACAAAAATGTGAGGGGTGTACTCACTTTTGTGAGATACTGTAAATTCACGTGACTCCTCTGGATTCCAGCTTCCCCTGGGTGGAGTTAACCCCTTCAATCTCCTATAGACGTACCGGGATGTCCAAAAAACGCCTATTAATAAACCCCTATGAACGTCCCGATATGTCCAGCCCTTCGTTTGACAGCCTGGACTCCCCACTGACAGCAGAAGCCGGCATCGCCGGCTTTCTGCTGTCTGATCTGATGTAACAGCTTCCGGCATGAAAGCCGGAAAGCTGTTACATTTCAAACTGCCCGATCGCGCATTCCCTTCCGGGTTGCGTCACTGCTGACGTAACCCGGAAGGTCATCGGAGGACAGGATATGCCCTGCAGGGGATATCCTGTCCTCCGATGAGGCACAGACGCTGCGATCTGTATGCAGGTCTGTGAGGACCTGCATACAGATCACAGTGTGATCGGTGCAGGGGGATCGCGGGGAGGGGAGTGAGAAACCATGTCTCTCACTCCCCCTCCTGTCCTGAAACAGAAAAGCAGAAAAAAAAATGTTAATTCATTTAAAAATAATAGTAAAAAAAATCATTAAAATAATAATAAAAATAATACTAAAACAATTATAATGTGAGCTGTGATGTCATTGTGACATCACTGGCATGTTCAGGAGATCCCTAAGAGGACCTCTAACCATTTTTGTGTAAAAAAAAAATTAAATAATATAAAAAAATTAAAATATATATATAAAAATAATTATAAAACCTTACATCCTATTGCCCTAGCATAACATCTAGCCAGTATAACCCTCCTGCCCCCGTTCACAACCCCCAAACCCATTAAGCCATAGGCATAAAAATTATACAAAAAATGTACACCTTATAAACCTGGGACGTTTGGTCGCCCTACCATTAAGGCTGTACTGACTTGACCCTGTCCAGAGTGTAAATTGGTCAGTTGGGGAGATCAGAAACTGTCTTGTAGCTGACCCATTGAGGAGTGACACACCGAATGGCCTGACTTAAGATGGGGTTTTAGACATCTCTGTTAAAACATTTCTCCTGCCTTGAAATAAACTTCCCTCCTGTACTTTGTTTTTTCCCTTTACGTATTTAAAGGGACAGTGCATACTGCTTGCCTACTGTCTTCCCTTAGTATTCTAAAATCAGGACAGTCACTCAATAAGTTAAGATGAACTGTTGTTATCATTAATTAAAAATATAATTTAATAGTAATATAATATTAAATATCAATCATAGTATACTAGTGTAGACAACTACTAGTGTGTTAAAAATTATAATGAATAATATTATAATTCATTTTAGCTAGCTAAATTAGCTGTATTACATTAGCTTAGCGTGCTTGAGCCATCCTGTCAGGTAGAAAATAAAGTTAATTTATCCCACATCAGTCCACTACTACCCTTAAGCTTAAGCCAGCAGTTGATAAGAAATTATTAATTATATTAACATAAGAAATCCCTCATAATTATTATTAATTAGTTAATAATTTAGTTAATCATTTTTAATTTTAAAATTAAGCTAATCTTGCAGCAGCAGTTCTTCTACGATGCAGCCTTTGCGTCAGTCTAGTCAGACAAGTAGGTCAAGCTCTCGGTTGTTATTTGGGGAATCGTTGCTTGAATGATCTATGTCATCCAGTAAAGGAAAGGCACCAATAGCAGGCAGTAGTAGTGCTTCTATGTTTTTTTACGGAAAGCCGAAAGCACAAGAACCACCACTGAAGTTAAAGGGTAGCACAACTAGTACTACTACTAGCCCAGTGAGTAAAATGTGCCTTTTGCCCACAGCAGCATCTTCCTCTTCCACGAGCAGCATGCAAGGTGCCAAGCAGAGCACGTTTGGCCGAAAGTTGGCCACCACCACTAGTGCTGCGCCTGCTGTTCCCATCACTACCACCACATCATTCAATCCTAGCACCACCTCTAAAAAGGCATACTTTTGTAAAGACAGTTAGAGAAAGAGCTACAAGTAGTGGAACTCCATCTGGCGAGGTACCAGAGGAGCATGAGACTGAGAGGCAAAGTGCAGAGTTAGGCTCTGTTCTTCCTGCTAGTTCTATTAAATTAGTAGTCATGATATCAGTCTTAGCTCCAGCCTAGCAGGTATTTCATTTGATCGGGCTAGGAAGTGGAGGAGAGAATAGAGGAGATGAGTGGTCAGGAATCAGATTCCTCAGGGAGCAGTCTACGAATGACTAGTGCACGATTTTCCCCTGAGCCTTCACCTTCTCTGCTACTACTATCATCACCACCACCACCAACAGCAAAACCTACCAAATTTAGTAGAATTTAAAAAAAATAGCAGTGCTGCTACCATTTCTATGGCCAGTACTACTGTTTGCATTGGCACAGTTAGCAGTGCCACCACCAGTACTGTAACTGTGCCAATAAGAAGAACGACCACTGTTAGTGTAGAGAGCCTAGAGACGATTAATGTGCCATCTGCCAGTGTTCACAGCACTAGTCCTGCTGCTGCTCATCCACCCAGAGCAGTAGAAGCAGCACCTAAAAGTCCAATTTGGGAGCACTATGAAAGTGTAGAAGAAGGGCGCTATGGAAAGTGAAAACATGATGCTAATTAGCAGAGTGAAGGTGTCTGGACATTTCATCAGTGCTGTGATGAAGCATAATGCTGTGTTATTGGGGAAAGAGGCAGAAAACGTAGGGCAGGCAGCATAGCTGGTGGCCGTGGTACTACTACAACAACTAGTACCATCTCCAGAGAGAGTGGAATAATCCCAAGACCTGCTTCAGAGCCAATAGCATCTACAGCTAGTGTTGGCAGCCAAACACCAAGGCAGGTTGGAGCACTGCAACATGTCCAGCCCACCCTGAAAGAATTTGGGGCATTCCACTCCAGGAGGTCAATGCCCAAACATCAGGCCAATAAAATAACCCAACTTAGTGGTCAGTTCATTGCTGTTGGAGGTACATCCTTCTCAATGATTGATGGCAGTGGCTCCACAATACACAGTTCCCTCACGTTCCACTTTCAGTAGGAATATTGTCCCCTCACTGTATTGGTCCTGTGTTTCAGCAGTGAAAGAGGAGCTTTCCAAGGCTGATGGTCAGTGTGTACATTTCACAATAGATTTATGGAGTGCACCTAGCGGGCAGCATGCCTTTCTTTCCTTGACACTGGTGGCAGCCCGGTGAGTCTAAGGAAGCTGATGCAGCAGGCTACCGATCATTCCTTCTCCATGCACAAGTGATGGATGAAAAGCATACTTCCGAAAATATTCTGCATGCACTGGGGAGCTGAATGGGGACAGCAATGACATGGGGGGGTTGAAAGGGGACAGAGGTGACACTGGGAGGGGCTGAATGGGGACAGAGGCGACACTGGGGAGCTGAATGGGGACAGCAATGACATGGGGGACTGATTGGGGACAGATCCGGCTTGCCATATTAAATTTTAAAACAAAGTATTAAAGTAGCGCCGGCCAGGGGCATCAGCACCCAGCGGCCGTTTAGATTAAATTTCGGGCAGCCTGGGGGGCAATTGCCCCCTGCCCCCCGGCCCAGCCCACCCCTGCCTTCTACACTCAAATACCTTTCAACAGTCTCGAATTTCCCGGATTTTTGGGGATTTTTTTCTGAATGTCCCATTATTTGGATTCTGTCCCGTCAACTTCGGTAAGTATGCAAATGTTTGTAAAAAAATTAATGTAATAAAATAACTTTAATAATATAATACAAATAAATATAAGAAATTAAACCCCTTATTTTTAATAACACTCACTAAATTTAAAATGAGATAATAATATAGATCTTTAACCAAACCGGTGCACTACTACTATCCTTAACTTTACATTAACCCAATAAGTCTAAGCTTATTTTGAGTTTTTGTCCCACATTCTTCCATACGCATACTTGCCAACAGTCCCTAATTTCTCGTGACAGTCCCGTTTTTCCCCTCAGTCCTGTCAAATTTGGGTTGTTGGAAAGTATCCCAATGGTCTCCCCAGGCGGAGTTTCGCCATCAGGAGTTAAAGGTCTGTACGAGCTACTCTATTGGTCGCCGGCAGGGAGCTCCTCTGCCAGGAGTCGCTTGCACGGACCTTTACCTCTGTATTCCTTCACCATCAGGAGTTAAAGGTCCGTACGAGCGACTCTATTGGTCGCTTGTACGGACCATTAACTGCTGGAGCAGGGAGAAAAATGGTCTCTCCAGGCCGAGTTTCGGCACCAGGAGTACTTTAAAGGTCCGTTTGAGCGACTCTATTGGTCGGGGGCAGGAGGCTCGTCTTACATCAACCAATGAAGAGCAGCTGCGACCAATAGTTGTTTGTACAGACCTTTAAAGGTCTGGCGCCAAAGCTGCTGCATACCGTGTTAACCCCCGTATTAACCCCTTCTAAAAAAAGAAGAAGAAAAAAACGAACACGAAGAATGTAGACGAATATTTGCCCGAACTGAACAAAGGAACGGGCAAATATTTGTGGAATACGAAGATTTTTTCCCCACGAAGACAAACAAGAAGAGTTGGCCGGCCCCCAAGTCTAGTAATTATTCGGAAAAAAAAATGTTGGCGTGCTCTTCTTTCATCCAGCCCAGATAGCTCTAAGGGCACAACACAGAATACTCAATGGGGTAAAAAAGAACCATAGAGCAACAGTTAAATGCTAAATTCTAAGCACTTGTTTGAGGTTATTGCTGCCAAGGGAGGTTCAAGCAGTTATTAAATACAAGGGTTCACTTGAATGTTTAATGGGTGTGTTCAATAAAGACATGAACGATTATCATTGTGTGCAATTACCGTATTTCCCCATGTATAAGACATTTTGTTTACCTCTGTGTTGCTCAGCAGCGTCTCTTGTTCTGTCAAGGAGACACAGGAATCCAGTGGAGACACAGGAACCCGTGGAGTCACGTGAACGTACATCAAATCACATGACTCCGCTCTGTTCCTGGTCCCCTGGGCAGGACAAGAGAAGTTCACCCAGAGTTCGAGCAACGCAGAGGGAAACAAAGTCTGTGAGCGGCACCAGAAGAACTGCAGTTCAGGTAAGGGTGGGGGAGGGTGTATGAGTCTGCCTGAATAAGGGAATTAATGAATATGTGTGTGTGCGATAGCATGGATGTGTAAGTAGGGGGGGAGGGCACAGGGAGCCTGAAAGTGATGTGCATGTGTTGGCTGCTTGTGCATGATAGGAGAGTGATTGTTATATTAAATATACATGATGTTTTATATATATATATATATATATATATATATATATATTAAATATACATGATATACATGTTGCTAACAGCAATAACACTCCTATCATGCCCAGACATACCCAAATTCCAGCACAGCTAACATCACACTCATCCTGGAACCTGGGCATGATAGAAGTGTAATTTTCGAGAGCCAAAATTCCTATACATGGGGAAATACGGTAGCTTAAGCACATTGTGTTTGTCTATACAAACCTAGATGTAGATCAGATCACATTTTATGATCAATTAATGGAGAAAAACAGCTAATTCTAAAGGGGTATTTTTTTTTTCTTGTTCTTGCCACTGTATTGTATGTTTGCACTAAATGACCAGAGCAGTTTTTTGTGCTTGTGCTATGACTTTATTCAACTCTGATTGCCCACTAACTCATTTAGTGTACCCCACACATTATATATAGTTTTTTTCAGCACCAGTAGGGCCTTCATTTGAAATAATAATTACCGTATTTCCCAATGAATAAGACGCTCCCATGTATAACACCTTAATTTTGGGGTCCAAAACTTGAAAAAAAGTATTACATAGTTATTGTACTCAAGTTGTATTTATCATAAAATGTATACTCATCCTCATCACTCCCATCCATTAAATCCCCTAAATTAACCCTAAAGACCCCATCAACCATAACTGCCCCTAAATTAACCCTAAAGACCCCATTAATCATAACTGCCCCTAAATTAACCCTGAAGACCCCATTAACCATAACTGCCCCTAAATTAACCCTAAACACCCCATTAACAATAACTGCCCCTCAAGTAACCCCCTACTTGCCTAACTTTCAGCAGCCCAAATATACATTTTTTTACGTACTGTTAGATGAGTTTATTAGCCAAATGGCCACTATAAGGAAAGGGGCGGGGCCAATAATCAGTGTGACTGCAGGGAGGGACTGGGAAGTAGTAACTGCAATCTACAACCACTGTATAAGACGCACCTAGTTTTTAGACCCCACATTTTTTTAAAAAACATGGGGAAATACGGTATATATATATATAAACCATCTTTTAGTATGAAAAATATCTAAAAATGTGGGGAAAATTGGGAAAAAAGGAACTATTTTCACCTATAAAAAACTGCAAATGGAAAAAAACTCCAAAAGTGTATTTAGGTATTTGTCCTGTTTTTGGAAACACCCGATATGCCTGGTATTTTCATTTATTCTGACACTTACAGGGTTAAATATGAATGACGCGCATCGCTGTTTCTAAACAAGATTTTTTTTAAAATGTAGTATGCTGGGACTGGTGCCCCAATAGCGGCCAGAAAAAGAAAAACTGGTAAACAAAAGTATATTTTTTTGAAAGCTGACATCTTAAAGCATTTTACTAGGGGCATTTTAACACTTTTGTTTTAACCATTTTAGTGCCAGTCGGTCCTAAAATTGCAGTAAAATTTCACTTTTTCATTTTAACAAACCCATTCTACCAAAACACAGTATTTCAGTAGTTTTTTTCCCCTAGCTACGTGAAATTACTAAAACAACTTGTGATTTGTATTCAGAAATACCCAATATGCATTGGTAGGGTATGTCTCTTTGGCACTGTGGGTTCACAATTGGAACATGCGCATTACAGTTTTCAAACATATGGATATGTGGATATGTGAAGAAACAAAATAGGTCTTGATTTGTCTTCAGTGATACCCCCTGAGTACAGCAATACCCCACATGCACATGTTTCTCAGACATTGTGGAGTCAAAACTGGAACATGCACATTTCAATTTTTAAACTTTTTTAATATATTTTTATATGTATAGCTATAAGGTCACTTATGACAAGTTTAGGCCACTGACATTGATCAGGGAGACTGATCAATAATCAGTGACTTAAAATGTCACTGACAAGTAATCAGGTAATAAATATGTCTTTTTATTAATCATTTGTGTATTTTTTCATTATTACCTTAGATTACCCTTCTCTCTTTCTAGGGCAGGGTCATGCAGGGTCTGCCATAATGATCAAATCACTCCTATTGGCCAGGAGTGATCTGATCATCATCAGCCCACTTTTGATTGGCTCTACAGCAGTTTTTAACTGGTCCAATAGCCATCAAACAGAGGTGGAAGTGCAGTGGGGGCTGGGTTGCCACCCATCCCAGTTAACGAGACAATCCTGGAAGTTTTGATTACTGGACATACTTCTTTGTGTCCGTAATCCATCAAAGGTTCTTGCTAGTGGTTTTCATATTTTCATGGTATTCAGGGACCAGGTTGCACATTAAAATCACTCCATACCGTACGTCAGTAGACAGTGATGTATTATTAATATTGGTGCTATAGCCAACCCAGCCTCTGGCACCTGAATGTCACATTTTTCTCATTAGTGTCATCTATATCCTAGACTTGCTAAGATGATACTGTTTTTCATTTCTTTTCCTTCAGATTTCACTTTTTAAAAAAAAATAGAATGATGATTTATAACAGAAGGAAAAAGCTTTAAAAACCTATAAACAGTATAATAATAATAAAAATAATTGTGTATTAAATTGTCTTGCATTGGATAAAAAATAGCATTTTGTTATCTTCCTCTCTCTATATTTCTATCAATCTATATATTCATACACCTATCCACATCTTTCTTTATTTTCCCTTATGCAAATGTTACTTCCATTCTATGATGTGGGCACGATTAGTCTTGTGAATGGCATTGTTTGAGTAGAATTATCTGGTGTTCAGTGCTTAGCTGAAGTAACAGAAATCCGTGCTGGCAAAGCCAAGGCTCTGGGCTCCTTAATATCAAAATTGCCCTTGGTATTGCAGTAAGCCTGTTAGCATGTTTAGCTGGAGAAATGTTTAAGAATAACTATAGTTAGGGAAATTATAATTAATCATGTTCAAAATGTACCTAAGTTCTGTGTTTAAATAAATATTTCTTTCTCTATATACATATATATGTATACACATAATAGTATTTCTTCACACTGTATACGTATACAGGGTGGGCTCTAATTATTTTTATTATAAATATTACTAAGGAACATAACAAGTTTAGGTGTATATCAGTAGTTAATGTATACATAGTGGTTTCATCTGCTTGTCAGAACCCATACATTTCTGAAATCTAACCAAAATAATTCTGTGATGGAGACCCGTACTAAGGATGAGTAGCTCCCCTGTGTAGGTCTTCCTAGCTGTGAATTCACTAGGCACTAGAGCCCTGCGTGGGACTGTTTTTTTAATCCTGCTCCCGCTGATTTTGTGACCACTCCCGCCTGCTCCCACCACATATGTGGTCAATCCCGCCTGCTCCCGCCACATATGTGGTCAATCCTGCCTGCTCCCGCCACATATGTGGTCAATCAAGCCCATCCTCTTACCTGAACTGCAGATTTCCCACGCAGTCCCGCGGCACACAGCTTAGTATTTGCACACAGCCCACCTCAGCCCAGTCTCAATAGAGGGTCTCTATTGTAGTCTTTAGGGAAGATAGTAAACACAGGCGGTTCCCTGATTTCTGGTTGAAACCTGCTGAATATCAGATCTTGGTGCAAATACTGGCCATGGAGATCTCTGTCCTGTAAGTCCTGACCTGATGGAGAATAAAACACCACACATAAACCACCCCCAAAAATGCAGGTGCCCCAAATCTGCATCCAAGCTCCCCAGTTTTTAGAGCCTCTGGTAATTGGGGAAACGTGGCACTCTGTAACAGGAGGAAGTAGTCCCAATGGACCCCCTGTACCCACCTCCAAAAAACCAGAACCCCTTCCATGTACCATAGTCTGTAGGGAGGAGGCTGGCACCCAGGCCCCTGTAGGAGCCCAGGACATGGAGCTTTCCATGATAATTTATACACAGAGAACTAGTTGAAATACAATATTCTCCACTCCTCCTGTCCCATCCATGGTAAAAATTCCGGCCATCTGACTGGCATCATTTCCTCTGCTGTGAGATGTGCTTGTATACAGAAAACAGGTTTCCCTCGGGCCCCCCTAGTGGGGTAACCTCAAACCTCCCTGGATGCCTCCCTCGTCCTGAAACAATATATTGATCTGAAGCCTTACAGGGGCGCGACACCTGCTTGAAGTTTTAGCAGACAGCGGAAGATTTACAGTCTGCCAGAGAGTTCCAGGGGAATGTTGCTGTCATGCGGTCAGTTGTAAGTTGTGGTGTCCCACAATTCCTGACGCAGCCAGCATTAGGGGTATGAGTTGAAAAACTGTGGGATAGACGAACATAAAGGGGCAAACGTATAAAACGTCGAAGGAAAATAGGGAGCTCAGTCTGGCTGACAGTTTATCAGGCAGGGGAAGAAGAACAAGATGTTTTGGTGGGGTGCAGATGGTATAGTCAAAGTGATTCCCTCCTTGTTCCATAGTTCAGCAGACATGTGAAACCTTGGGGCTGTCCAGGTCCTTGGGGCTGTCTGCGTCAGCATTTTTTCTTGAACGGTATTGGACTGTTAATTTAATGTCATTTAATGTTAAATGATTGCAGGGCCAAACTGGGTTTCCCAGTCATCCCGTGCCCCTAATATGCACAGGGTGGCTTAAACATAAGAGGGGACTGGGAAGCTGAGAAAGGCACTTCACCGTGAATCTGCCATGGCCCCCTCCCAAACTCAAACCTACACCCACAGGTCTTCAGTCTTCGGGAGTTACCTTGACATTTCTCCCATTTCAGAGGGAGCCTAACACAGCAGGAGACCCCAGATGGGTTGACTTTGAAATTAGTCAGTACATGCAGTTCACCTATGCCAGTCCCAAATCAATACCATGAACAAATTGGTCATGCAAGAGCCGCAGTCACCAGGTGAACCTCTGCCTCTTCTGCGGAACATACCCGCCACTGGGGAGAAGCAGCAACAGCCCTGTCTCCCTGGAGTCCTCTCAGCTGCTGTAGTGAAGGCAGAGAGGATGGGGTGCAGATAGTATTGCCACAAATTCTACAAATGTTTGTCTGCAACATTAACTATTAATTACAAACCTCCATGTAAACACTTTCTCAGGCTGTACGTATAAAAGAACCCTTGTTATAGACACCTTCACCTCTGTAAGACTGCTTTCTTTAAATATCACACCAGAAATCAAAGTATTTTTATTCTATGTATAGTGCAAGGTGTTTGCAATACCTACATGTATTTCAGTTGACATATTCTTAATGCATAATGAACCATATTACTCAATATGAGCACTAATTAGGACATCCAGTTGTCACTATGCTTCAGAATTGGAAGGTATAAATATAATATAATATAAAGTAGATTAGTAGAGTAGGTCTACTCTAAAAATGTAGGCTATGTCCACCTAACTCACTTTCTTATATCAGAGTGATTGTATCATAGGCAGCCTGCAGGGGTAAAGGATGGGGGGGCAAGAAGGCAGTTGCAATTTCCTGAGCAGCTGGAAATACTCTGCCCTCCACTAATAGTTGTACCCTGATTTCCTGTTTCACAAGGGTATAAATATTAGGTAGCACATAGGCCCAATTCCCTTAGCCATTCATCACAATGGGTAAGACCAAGAAATACAGCTGTGATGTGCGGCAAAAGGTTGTTGAGCTTCGCAAAAGGGGAAGCGGCTCATAGCAAAAATAGCAAAACCATTGAAAATGCCCATTTCCATCATCAGGGCAATAATTAAGAAGTTCCAGTCAACTAGAAATTAATCAGCCTGGAAGAAGATGTGTGCCTATATCATCTCACTGTGAAGAGGGTGATTTGAGTGGCCAAAAATCTCCAAGGGCCACAGCTTAAGCTGCATAAATGAGTTGCATCTTGAGGTCAGAAAGTCTCCAAAACATTTCTGATTTCAAGAAAAAACCTCTACTGGCATCCAAAGACAAACTCAACTGCTCAGATGAAACCAAAATAGAGCTTTCTGGCAATAAACACCAGAGGTGGGTTTGGCGCACACAGAGAGATAGCCATATGAAAAAGTACCTCATGCAAACTGTTAAAAATGATGGTGACTCTTTAATGTTTTAGGGCTGTTTTTCTGGACCTGGGTATTTTGTTAGGATACATGGCATCATGGGCCATGGTTGTGTCTTTCAGCAGAACAATGTTCCAAAACATATATCTAAATCAACACAAAAATGGTTTACTGACCATAAAATCAATGTCCCACCATGGTAATCCCACTGCACTGAAATGAACTCAATAGTGGGGTTACTGAAGAGAAGAGTCCACTAGCGTCCACCTTGAAATTTGAAGGATCTGGAGAGATTCTGTATAGAGAAATCGTCTCAGATCCCTTGCCATTTATTCTTAGACCTCATCAGACATTATAGGAGAAGACTCAAAGCTGTTATCTTGGCAAAGGGAGGTAGCGCAAAGTTGTTACATTTTGTTATACCGTATTTGCTCGATTATAAAACGATCCCCCAAAATCTGAATATTAATTTAGGGAAAAAAAGAAAATGCCTGAATATCAGATGACCCTATAGGAAAAAAGTTTTACTAGTAAATGTTAATTCATGTAAACTATGTAAACTATTTTTTTAATAAAAGCTATGATTGAGAAAAATATTTTTTTTGTTTTTATTTCCTTTTATTTTCCAACTTGCCCTCCAGTTATGCACATCTGCCCCCAGGCAACGCGTAGGCAACTTCCGCTGCAGCCGGAAGGAGGTGTGGTTAGCAGCGGGGGTTGTCTGCGTCCATCGCGCAGACTTTCCCCGACTGCCCCGGCTACACAGCAGGGAGTCGGAAGCACCGGTAAGTTGGGGTGGTCAAATGGGGGGGGATAAGACAGGAGGATCCAGGTCCCCTGCAGCGCTGCGGGGGATCTGGATCTTAGTCTCATAGTCAGAACTCTAATCGAGCAAATACAGTATAATCTGTGCTGTGTTTTCAATTGATTGACATGCATGAGAGCAGAGTATTTTTGTGTATTTTTTAAAGAAAAGATCAATAGGTTAAACAATAAAGACAATTTCAGTCTTCTTTTTTACTCATATTTACCAAGGGTGCCAATATTTGTGTATGCCCCCTCAAAGGCTGGTGTCCTTGCTCCCCTACCATACAGAGTTCCATCTAACATTCACTCACTTTAGCACCATACACTAAAACATACATATACATATGCTAACACCAAATACTAATAGACACTCATGCTAATAATATATGTTAAAGTTAATGTGCTAACAACACACCCTAACAAGATACAGCAACAAGTATTCATACACTATAAGGATATACTCATACATAAAAACCATATGCTCACACATGCTAACATGTTATGGAATCCAAAACAAACATATCTATAATACACTAACATACATACACACATACACACACACACACACAACATACACTAACACACACTGGCCACATGTTTCAGTATGCAAATGTTACCAAGAAATATAGCACCAAGAAATTAAGTAAATGTCAGATCCATTAATAGGTATTTAAAAGTGATGTTTAGAGATTTTAGCTACAATGTGTTTCTCAAAGTTAAGTAATTTAAAGATGTCTTTACTAGGTGACTTTACTAATCATGCACTTGTGGTATTTATAGCGGTACTTACATGCACCACCAAATATGGAAATTAGTGAACATTGTAGGTCTGTTTACACTTGTTGTTTTATATTAACCCCTTAACGACCTTTGCCGGTTCAGGACCGTCACGGAAAAACGGTCACTTAACGACCTTTGACGGTCCTGAACCGTCAAAAAATTAAGTAAGCTTAGAAAGCGATCAACGATCACTTTCTTCGCTTAAACGGCGTTGCTGTAATGCCTCGATGTCGAGGCATTCAGTAATGCCGAGATCGACATTGAGGGCCATGTCTGGCCCCTCCCCGGGGCGTCAACAGCCGCCATACATTGTATGGCGGCGGACGCCCGTTTTAAAAGTGTTTAGGAGGCGATCAACGATCACTTCCTAAACTTAAATGGTGTCGCTGGAAGGCCTCAATCAGGAGGCATCCAGCGACACCAAACACTTACCTCTGGATGGACTGTGACCGCTCCAGAGAGCGGTCACAGCCGCCGCTGCCGCTGATCTTCGCCATCAGCAAGATGGCGGCCGCCCTGTAAAAAAAACAATCAAGTTTTAAAAGTTCGCTAGACGGTCTCCAGACCCTCTAGAGAACTCTGGCTCCACTTGCAGGTTGAATACAGGTACTGCATTCAACCATGCAAGTCAATGGAGCCCAGCTTTCTAATCACAATGTGATTAGTAAAATATTCAAAAAATAATAAATAAAAAAAATGGAAAACAAATTTTAAAAAAAATGTGCTAACATTTAAAAATAATTATGCAGTGATGTCACTAGAGGAACCATCCAGTACCAGCAAAATGTGCAAAAAAAAATATAAAAAAAGTATTAAAAAAAATAATAAAATAAAAAAATAAAGTTTATTATTTTGAGCAAGTGCTAAAATTTCTCAAAAATCTCAACAAAGAGTTAAAATAAAAGCACTTCAAATACCCAAGGGGTGTCTATTATAAAAAAAAAAATGGCTGATGGTGTAAATTGGAGTGGCCGAGCTCAAAGATAGGGCATAGGTACAGACTGACCAAAATGGAGAAAAAAGCGCACTTCCCAAATGTGGCATTTTAAATCTCAAACAACACAACAAACCCATGAATGTGGGGTATCACTGCACTCAGGACACATATTGGGGGGTTGTTTCACAGTGACATATACCAGCAGCTGTATAGCTATAACTAAAATACAATTTGTGTGAAAAAAAATTATAAAAAAAATTACTATTACAAAGTTTGACAAAGTGTGGTTGTATAATGGGTGCATGGAAAGGGTTAAAATAACAGCATTTGAAATACCCTGGGGTGTCTAGTTTTCAAAAATATATGGTTTGATGGGGTTAAATTGAGTTAACCGGCTTCAAAGATATTCCAAAGAGGAGATGGAGGCAGAATGACCAGATGCTAAAAGTCTGTGTTGCCTCAAAAGTAGCCTTTTACCAGCCAAGGAATCTAACAAACCCATGCATGTGGGGTATCGCTGTACTCAGGAGATGTTCCTGAACACATATTGGGGGGTTGTTTGACAGTGACATATACCAGGACCTGTATATCTATAACTAAAATACAATTTGTGTGGAAAACAATTTAAAAAATTACTATTACAAAGTTTGACAAAGTGTAGTTGTATAATTGGTGCATGGAAATGGTTAAAATAACAGCATTTGGAATACCCTGGGGGTGTCTAGTTTTCAAAAATATATGGTTTAACCCCTTCGAGACAAAGGCTGATTTTACTTTTTGTACCCTTTGTGACAATGGCCTTTTTAACATTTCTGCGCTGCTCGTGTTTAGCTGTAATTTTCTTCTTTCCCGTTTACTGAACCCACACACATTAGATATTGTTTTTTTCAGGACAAGAAGGGCTTTCTTTAGATGACATTGTTTTGATTGTATCATATTATTTACTATTAAAAAAATTATAAAATATGGTGAAAAATTTAGAAAAAAATTACTGTTTCTAACTTTTAGTTGAAAAATCTTTTACTCATCTATAAAAGGTAATGAAAAAACCTGCTAAATAGATTCTACTATTTGTCCTGAGTTTAGAAATACCCAATGTTTTTATGTTTTTTTGCTTTTTTCTACCCATTATGGGGCAATAAGTACAGGTAGCGTTTTGCTATTTCAAAACCATTTTTTCCAAATCAGGTAATTCTTCCCCCCTTGTGCCATTTCGGGTATCTTTGAACCCGGCCAATGCAATTTACCCCATCAAGTCATATATTTTTGAAAACTAGACAGCCCAGGGTATTTCAAATGCTAGTATTTTAACTCTTTCCATGCACCATATCTACCACCAGTCTTTGTCAAACTTTATGGTAGTCATTTTTTTGCATTTGGTTTTCCACACACATTTTAATTCAGGTATGAATTAAAATGTTCTCGTATATGTCACTATCACAAAACACCCCAATATGTGTTCAGCAACATCTCCTGAGTACAGCGATACCTCACATGAATGATTTTGCCTGGCTGTTTGGGGGCAAAAGGGCCACATTTGGGGCATGCGCTTTTTTCAATGTTGAACTTTGGCATTTGGGGATCCACTGCCCATGCCCTATTTGGTACATCTTTGAGCCGGGCCATTTCAGTGTGCCCAATAAACCCATATATTTTTGAAAACTAGACACCCCAGGGTATTTCAAATGCTAGTATTTTAACTCTTTCCATGCACCATATCTACCACCAGTCTTTGTCAAACTTTGTGGTAGTCATTTGTTTGCATTTGGTTTTCCACACACATTTTAATTCAGGTATGAATTAAAATGTTCTCGTTTATGTCACTATCACAAAACACCCCAATATGTGTTCAGCAACATCTCCTGAGCGGAGTGATACCCCACATGAATGATTTTGCCTGGCTGTTTTGGGGCAAAAGGGCCACATTTGGGGCATGCGCTTTTTTCAATGTTGAACTTTGGCATTTGGATCCACTGCCCATGCCCTATTTGGTACATCTTTGAGCCAGGCCATTTCAGTGTGCCCAACAAAACCATATATTTTTCAAAACTAGACACCACAGGGTATTTTAAATGCTGGTATTTTAACTCTTTGCATGCACACATTTTACCACCAGCATTTTTTCAAAGTTTGCAGTAATATTTTTGTGTGTGTATTTTTCCCCCACACACCTACTTTATGTATGAATTTACAGCTCCTGGTATATGCCGCTGTCACACGACACCCCATAATGTGTTCAGCAACATCTCCTGAGTGCAGTGATACCCCACATGCATGGGTGTGTCATTTTTTGGGGGAACTAAAAGGCCACATTTGGTACGTGTGCATTTTTCTAATTGGAAATTAGATGTGTGGCCATCCTTCCCCCCGTGTTAATTGGGACGTTGTTGAACCTGGCCCATTCAATTTACCCCATCAAATCATACATTTTTTAAAAGTAGACACCCCACGGGCATTTAATATGCCAGTATTTTAACTCTTTCCATGCGAGAATTGTTTTAAGCTAATATGCTAACTTTAGGACTTGCTCACAAAAATATATTTTTTATATATATATATTTTTTTTTATTATTTTTTTTTAAAAAAATTTTAACATTTTTTTTCAACTTGGAGGTTCCCCTGATAGTGACATCAGTGGGAAATGATTTTTACATTTTACTGTTTTTTTACTATTTTTTTCTAATTATTATTAATTTTATTTTATTTTTTAATTTATTTTTTACTAATCACACTGTGATTAGAAAGCTGGGCTCCATTGACTTGCATGGTGAATGCAGTACCTGTATTCAACCTGCAAGTGGAGCCAAAGTTCTCTAGATGGTCTGGACCATCTAGCTAAATTTTAAAATTTGTTGGTTCCTGTTACAGGACGGCGGCCATCTTCCTTGATGGCGAAGATTGCCGGTAGCTGCGGCTGTGACCGCTCTCCGGAGCGGTCACAGCCCATCAAAAGGTTAGTGTTTGGTGTCGCTGGATGCCTCCTGATCGAGGCATTCCAGCGACACCATTTAAGTTTAGGAGGCGATCGTCGATCGCCTCCTAAACGCTTTTAAAACGGGCGTCCGCCGCCATACAAAGTATGGCGGATGTTGACGCCCCGTGGAGGGGCCAGAGATGGCCCCTTCGTGCCGATCGCGGCGTTGCTGAATGCCTCGAGGTCGAGGCATTCAGCAACGCTTTTTGGGTGCAGAAAGCGATAGTAGATCGCTTTCTGCACCCGTTTAAAGACGTGCCGGTCCTGGCACGTCAATTGTCGTAAAGCACATGCTTTTCCGTGCCGTGCCAGGACCGGCAATTGTCATTAAGGGGTTAAATGGGTTAAATTGAGTTAACCGGCTTCAAAGATATTTCAAAGAGGAGATGGAGGCAGAATGACCAAATGACCACCTGAATTACGCATGCCCCAAAAGTAGCCTTTTACCAGCCAAACAATCTGACAAGCCCATGCATGTGGAGTATCGCTGTACTCAGGAGATATTCCTGAACACATATTGGGGTGTTGTTTGACAGTGACATATACCAGAACCGGTATATCTATAACTAAAGTACAATTTGTGTGAAAAATAAAATAAAAAAAAATACTATTACAAAGTTTGACAAAGTGTGGTTGTATAACTATTGCATGGAAAGGGTTAAAATAACAGCATTTGAAATACCCTGGGGTGTCTAGTTTTCAAAAATATATGGTTTGAATGGGTTAAATTGAGTTAACCGGCTTCAAAGATCTTCCAAAGAGGAGATGGAGGCAGACTGACCAGATTTGTTAAAAAAGGTTTGGAAATCATAAAACGCTGCTTGTACTTATTGCCCAATAACTTACAAAAAACAGCAAAAAAAACATAAAAACATTGGGTATTTCTAAACTCAGGACAAGTAGTAGTTTTTTACTTGCTTTTTTAGGTGAGTAAAAGATTTTTCAAATAAAAGTCATAAAATGTGTTTTTTCAATTTTTCACCATGTTTTTTTTTTATTTTTTTTTATAGTAAATAAGATGATATGATCAAAATAATGGTATCTGAAAGCCCACCTTGTCCTGAAAAAAACAATATATAACTTATGTGGGTACACTAAATGGGTGAGGAGAAAATTACAGCTGAACACAAGCACTGCAAAAGTATTAAAACAGCCTCGGTCCCACAGGGTACAAAAAGAAAAAATGAGCTCGGTCCTTAAGGGGTTAAAAATATTTTTTGGGGCACCAGGAACATTGTTTATGTTAAGAAAAACTGCAGGGGTTACTTAAGATTGTTATGAAGTCAAAGAGGATGTCTCTTGAAAAAAAAATATTCATGTTATAACTGGTTAAGATTCTGTTTTAACAAACTCTGTTGCTCCAAAGACTCAGGTCATTTGGTAAAGTGGGCTGAGATAACAGCTAGTATAAATACAAATGTCTATTATACAGCTATTTGAAAACATTATATTATGGAAAAATTAGAGCAATTAAAAAAACAGCTGTGTTTTTAAAAATGTATTTTTAATCTGATACTAGTAACAAAAGGTTGTGACCCCTTAAATTGACCCTAAAGCAAAATGCTGCATAAGAGAATCACAACATGATAAATAAAGAGTCTTAAAAATGTTGGTAAAATGTAAACCCTTTAATGACTAGCACAGTGAATAGATTATAAGACTACAAACCACTTCTCTGCCTAGGCACATCTATGATCGTTAAAAGAATATTTCACATTCCCTAGGAACAGAAACAACCTTCACCTTAAGACAGAAAATCCTTGCTGCAAATTTCATACCAGCATGCTACAAAATCTTTTCATGTTACATCAGCTAGATTTGCTTCCCCAGGCAAAGTATTGTGCTCCTTTGAGTCTGCTGGGCAGCGAATCAATGACATGGAAATTAGATGAGAAACACATATACTCCTAGTCACGTACTTTCTATTAAATGGGGGCTTTAGCTAAAACAATCAATTTCTGCAAAGAGGTATACATTGCTGTAAAGCAGACAACCCAGAGTATCTCAGCGGGAGCATTTGGACAATTTTCATGCAGCTGTTTGACCACCGATCACTGCCAAAGTTGGCCATAGAAGTAATTTTCTGAGCCTTTTTTTTCATCAACACCCCTGTGTTGCTTAAGAGTTTTTTTTTGTATAGCAAAGAGATTCAGTTGCATTTCCCGATTACAGAAATACCTCACATGCATAGGTTTGTTTGGTTTTCTGGACATTACAGGGTACAAGTTGAAGCGTGCATGTTACTGATTCCAAACATGAAGCTTTCACATTTTGCTTTAGTGGCCCTATGTCTCATTTGGGCCTGTTTAGCATGCCCCTAATTTAAAATGACCTCATAAAAGTATATATTTCTGTAAAGCAGACAATTCAGAGTTCTCATGTGCATTTGGACAATTTTCATGCAGCTGTTTGGCCACCAATTGATTTTTTTCACCAAACACAAAACTTGTAGCTCAGGATTTTTGCACAGCCTGGCGTGGCTCGAGCCTGAGCCACCAATACAGTCTCTCTTCCTGGGCATTGGTTCAAGAAATTCTGGCATGTTCTTCAAGAGGGGTGTGCTGGATCGAGGTAGTATTCTCGTAGATGGCTGATAAGATCCTTTTGTGTAGCTAGAAAATGTTGTGGGGTCCTTGGTCCTCTGCCACAGGTGAAAATTTTCTGGAGGGAGCATCTGCCCGTTCTGACTCCCGGGTCTGTAAGGTGAAATGAATAAAAAAAGGTGAAGTATAGAGCCCCTCGTACTTCACATGGCTGCAGTCTTTTGGCTTTTTTTGCAGATATTCAAAATTACGTTGATCAGTGAGTATCAGGAATGGATGTTGAGTCCCTTCCAAATGATGTCTCCATTCTTCTACAGCTACAAATTTTCGGCCTCCTACACCTAGGGGTGTTCATTTACAAGAGTAGAAGGCGACTGGGTTTCTTGGACCTTGACTTTGCGACGCTTGATGCATCTACCTCTACAATAAATGGAAGATCAGGTTTATGATGAACCAAGATGGGTGCAAATCCTGGAAAGTCTCACTCCGTTTAAATTGACACTTTTCTAATCTGGCATACAAGCGGTGTGTGCGTAGTCGTTCTACTACTTGGCAGACAAGTTTGTGATGGTAGAAAAAAGTAGTAGAAAAAAATTAGAATATCATTGAGATAGATCACTAAAAATGTATCAAGCGGGTCACATAATATGTTGTTCAAAAAGTGTTTGAATGTTGCAATGGCATTACCCAAATCATAGGGCATACAGTGAAGGAAAAAAATATTTCATTCCCTGCTGATTTTGTATGTTTGACCACTGAAAAAGACATGATCTGTCTATAATTTTAATGGTAGGTTTATTTGAACAGTGATAGACAGGATAACAACCAAAAAATCCAGAATAACGCATTTCAAATAAGTTATGAGTTGACTTGCATTTTACTCAGTAAAATAAGTATTTGACCCCTTTGCAAAACATGACTTGGTGGCAAAACCCTTGTTGGCAATCATAGAGGTTTCTTGTAGTTGGTCGCCAGGTTTGCACACATCTCAAGAGGGATTTTGTCCCACTCTTCTCTGCAGATCCTCTCCAAGTCATTAAGGTTTCGAGTAGCCAAACCTCCATAGATTTTCTATGGGATTAAGGTCTGGAGACTGGCCAGTGTGCTTCTCCTCGAGCCACTCATTTGTTGCCTTGGCCGTGTGTTTTGGGTCATTGTCATGCTGGAATACCCATCCACAACCCATTTTCAATGCCCTGGCTGAGGGAAGGAGGTTCTTACCCAAGATTTGACGGTACATGACCCCTTTCATCTTCCCTTTGATGCTGTGAAGTTGTCCTGTACCCTTAGCAGAAAAACACCCCAAAGCATAATGTGTCCACCTCCATGTTTAAGGGTGGGGATGGTGTTCTTGGGGGCAGCATTCCTCCTCCTCCTCCAAACACGGCGAGTTGAGTTGATGCCAAATAGCTCGATTTTGGTCTCATCTGACCGCAACACTTTCACCCAGTTCTCCTCTGAATCATTTAGATGTTCATTGGCAAACTTCAGATGGGCCTGTACATGTGGAGGCTGTAGAGGTGTCTTGCTGTCGGTATGACAATATGTAAACAAGCACAATGGATTCAGAAAATATTTTCTTTTTTTTCATTTTCAGGCAATGAATATACTGTATTTGCTTGATTATAAGAAGTCCCTGATTATAAGATGACCCCCCAAAATTTGAATATTTAGAAAAAAGAAAAAGCCTGAATACAAGAGGACCCTTATAAAACATTTTATTAGTACAAACTATTTTTTCATATTTAATAAAAAAAAGCATTTCTTGTTTTTATTACCTTTTATTTTCCAACCTGCCCCCTTCAGTTATGCACATCTGCCCCTTCAGTTATGCACATCTGCCCCATGGCTTGCTACTCTAATATGCCTTAAACCCCCTATATGCCACTCTGCCTCCTTGATATGCTTTATACCTTCCTATATGCCCCCCCAACTTACCGATGCATCCCAAGACTTCTCCCCGTGCTCCAGACTCCCTGGTGTCAAGTAGGGGCAGCCGGTGGACATCTGCACAATGTGCACAGACAACCTCCGGCGGAAGTGTCGGGTATCAACGGAGGTTGTCTGTGCACATCACGCAGACGTTCACCAGCTGCCAGACAGGTCTCCAGCAGCTCTGTGGGGGATCCTCCTCTCTGGCAGCCGGTGAACGTCTGCGCGCTGCAAGTAGACAACCTCGGCTCCTGCTGGCCGGTACTTCCAGTGGGGGTCATCTTGCGCTGGCGCTTCGTGTCAACAGCAGCTTAAGTTGTCTGCACGAATCGTGCAGATGTCCACCGACTGCCAGAGACGAGGATCCAGGTCCCCTGCAGCGCTGCGGTGGATCTGGGTCTTCTAGTTACACCTCTCTTTAAGGTCTGATTATAAGATGACTTTGAATTTAAGACGAGGGATATTTTTCAGAGCATTTGCTCTGAAAAAAACTCAATTTATAATCGAGCAAATACTGTAGCATGATACTGTATCATTCGGTTAGGACAAAATTGGGAGCCTTATGATTCAGAAACAACATTCAAGGAGCAATTCCAAATTGGAAGGTTCCTAACACCTTCTGGACTCACCTTTTGCCTACCACAGCATCATCTTACGTACAGGTAACTTAATGCCAGAAGACTGAAGAATGTTTCTCTTGCATGTCTGCCCATGGAATACCACTATTATGTATGAAATATGTGTGTATTGTGTACTGATGCAGCAGGGCTAGGTCAGGGGGTCAAGTAAAGTTCAGTGGGGAGAGTGAGGGGGTATATAAGGTTAGGGGAAAGGGCGGTTCTGGGCTGTTTGATGTGCCAGCTTATCCTGTGTTTTTGTCCCTCCCTTTATTTTGAGATGTTTCATGTTATTATGTTCCTGATTGGTGTAATTTACTCTGTTTCTGTTCTAGGCATTTTGTCACAGCCGGGGGCGGTAGCTTGCCAGGTAGCTGGGGGGTGTTATGTGGTTATTGCCACTGGTGTTAAAGTGTCGGTGGGAAGTTCCTGGCTGGGCATGTTGGCTGGGACCTCGGGTGGGGGCAGGGTGTCACGGGATGCCCTCCCATAAAGTGATGCTTACAGTTCGGCCCCCGGTTGGTCCTGGCAAGCTTAGGGGTGTTCAGTTGTATTTGGTTTTTGGTCATTGCCGTGTTAACACACCTCTTTTATGTTCACAGGTTGCGTGGCAATGATGTTAATAAATCGGCTGTGGCCTTTTCATCCCACATTGGTGTGTGTGTTTTATTTGGGGGGTTAATTGGGTATGACATAGCCCGTGAGTCGAGGCTAGTGCTGTCATGTATATAAACAGCATTCCCAATAATCAGGACAACAACCAAGTCTGGTTTCCCTTGCAAAAATGCCACTATAAGCAGACATGTTTGTTATAAACATTTTTTAACAATGCTGGATTAGAGAATGTAGGTCCACAGTGTATCAATATTGAAGCATTTCATCCTTATGTTTGTTACAAAATGCTAGCTGGAAGAACACTACCATTAGATTGCAAAAATTGTAAGAGGAATTATTAGTGTAATGCAGATATGTATATAAATATGCTTTCTTTTTTTGCAGGGAAACAGGGCTTGCAAATGAGCATAAGAGGCCCTTTAGTATTTTGCATGAACTATTACCACGCTAAACACAAATCAGTAAAAAATGTAAAAAAACAAAAAACAAAACAATAGCCACTTTGGAAATAAAACAATTAAGCTATAATTTAAACATACTCTAGATATTAAAAATACACTTCTTCTTTAAAGACAGAACCCACTATATAATATACACAGAAACCATGTAACATTGATTGATCCAATAAACGTACTGCCATGAAACCTATTTTTTTAATCTAGAAGAGTGAAAGCAAATCCAATAATATTATATTACCTAACCATATCTGAAATCTTGATTGACTCTCAGTTGATGCACACAATATCACTACTAGCCATGGTAATGTAATAAAGTACTGAAAGTTTGATGACATCAATAAAATATACAATTTATGCAAATGATCCTCAAAAATGAAGTTTAATATATCTTCAAAATGAAGACTAAAATAGTGGATAAATTAATTTTTGATTGGCGTTTCACATCAAATTATGGTGATAAGTGTTGAAATGTACAATGAAACAGCAATTTGTGGATATGAAAATGTATTTGTAAATTTACCAAAATATAGCAGATTGGCTGTGGTTAATCACATTCATTTTACAGCAAAAAAAGAAGATGTGTGGTGAGGAGGACAAACAGAGTAGGATAAACAAGATGTACAGAATGGCTTTTGGTGGCATCCTTGGCCACTGCAATGAAGGGCTAAATGTCTTAAACATCCTTTGGAGTGACACACATGTCTCTTCACCTCTGCCCATCACTGACCTGCAGGGTGTAGGTATTGTTAATAAATAATAAAGTCCTCTCCTCTCTCTAGGTCCCCCAGATAAGTCGAGATTAGGTCTATCCAGCATTTTTGGTGGAAATATAACACTTCATTGGCACTCATTTTTAGCCCAAGTAAAGAAGCAAGCTGTCAGGAACCTCAGGATTATAACCAGTGACCCCGAACATGGGAAGTAATTATCTTGTCTGATTACTGTCTGCCCATGTCCGCTGTCATCCTTGTTCCTGACACACATGTTCTTTTTGTAATATGTGTGTTTGTTAGCATAAGTGTGTACGTGTATTAGCATAAGTTTATATGAGTGTGTGTGTTAGCATGTGTGTGTATTTGTAAGCATGAGTGTGTCAAATGTGTATCAGTGTGTATGTTATTGGAGGGGGTGACAACAAGGGGCTGATGGGGACACTTGACTTTGCCTGCCCCCCATACCAAAGATACCAGCCCTCCCCTGGTGTGTGGTATTAGAGTGAGTGTGTGTTGATGCATTGTGTTAGCATGTGAGAATACACAATGCTATTTTTACTTATTTGTCCCATTTTAATGTTTCAGATCTTCCAAAATGTTAATAGAAGACAAAGACAACATTATTAAACACAAAAATTGCAGCTTTTAAATTATCATTTAAAAAACCCCTAAAACTAATAACTGGTTGTATCACCCTTGGTGGCAACAACTGCAATCAAACGCTTAAACAATAACTAGCAATGAGTCTTTTATGTTGCTGTGGAGGAATTTTGCCCAGAGGGCCATACGTTTCACTTTAAGGGATCTTAAGCCTCTATGGCAATAAGGCTCAGGAACACTGATTTGCAGCAAACTGTGATTTATTTGCTGGTGCGTTCAACACAAAATCAGAACGTAAAGACAAGCTTCCATAGGAGCCATTGCTGTCTATACTTTGCTTGTCCAGTTTGACCACCCTAAATACTCACTTCCCTGACTGGCCAGACCCAGCTAAGCCAGGCTATGGAAACCTCCCCAGGACAGAACACATGGGTTCAGGCAGGTTTGCCACACTTGGCTCTGGGATCTTCTTCAAGGGCTCTCCCTGTGAGCACAGGAGAACTTCCTCTCCTCAAAACAGTCTCTTTGATTGTCAAGTTCCAGGGGGTTTAATGCCCAGCACCTGTGCCTAATGTAGGCTTAATCAAAGCATCTAGTCTGCAAAAATCCTGGAGTTAGAGCATTGGCCTACCCTGCTCTCTAAGTGGTCCACCCCTGTGGCCCAGGGATAGCTACATACACAACTGGCTATTGTAGTTATGTTGCATCAGTATATACTACATCTGCCTGCTTAAAAAAGATTTAAACATTTACATCCAGGGGGCTGCCAGCATTCTGTAAATCATCACCGCATACACAACCTATTTTAACTTAACTGTGGTGGAAATGCTCAATGCTACACAGCAAAGCCAGACATTTTCTAACATAACCACACTCAGTTTTTACTGAAAATGAAGGAAAGGGACCTCAGTTACACAAATAGACTAATACAGTAGTTCAGCTGTCTAAGTTAAAGACAAATAAGTCAATAGGGCCTGATGGGATACACCCCAAGTTATTAAAATAGCTTAGTGGTGTGCCAGCCAAACTGTTAACTGATTTATTCTACCATCAGGTAGAAGTCAGGCCTGTGAGTCTTACATCAGTAATGGATAAGATTGTTGAGCATCTCAAGGTTTCAAGATCAAAAACAATATGGGTTTACTTCAGGAAGGTCTTATTATTTAATTATATTAAAAAAAAAATATTTTTGATTGGGTGACTAAAGTAATTGATCAAGGTGGTGCTGTAGACAATGTGTCTAGATTTCAGTAAGGCTTTTGAAACTACCCCACATAGATGCCTTATTAATAAACCGAGTTTAGATTCAAATATTGTTGAATGGATTAGGCAGTGAAAGACAACATAGGGTTGTAGTCAATGGAGTATATTCAAAGCAAAGTCTTGTTTCCACTAGTGTACCCTAGGGATCTGCACTTGGATCCATTCTTTTTAATACTTTTATTAGTGCTATTGCAGAAGGTCTTGATAGTAAGGTATGTCTTTTTACTGTTGACACAAAGATTTTTAACAGGGTTGATGTTTCTGGAGGGATAAGACGAATGGCAAATAATCAGTGGTCAGCAAGGTGTCTGTAAATGGACACCTGTGTCCGCCACAAAGAGCTCCGGTGTCCACAACTGGGACCATGGGAAAATTAAAGCGTGCCTTACCTAGGCCTGTGACATGTTCTCTTTAGACAGTCTTCTCTCTTCACTGTGCCACGGATGTGTAATTGTGTGTGTGAGCATGGATGTGTAATTATGAGTGAGCAAAGATGTGTAATTGTGTGCGTGTTAGCACATATGTGTAAGTGGGGTGAGGAGTGTGTTTGTGTGCATGTGTATGTTCGTCAGTTTGTTTACATATGTGTGCCAGTGTATGCACAAACAAGTTGTTTGGAGGCAATGATGGCACAAACCAGCTGTTGAAGTTGGGGGGTCTTGGGGCAATTTTTGCACCAGGGCCCTGGGGTTTCTAATTATGCCCCTGTACTAAGGTGAACCCATCTGGTCCTGGACACTTAGCCTGTGGGGTGGACTTTGCTGCTGTCTCAATTTCTTTTAATCCTCTGTTGACTCAAGAGAGAAACAGTAATCTTCTGATAACCTTGTTGTCCCAGGAGTGTAAATGACGAGATAAGAAAAGAGCATCAATTATTGTATAACGGTTGTATGTGAGGGAATAAAATGTGAAGTCTAAAACAGAACGGTGTTGGGTTCTCCATGTGTCTATTAATTGGAGTAGACATTTAACTTTTTTTATTTTAACAAAAGGGATGCAGGACCTTCCAGTAGAGCAACCAAGACTAGGATCTAATGTCATGTCTTAATCTCCTCCAAAAATGGTCAATAATCAGCCAATTTTTATAGGAGATGGGCCAAAAAAGGGATTTGTTTTTTAGGGGCATAGACACTGGCTAACATAACCTTTTGTTGATCCATGAAACCTTTAAGAAAATTGCCCCTGTCCTCGGGATCCCTCCAGACACCCAGTAGTTGAAAGGGAATAGGTTTGTGAATCATAATTGCAACGCATTCAGTTTTAGAATTGGGGAACTCGATAACTGTATGGAAATATTTATTAACCTAAACTCTTTAACAACTGAGTAATGAGTTTCCTGAATAAAAGCAACATGTTTTCAGGGACTGCAGTACGTATAATGCTTGTTGAGGTCATTCAGAGATGTAAACTTAGTGAGATTTAAGGACATGAGGAATGGAGTCTGGAGGGCAGCTAGAGGCACGTCCAACACACCAACTAAACGAAGTAGAGGACAAATGTCCAAATAAAAATACAGATATTGCAAATGTTAACGTAACAAACTGTAAAAACATGTAGGTGGTCTCGAGTCAAGACCACTGATCCAAGACAAGGTACCCTCAGGTTATTCTTTCGACCTTGGTTGTCTAGATCTTTCAAATGTGTAGTTAGATGTAACAACATACTTGCCTGCCCAATGAGCTGGCCAGTGAGTGTATCCACTGTATTGCAGATTTTAGAGTTTTAATCTTCCAAGGTAGCCATGCGGTCTCAAATCTGGTGCATATCTGCTTTGATTTCTGATCCCTTCGTTCATTTGGTGCGTCTGTGACAAGCAGGGTCCGAATGCAAACCTGTTCTTGTGTCCTCATAGAGCACGCTGTTCGGGCTAGTGGGAGGTTAGGCCATCTTAGAAAGAGAGTCCCTGGTCCTTTAAAATACGAGTTATCCGACAACTTTTCTTTGGTCACCTGTGTTTTAGGAGTCACAGGTACTTTGTCTTTGTTTGCCCATGATGTATACATTTTTGTATTTTGACAAAGGCTCTGAAGGGTTGGATATATTGCTTGCCTTTTTTATGGTAAGTCAACCATTTAATAGCTTAGGATAATAGGGTAATGGCTAATTAATAGAATTTTCACCAAGGGAATCTACGAAGCATTGTTTTTAATGAAAAAATTATGCTGTCCTCCACTCATCCATTCTTTTTAATACTTGGTTTTAAAAATGTCCACTGTGAAACATGTTTGTGCTGTCCCAGCAAATAATTTAGGTAAACTGGAAAAATGGTCAGAGCTGTGGCAGCTGACGTTTAATGTGAATAAGTGAATAAGTGCAAGAAAATGCACCTTAAGTAGAGCAGGGCCGTAGGAAGGGTGAGAGAGGCACCTCCAGGTGAGTAAGGGCAGTGTATGTGTTACTATGCACTACCCACTAACAAAAAGGCAGAACGGCGGACTGCTAGTAGTGAGCTGAGCGGGGAGCAGGTGTTGGAGTGTAGCAGGTGATGAGCAGACCACCGGAACGGCAGGAGGTACGGTTCCCAGAGACGTGAGCAGTAGTCACCGGATTGGATGGTAAACTACAGGAACACCGTAGCAGCAGGCCAAGGGTTAACAAAGGCACTGAGCAGGATGTCAGACACACCGTAGCAGCAGACCAAGGGTTAACGGATGCGCTGAGCAGGATGTCAGATGACAGGCACACCGTAGCAGCAGACCATGGGTTTATAGGTGTTGGGAAGTTCACAAGTAAACCAAAGCGCCAGACCAGGGGTTAAGAGGCAAAAGGAAGTTGAGGTCAAAATCCCAGTCAAAAGCCGTAGAGGCAATCCGGAGGGTATGAGGATGGGCAGCAAAGGGTACAGGGTCAGGAAGGATCAGCAACAGGCAGGAAAGGGTTAACAGGTAAATTCAGGGGAAAGCAGGGAAACAAACCGCCAAGTTGCTTTTAGAGACTCCAAACAGCAACTAAGCACCATGTAAAAGGTGTCCAATATCCGTGACGCAGTCCCTTTAAGAGTGTTGGCTTTCCGTGCATGCGCGAAGCACTCGTCGGGACAGCTGCAGACTGCGTTGCTAGAGGATGCGTCGAGCATCGGGTGCACAGCTACCCGCTGCATGGGTAAAGTAGTGTTTGTGTATGTGTGTATATGTGTGTTTATGGGCAAGTATGTGTAAAGGCAGTGTATATGAGCAGTTGTGTGTAAGGGCAGTGTATGTGTCTATGTGTGTTTATGGGCAGGTGTGTGTAAAGGCAGGGGTGTGTAAGGGCAGTGTATATGTGTGTTAATGGGAAGGTGTTAGTAAAGGCAGTGTGTGTGTGGGCAGTCATGTAAAAGGGCAGTGTATGTGTATACCGGTGTTTATGAGCAGTCGTGTGTAAGGGACGTGTATGTCTATATGTGTTTATGGGCAGGTGTGTGTAAAGGCAGTTTGTGTGGGCAGTCATGTGTATATGTGTGTTTATGGGCAAGCATGGGTAAAGGAAGTGTGTAAGGGCAGTGTAAATAAAAAAGACTCTGTAAAAAAATAGCTGGGGGGCACAATTTTCCATTTTTGCCTCAGGCACAAAAGGAGATAGCTATGTCTCTGGAGCAGAGTATAGAAAACTTGATACTGTCCTAACCTCAACATCTGGGAGAAGGGATTTAGGGGTAATTATAAGACTTGGGCGCCGGCCAACTCTTCATGTTGTTCGTGTTCGGCTTTGTGGGGGAAAAAATCTTTGTATGCCATGAATATTTGCCCATTCCTGTGTTCAGTTTGCGAATATTCGTGTACATTCTTTACGTTTGGTTTTTTTCTTCGCCTATTTGCCGTTTTTTGCAGAAGGGGTTAATACGGAGTTAACGTGGTACGCACTACGCAGCAGCTTTGGCGCCAGGATTTTAAATGTCCGTACGAGCAACTCTATTGGTCGCCGGCATGGGCCTCCTCTGCCATCAACCAATGAAGCGCACCTGTACTTCATTGGTTGATGGCAGACGAGCACCCTTTGTCCCCAAACAGCCTGCCCTGTGCCATCTTTGTCCCATAAACATGCTACCTGTGCCATCTTTGTCCCATAAACACCCTGCCTGTGCCATCTTGGTTCCCAAGGCTTAAACACCCTGCTTATGCCATCTTTGCCTTTCCACAAATCCATTATAAACTCATGGTTCACACAAACACTTTTACAGTCACTCACTAATTCACACTTTCATTCACACAATGCATTCACACAGTCATTTATTCTTTCACTCTTTCACACAAATTATTTGTACAAATTCATTAATGCATTCTCACAAATTCATTAATTCTCTCACTCATTCACACAATTCATCGACACATTAATTCATTTATTCTCTCACTCATTTACATAATGCATCCACACATTAATCTATTCATTGTCTCATTCTGACTCTTTATTCTGACTCTTTATTTCAATATTCTTGCTACCCTCCTTTCCATGCCATGGGCTCCTGGAGGGGACTGAGTGCCAGCCTCCTCCTTACAGACTATGGACCCTGGTATAGAGTGCCACGTTTCCCAAAGTACAAGAGACTATAAAGACTGTGGAGCTCGGACACAGATTTGGGGTTACTGCATTTTGGGAGTGGATTTACATGTGGCTTTACTCTCCATCGGGTCAGGACTTACAGGACAGAGACCTCTATGACCAGCATTTGCACCTGGATCTGATATCCAGCAGGTTTCAACCAGAAGTCAGGGAAACGCCCGTGTTTACCATCCTCCCCACAGACTACTGGGCTGAGGTGGGCTCAGTGCAAATACTGAGCTGTGTGCAAAGGAGGACCTGATGGAGAGCGTTTTGTGGCTTGTTGTGTCTATTGTATGTAAATTACCCCTTGTACTGTGTAAGTACCCTCGTGTTTCCAAATAAACTGAATCCTGTTTTCACCTCAACATGAGGTCTGATGCTTGGGGTGGGCTGTGATGATCCTTTATTATACTATTATTTATAATTGTTGGTGTCCCGGCAGGAGGAAGCAATGTTTGGCTGGAGTACCCAGTCGGGGTACAGGACCTCCAGTCACACTCACTATATACCCTGTCCCACCTTTTCTCACTATCTACCCCCTTCTCACTATTTACCTCCTCTCTCCTCCTTCTCGCTATTTCTCACTTCTTCAGAGAAGCATACCATCTTAGCTGCTAGAACCCCCTTGTCATTGATACAACCACCACACTACCTCTCACCTTTTCTCTGTGCCTTAAGTTTTTCACCCCATTCCCTCAAGATTGTAAGCTTGCGAGCAGAGCCCTCTCCATCTAATGTATCGGTTTGTCTTAGTCTGTCAATTCTCGTCCTGTCATACCACTTGAATATATGTTTTGTAAAGTGCTGCGTAAATTGTTGGCGCTATATAAATAAAAGATTTACCCTCTCTCTCTCCTTCTTCTCACTATCTAGCCCCTCTACCCCTTCTCACTATCTACCCCCCTACCCCCTTCTCACAATCTACCCCTTTCCCTCCCTTTTCACGATCTACCCCCTTGTCACTATCTACCCGCTCTTCCCCCTTCTCACTATCTCTATGGCGGAGCTACTCGAGTACGGGTGTGAGTACGGGTCTCCATCACAATTGCCTTTAAATAAATTGTGTTATTATCAATGACAATGTGGCCTTTTATCTCAATGCCTCTGTGTCTTTATTTTGAGATAATTTAATGACCATACTGACACTTCACCCATCAAGTATTTCTTCTATTTGAATCTTAAACCACACTTGCCAAACTGACATTCTGTCTAAATGAGTGTGCTTTACTCTCTTTTTGGTGTTGTATGCATTTTTCTGCATATATATTTTTTTCTCTCTTTGCCTGGTTGCCCTCATTTGTAGTAGTATCTCCACATCTCTTGCAAGGAGCTAAAAGATCCAAGTGGTTACAGCACATTTATAGCTATATAGCAATTTAGATAGGTAAACTGGCCTGAGCTCAAACCAGGTGAGATAAAGCTCCAGTTTACTCATCTCTAGAATTGCAAACTGCAGTTTCTCACATCTAGATCAAAGAATAAAAATCGGGTTACATGGATGGGATAGATCATAATATTCTACTGTAAATTTGGTGACAATTCACCCACGGTTAATTGGGAGCACAGCAGCAGATTACAGTACACTATTATAGAGCCCCAAACATTAGAATCCAAAGTTGCAGTACAAAGGGATAATCAGGGGTCAATACAACACTCCAATGATCTGGGCTGGTGGCAGAGGTTCAGGAGTAGGTAGCCAAGGCAAAAGTTCAGTTATCCAGGGAACAAATTAATGTTAGCACATGAAAAGATCCTATGAGTTTTGTAATGTTAAGTAAAGCTGCCTTTACCAGCTCCTGGATGGGTGGCCAAACTCTCTGCTCTTTCTTGTGAAACCACATCTCATTCAATCTATTGGTGTTTTTTCAAATACCAGGGACCCTATGGGTTATTTTTTTAACAAATGTTTGCTATGGTTACTGAAAAAACAACTTTGCAAAATGGTAAATCAAACTGCAAGAGACTGTGTTTACAAAAGTATTATTTGGGGAGATCAGATGTTGAGAAATGAGGTCACACAGAAATCGTAATTTTGTGTGGTCTTAATTAGTGTTAATCTAGATTAAACATGATATATTATACAATGTCAGGGGTTTTCTGTCAAAGCAAGAATCATTGTGCTGCCTCAGCATTTGCTGTGTTGCTCAACATGATGGCAACACAGTCACAAGGACAAGTAAGGATAATTCTAAACATAGAAAAGAATCTAAGTTTCAATGAGAAGCACTTATTGGTATCTACTTATGTAGTAGTATAAGGGGACAACAAAGACTTCCAATAAGATACTGACATGTAAAAGCATAGAACATATAGTATGCCCACCTGTTGGATATAGTTGACAAACTTGCACATGAACTCTCCAAATATCCATCCAGGAAGTGGATACAAGGCGGCTGTAAAAGGAACACAGGACACCAGGAAAATGATATCTGTGGTGGCCAGATTAGCTGTGGGTAAAAGAGAAAATTTGCTGTAATGTTGACAAAGAATGTATATCCTTTCTGTGAAAGATTTGGATGTGACTTCTATAGTAAATAGGAAATAGAGTTAACCACAAATTATTTGGTGTAACAGAGATCATTAGTAAGTGTTTAAAAAGGTGTAAGCTTAAAGTTTATTATGTGAACAATATTACAGATGATGCAGGTAGCTTGGAATGTTTAAACACAAAAAAACAGTTTCATTAACTTTCTGTCCTGGGTCTGAATCTAAGGAATGACGAAGAGATCAATGAAGATCTATACCATTTTAGCACAATTATAACATACATATGTGAACCATCTTTTAAAGATTCTTGGGGTCAGTCTTTAATATTTATTGGGTCCTCAGTAAGCATTTGCTTGACCCTCCCCCAACAGGTTCCCAGGCATGCAATTATGTCCTTAATCAGAAAAAAGTACTCTGCAGATTAGGAGGAGACTGCCAGAGTCAGTGTGGTGTTCCCTCCTTTTGACCCTAGTATGACCCAGGGTCAGACCTCCTTATACCACACGCGCAGGGCAAGAGCACAATACTATGCAAATCCCATAGTAAATGAATGCTCCGGCAACTGACCCAAAACAGATAAGCAAATAGCAATTAGTGCCAGGCTTAGAAATTAAAGTTCTTGTGGTGCACCCCATCATCAACCACAGAGTGCCCTTTTTCCTCCTTCGGTGTGATACACCTCTCTTTTCCTCCCTATGTAGTCCTGCTATAGATCAAATAAATACTTATAGAAACACAGCATTGCACGTATAGATTAGCTGAAAATTACATGCAAACTCAGCATGTTAGTTATAGCTAGTTATAGATCAAATAAATAATGCATGGAAGCCCTAAATTTCAGGAATCAATCACCTAGGTTGCACACATAGGACTAGCACCTAAATTGCACAAATAGGACTTGCCCCGGTACTCAGATTGCACCCACAGGACATGCCCCAGCACCTAGATTGCACCCACAGTGGTCTTTTCTCAGTGTTTCTGATCCCCTCTCAGTCTGTCTCTTGTGCAGCCATTCTCTCTGGATTTTGAGCGCCAGGTCACGTCAACCTTAAAGCTTTGACTTCCGCATACGCGTGGGGCGCGTGTGAGGCTGCCTTCCTGCCCCCGCAAAGAGAGGGTGGGGAATCGTGATCCTCTCAGGTGTTGTTGTTACAGGATCAATGGGCAGCTGATTTGGGCCCCCAGGAATGATTGTACCCAGGGCAGCTGCCTGTTTTGCCCCGCGTTAAGAAGGCCCTGCTAGAGTACCAGCAAAATCAACTATTAACCAAAACTCCTAATAACATATAAAGAAATAGAAACAAATTTGTAAGGCAGAGTTTTTTCTGCCAAGAGCCATTTGGATATTTATAACATCATTTGCAGGCCATACAAAATGATCAACTTAAAAATTATCCCACAGACAGCCCTCCCTTTAGTATTGTGATGCCCCCAGCCAGCACCCCCTTGTGAACTAATGCCTCCACAACCTTGCATATTGCTCACAGCCACCCCCATATTGTGTATTTATGCCACCTAGCCTGCTCCTTAGTATTATGTCAGCCAGTGGCGGAACTACCGGGGTCGCAGGGGTCGCGACTGCGACCGGGCCCTGGAGTTCTGCCAGTCAGGGGGGCCCAAGGGGTGCCGAGCGGTTGCTCGGCAACTCTTGGGCCCCCCCGGCTGACAGAAATCCAGGATGCCTCTGCTCCCCGCCGCTGCTGCCTCCGTCGTCGCCGCTGCTGCCTCCGTCGTCGTCGCAGCCGCCGCCGTCGCAGTCGCCGCCGCCTGCCTCAGCGCTGCCCAGAGTGCAGTGTTGGGAGCGTGAGGCGTTTGTCTCGGGTGCCGGCACTTCACGCTGAGCGCCGGCATATGACGTCATATGCCGGCGCTCAGGAGTGAAGCGCCGGCACCCGAGACAAACGCCTCACGCTCCCAACACAGGAGTTGAAGGTAAGTGACCTACAAAGGGGGGGGGGTTTAGGGAGGGAGTGGGTAGATCGTGGGTAGGTGGGGAGTGGGTAGATCGTGAGAAGGGGGGAGTGGGGGGAGTGGGTAGATCGTGAGAAGGGGGGTAGGGGGGATAGGGGGAGTGGGTAGATCGTGAGAAGGGGGAGTAGGGAGGGAGAGGGTAGATCGTGAGAAAGGGGGGTAGGGAGGGAGAGGGTAGATTGTGAGAAGGGGGTAGGGAGGGAGAGGGTAGATTGTGAGAAGGGGGGTAGGGAGAGGGTAGATTGTGAGAAGGGGGGTTATGGAGGGAGAGGGTAGATTGTGAGAAGGGGTAGGGAGAGGGTAGACTGTAGAAGGGGGGTTAGGGAGTGAGAGGGGAGATTGTGAGAAGGGGGGTAGGGAGGGAGAGGGGAGATTGTGAGAAAGGGATAGATGGGTTGGGGGTGGGGGGGGCCTTAACAGATTCTCGCACCGGGGCCCTGAGGTTTCTAGTTACGCCCCTGATGTCAGCCCTGCACCCAGTTTGCATCCACAGGAGCTGCCTAGCCCCCAGACTGGATGCATAGGACTTGCCATCTTTGCCTCAACCAGCCTCCCTGTGTACACAAATACACATATTCATACACTCATTCACAAATATTAATTCACTTTTGCAGTGCTTGTGTTTAGCTGTAATTGTCTTCTCTCTCATTTAGGGTAATCATATCATCAAATATCCTATAAACAAAAATAATAAAATATGGCGACAAATTTTTATTTGAAAAATCTTTTACTTATCTACAAAAGCTATTGAAAAAAACCTGCAAAATAGATTCTACCATTTGTCCTGAGTTACCCAATGTTTTTATGTTTGTTTTTTTTTAAAGTTATAGGGGAATAAGTACCCGTACTGTTTTGCTATTTCAAAACCATTTTTTTTTAATCTGGCCATTCTGCCCCATGTGCTGTCTGGGACATCCTTGAACCATATATTTTTAAAAACTAGATACCCCAAGGTATTTCAAATGCTGGTACTTTAACCCTGTACATGCATTAATTCTACTACCAGTCTTTGTCAAACTTTGTGGTAGTTATTTATCTTGTGCCCCCCCCCCCAAATTGTTATTCAGGTATAAACTTACAGCTCCTGGTATGTCACTTCAAAACAATGCAGCAATATGTGTTCAGCAACATCTCCTGTGTACAGTGGCAACCCCATGCATAGGGTTGACAGGTTAATTGGGGGCTAAAAGGCTACATTTCAAACAAGTCCAATTCAGGGGTTCAACTTGGAATTTTGACAACTGGTCATTCTGCACCCATGTCCTATTTGGGCCATCTTTGAAGCAGGACAATTCTATTTACCCCAACAAACCATATATTTTTGAAAACTAGACAACCCAAGGTATTTTAAATGCTGATATTTTATCCCTTTCCATGCACTTATTCTACCACCAGCCTTTGCCAAAATTTGCAAAGTTTTTTCCCATAAACTGTATTTCAGCTATAAATTTAGAGCTCCTGGTATATGTAATTAACAAACAACACCACAATATGTGTTCAGCAATGTCTCCCAAGAAAAGTGATACCACCAATGCATGGGTTTGTCAGTTTGTTTGGAAGGTAAAACGCCACATTTGGGAAGTGCGCTTGTTTTCATTTGAAACTTTGACATCTGGCCCTCTTGCCCCCATGCCCCTTCAACATCTTTGAAGCCAGCTAATTCAATTTACCCCATTAAAACTAGACACCCCACCAGTATTTGTCAAATTTTGTGGTAGTCATTTTTGTGTGTTTTTCTTTTTAACACACATTGTACTTCAGGTATGCATTTATAGCTCCTGGTATATGTCACAGCCAAACAACACCCCAATATGTGTTCATCTACTGAGTACAGTGATACCACCCATGCATAGGTTTGTCATGTTGTTTAAGGGCTAAAAGACCACATTTGGGAGGTGCGCATTTTTTTCTTTTCATTTTGACACATGGTCAGTCCTAATAGGGATATCTTAGAACCTGGCCAATTCAATTTAATCCATCAAACCATAATTTTTTTTAAGTTAGACACCCCATGGCTATTTGAAATGCTAGTATTTTAACTTATTCTATGCCAGGATTTTTGGGAAGATACAGCACTAATTTAGTACTTGCTCATAAAAAAAACTTTTTTTTACATGTTGTTGGAACTAGATAGTTCCCCTGATGGTGGCACCACTGCATAATTATTGTTAAATGTTACAACATTATTATTATTTTTTTTAACCATTGTCATTTTCTTTCTATTTTTTACTAATCATATTGTGATTAAAAAGCTGGGCTCCAATGCAGCTGCAAGGGTAAACTCTGTATTGCTCCTACAGCTTCATTGGCCACATGTATAATTAGATGGTCATCCTCAAGACCAGCTCCAGGGGATGCTTCGTAAACGAAAATCTCCTGGTATCCTGGCCAGTCTGGCCCTGACTGTCAGCCATGTTTTTCAGGACATATATAATATTCACATATTGCTGACATTATATAGGGACATTTATCTATTTCCCCGCTCCCCTAATTAGATGGGTAGGATGGTTTAGATGCTTGGAGGGATATTTAAACCCTCAGTTTGTATTCCACATTGCCTGTGATAGTGCCTCAATACTTCACTAGTGTTTTGACTATGTATGAAACTTTTGTCTTTGAACTCTGCTTGTTCCTGACTACCGCTGTTTGCCGCTTTCCCTGAACTGTGCTACGTGACCCCGACTACTCTTTTACCTGACCCATGATTATTGTCTATTTGTTCCTGATTTCGGCTTGGCTCCTGACCACTATTGGTGCTGGTTCTGCTGCCAGCTGCCAAGTGATTCTGTTACCCGCGGTGTACCAGTATTCCAGTAGGGGCAGCCCTCTCCAGTTTCTGCAGCGAGGATCCACTTCTGGGGGGTCATCTTCTAATCTGGGTGGTCTTATATTCGAGCAAATATAGCATATATATATATTTATATATATATATTTATATATATTACTCATTGTCAAAAGGTTAAAATTAAAATGTATAGTTTATAGTAGTTTAGGTTGAGAAAAGACTTGCGTCCATCAAGCTCAGCCCTTTTCCAAGTAATTATTGCTCCTTCGGCATCCTTATATATAGTGGAATAACTCATTCTAGCTATTGCAAAAATATTTCATAAGTAAAATGTCTTTTTAATGATAGTAAATGTTATTATCTAATAGACTTGCCTCCTGTTTCTTTCTTGTTCCACAAGGGATACAGTCAATCGGATTCTGCTACAAAGCAGTTGATGATTTACATTAACCTTCAAGCAGTTATGGTAATTTGATGAGCAAATCAAGGCTACGTAGTCCTGGTTATATTAAATAACCTTATAATGGCTTCAAGGGCTCTCCATGATGTCTCTGTGCTAGTGGCATCTACAGGTGTAGCATACTATTTCTATTTTACATGAGGGTTCATTAACTACAAGAAAAAGTAGGAGGTGTTTGACAGACACAACCACATAATGTATAGCGTCAATTAGAGTCTGTTGCCATGGAAAACAAAGTATTTAATATACCTATATATGTACTCTGGTATCGACCCATTTAACAGTTTTCTTTTCAAGGCTATTAGGTAGTGCAGAGCTGAGACATCAAGAATATTAAAAAAGAAACATAAAACACGAATTGTATTATTCAAGAATCTGAACACAATCATCGTTTCCAAGGTTGTATCCCCATTGTTTATGAGATATTTGAAAATAGCGCTCAAGGATTTGGGATATTTTTGTTTTTGAGTCAATATTTAAGTTTTGTAGCCTTGAAGACTTTAGTAGTACAGAATCGAAAATATATTAATTTAAATCTACAATGTGTAATGTTGGTAACAGAGAAGGAACCCAGAATAACGTTCAATATCAGGTTTATGCAACAGGACAGGATAGATATGACAGAAATACAGAGAGCCACTTAGACGATAAGGCTTTTAGCAGACCTTGGAGAAATGATGAGCGCCATGTAGTACATCAGGCCTTTAGAAGTATAGGTACGCCAGGTAGAAATAATGAGCGCCGTGTAGTTAACCATGCCTTCAGAGGAACAGGTACGTCAGGCAGAAATGCAGAGTAACAAAATAAACAGTCTGGAGACAATAACAGAACTACAATGGAAGTTTTAGCAATAGACTACTAACAGCAGTGAGCTCAGCAAACACGATAACTGAGCACTGAATGGAAGTCAGTGCTCGGTTTTAAACTTGCCGCGCTCAACTGCCCCTGCCCCCAGGTAGTGACATCACGTAATGCGGGTCCTTCTGTCGCCATGGAGGCAGAGGATAAAAAGGGTGCGTGGAAGAAGAAACAGTGAGAGGCACTAGTAAAGTGAGGGGTAGGGAAGACAAGTCTGCAGCATTCATAGTGGATTGTAAAGGCGCTATAAGCTACAATGAATTACAATGGTCAAGGCAATAAGTAATGAGGGCATGAAAAAGAGCCTTAGTGGCATTTTGTGATGGCCATTTTTTGAAAATGGGGGGGTAACTGAAAGACCAAAGTCAAGGGTAACACTAAGGTAGCGAGCGTGAGGGGACAGAGAGATGATTTTCCCATTGACGTTGAGGGAAAGTGTTGAAGCAATGTTAGCATCAAAGGGAGGGAAGATAAGAAGTCTGGTTTTCAAGAGATTGAGTTTTAAGAATCGTGAAAACATCCATTTAAAAACAGGAGTCGGACAATTTTGTTCTCGAAATTAAAATGGGCCCCGATTTTCATCCGAAATGAACAGGGAGGAAATGGAATTTATTTTCCAAACATGAATGTGTCAAAAACTAACTGGAAAATTTGTGACCCATTTGCACATGTCTAGTATTTATCAACTGATTAATTACACCACAATTGTTATGCAGGGCCTAGGACAGTACAGGTTGATGAACCCACGATGCAGAGGCGGTAGTGGACTCACAAGGTAGTGGGCGCAGGTAGAGCTCTCCTAAGCAAACAAAGCAGTACAGGGTCAGCGGCAGAGAATCAAAGTCAGGATAATCCGAGGTCAGGGCAGGTAGTGCAGGTTCAAGGTTGATCACTTCGGTAAACAGAAGTCAGTCTAACAGGAATAAAGCAAAAAACAAGAACCCAGAGCAAATCACAAAGTTACTCTTTGAACAGGGATAGTACAACTGGTTTAAATAGGATTAGTGGCGGGAAAACAGGCAATAAGCCAATAGGGAGCGAGATGACGTTATCGCGACTGACGCACGCGAATAGCACCGTGGCGACCTAAATCAAACACTGTCAGTGTGTGCTACACGCGTGGCGTCACGGTTGTACGACGCTGGCACGCACTGTAGAGGAGCAACGACCATCAACGGCGGACACATGGGAAGAGGGGAAGATAGCTAACAAGGTACTAATAATTCAATATAGACAAATAAAAGGACAAAAAGAGGAATGTTACTGATGCAAAAAATGTGGAATTCCTACAGCGCTATGGAATTTGATGGCGCTATATAAAACAATAAATAATAATAATAACATAATGAATTTACTAAGCTACTAACATACTTCTGAGGCTAACTACATATTAGCTTTCAAACAAGGCCCTCGTTACCTAATGTATCGCTTTGTCTTAACCTTGGAATGTATGCACTGTTAGAAACACTGTATAAATGATTGCAGCTTTTTTAAATATAATAAGAATATCACAACAATATATCATGGTAAACCCTAAAACATTTTTTCCTATTAACCCCCCCCCTCCAAATGACAAACCAAGTAGAAAAAGTGATGGGAGATCAATTATTTGCTTAAAAGCTCCCATCCATGTATCCAATTATATATGTAGATTGCACACACAGCCTAGGTATACAATATGATGCATCTTAGACACATATACAAGGAGTTAAATTTGATAATCCTACAAAACAAACAAAATATAGGTGAAAAAAACAAAACACACAGATGTCCACACATCTAATGGACCTGCTATAGGGAGCTACAACTGTTATCCTCATAATCATGCTGGTTGAAAGGGGAGTTGTAGTTCTCAAAAACATATTGATTTGTTTAGAAATATGTATTTACATGAATGTGTCCCTGTATAATTATTCTTTGTGGGGAAAGGTTTTAAGGATTGGTTGGACACCTGTTTATTTATTTACAAAACGATAACGGGGTAAAGAAATGGCATCTGGAAATTTCAGTCTCACATATAGACATTTTTGTAAACAGAATATATAAGTAATAATTAATGTAAACTGAGTTTAATAACGCATGGCTGAGTGACAGAATAATATTTTATTATTATGTTAACCAATAGCTAACTGAATAATATGCAGCTCCAAACCAGGACTGAATAATGTGCAGAATAATTTGATATGCAGTGTTTTGTCAAAAGAATAAAAAAGTACTCATTAGTCTGTACATGATGACAAGTATTATAGTATGCTGTCCAGCATTCATGCTGTATTTAAGGCTAGAATTGCATTTCATTTGCTCAGAAGGGATACTCTCTTTGTGACCTAAATTCATCAGTCTCTTTTTCCTCCAATGATGTCCTTCTTTTCTTAGACTTAGCATGTTTGCCGGGTATCAGTATATTGCAATTTTCTACAGCCCTAAAGGAACAACAATGTGCATAGAAATAGCAGAAAACGTGTTGATAAGGTTTACCCTATAGGCAAATTAAGTGTAACCCTGAAAAAGATGTAGGGGGAGTTTTAGCAACCGTTATGTATTTAGGTTGGGGACTGCCCTAGTAGTGATCCATGGCAGCTCTAAGCTACCATACAGTACTGTGGCCACCACGGTTTCTCCCAGGGGTGAGCCTAAGGTAAGTGATGCATTATTTCTCCGGCCCTCCAGAAGCTAAAACACATCTACATACTAACATGGAAACTCACCCACACACTCTAACACCATACACTTTATTCATATATACACATCCTCCTCTCTCTAGCTCCACTACCTATATTCTGAACCTTTACACCATATGCTGACACACGCTAACACCATACAATAAAACACACACATGCTGACACAAAATACTAACATACACTTACGCTAACACCATATACTAACATCCACATACACTTGCTACCACCAGATGTTATCATGCACTCTTAACACTATACACTAACATACACACACTCTAACACATACATATGCTCATACACACTAACATCATACTCCAGCACTATACTAATACACACACCAACTTTAAAACCATAGACTTACACATACATGCACGCACACCAACTCTAACATCATGCATTTACACGTACATACATACACACAACATACACGGACCAGGCGTTATTAAAATTTTTTGTAGTGTTTTAACACTCTTGCGGTGCTCGTCTTTAGCTGCAATTTTCTCCACACCCATTTAGTGTACCCACACTAAATGGTTATATATGTTTTTTTCAGGACAAGATAACACTTTCTTGATCATATCTAATTTCCTATAAAAAAAAATAATAAAATATGATGAAAAATTGAAAAAGAAAACTGTACTTCAGGTGTGAATTTACAGCTCCAGGTACATGTCACTGTCAAACAATACCCCAATATGTGTTCAGCAACATCTTTTGATTACAGTGATACCACCCATGCATGGGTTTGCCTGGTGTCTGGGGGCTAAATGGTCACATTTGGGAAGTGCTCTTTTTTCCATTTTGGTCAGTCTGTGCCTATGCCCCATCTTTGAACCTGGCCACTCCAATTTACCCTATCAAACCATTCATTTTGTTTAAATTAGACACCCCTTGGGTAGTTATTTTAACTCTTTCCATATAAAGATTTTTGGGAAGATACAGCACTAATTTTAGCACTTGCTCAGAATAATAAACTTTATTTTTTATTTTATTTATTTTATTCTGTTTGGACATTTTTTTAAATATTTTGCCGGAATTGGATGGTTCCTATGATGGTGACATCATGATTATTTTTAAATGTTACCACATTTTTAGCTATTTCCCCCCCACACACAATTTTTTACATTATTTTTTTTATATTTTACTAATCACATTGTGTTATTAAGCTGGGCTCTATTGACTTGCATGCTTGAATGCAGTACCTCTTTTCAACCTGCAAGTGGAGCCAGAGTTATCAAGAGGGTCTGGAGAGACCCTCTGCTGAACTTTCACAACTTGGTTATTTTTTTAAAGGATGCGCCGCCATCTTGCGAGTGGCAAAATCTCTCTCTGTGGTGGTTGTGACTGCTCTCCGGTGTTTGGTGTATCTCAATGCCTCGCTGTCGAGGCATTTCAGCGACAACATTTTTAAAACGGCATTATGATTCCATCAAACTCTTTTAAAGTTGTATGGCGGACATTGACTCCCCAGGGAGGGGCCACACATAGCCCCTGATGCCGATCTCGGTGTTGCTGAATACCTCGACATCGAGCCATTACAGCAACACCATTTAAGCGAAGAAAGTGATCATAGATCACTTTCTAAGCTTGTTTAATGAAATAACGTGCCAGGCACGCCAATGGTCGTTACCTGACCGTTTTTGTGGCCCGTCATTGGATGTTAAGGGGTTAAACATATATACGCATACACTCACTCTCTCCCTTTACTGTTACTTAATGTAAGCTAGGGAGACACCATAACAATAATTACACAAACATAAATTTAAATTGTAGAAAAAACGTACAATTTGAGTTTTATATATATTTATATTTTTGATGTATGCATTACTACTGTATAATCATAGATCACTTTCTAAGCTTGTTTAATGAAATAACGTGCCAGGCACGCCAATGGTCGTTACCTGACCGTTTTTGCGGCCCGTCATTGGGCGTTAAGGGGTTAAACATACATACGCATACACTCACTCTCTCCCTACTGTTACTTAATGTAATGTACCTCACACATTTCTCCCTCTCTCTTACCTCAAAGGTAGTTCCGTCTTAACCGCAGCTCGCACCCTTTGCGCAAGCTGTCGCACTTCTGCTGCCCTACTACCACAGTGTAATATAACGCACGTTTTGTGACACTGCTGGCCAGAGATATTGAAGATAGCTGAATAACATTTCTTATGTCATTTCATGTTTTTTCTGTCACAGTTTTCCTTTATGGCCTAAATGTATTGATGGGGTTAGATAAACAAAATAGGTAATAGAATGATACCACAATCGAAAAGAGCAAAATACAGACACCATAACAATAATTACACAAACCTAAATTTAAATTGTAGAAAAAAGTACAATTTTATATATATATTTATTATAATATTTATATTTTTAATCATATTTATATTTTTGATGTATGATTTTTTTTTATTGCATTACTACTGTATAATCAGTGAAAGGTCTAGGGGGGTACCTCAGGGACTGGTATCGGGACCACTATACCAGGCACCTTTATTTCCGAACAATATAGTGTCCAGGAACGAGTCCCTCTAGCTTCCTGGCTTCCTTGTCCTTCTCACACAGCTCTTCTTCTTCTGCATTCTTCTTCTGCACTTCTGCATAAGGGTGGAGACTCCCCATACCACATGGACAGCCTCTCTCCCATTCCTCCAATAGAATAGCCCTTTTTACCATCAAATGCAATGTTTCTAACCCCCCCTATTCATCAGATTACAAGAAAGGGGGTGCATGGAGTATAAGTAAGCTCTTAAGTTCTAGCTCGCTTTTTCAACTCACAAGAAATGATTCTGTGAATAGCTTTCTGCAGTGTAGGTTATGCAAATTAATTAGAAATGTAGAATTACAATTGACTTCATGTGTTTTGTACTGTCTTGTACTGCAGACTGTTTTTTTTGCAGAATCTGGAGAGCAGTTCAATCCATGATGTTTATAGAAAAGCAGGTAGACCACTATAGTAGCATCAGTGAATTATAATTATGCCTCCTCCTGGTCAGTGTTTGCATATATCACCGTCAATAGCAAGGTTTATGGAGAAGAAATTTTCAAGAAGACAACTACAGGGATAATTACATCAAAAAATCCCTAGAAAAAGTGCCTAACTGGAGGGAAAGACAAGTGAATAAATCTAGGATTGTTAGTCCCCCAAGATTTAGAGAAAGATCTCCACCTAGAGGAACCCATTATTCGTCTAACAATAAAGAATATCAGCAGAGGAATCTGTCCTATAGAGGGAGGAGAGAGTCCTATAAAGATCATTATTATCAGCAACATAATGACCATACATCCTATAATGACCATAAATCCTATGCTGAAGTGGTTAATAATCACAAAGAAATCCACCCTTCATCTTACTTTAATTCCAAACAGGTCCAAAGGGAACAAAATTCTGATGTTTTTTTAGACAGGGGGCAAGGCCCAAACAGCAACAGCAATCATTTCAGACCAAGGACCGAATCAAGAGAAGAAGCCAAAGTACCGTCTCCCACCACGTCTTACTTAACGGCACAAAACAAGAGGAAACGAGCAGAGGAAGAAGACAGGAGAAGGCATTGATTACAAAGGATATGGAAAGAGCAAAAGGCATTTTTAATTTAACAGGCATGGTTTTAAAAGAGGAAGAATTACAAATTTTATCAAAGGGCCTGAAATTTGCACCTGATCAAAATCTTAAAAAATTTGACTTTTTTATAGATTTACAAAAGTATATCAGGAAATTAACAATTAAAAGGCATTTTTTAAAACAGCCAATGGGAGAAGTGCAAGGTGATACAGAAAATATTTTTAACGATTTAGCAAGTTTCAAACCTAAATCACATTTTTATCCTGTTTTTAACAGAGGTCCCCACTTAGAGATTTTTAATAACATGGTCCAAGAAGATGTTAGGAAAATTAACAATTGTAGAAAGAAAGACAAATGGCATCAAGATAATTTAACAAAAAATGAAAGAGATGTATTAAAAAAATTGGAAGAAAAAAATAATGTCGTAATCAAAGAAGCGGATAAAGGAGGTGGAATTGTGTTGATGACAAAAGATTATTATTTTAAAGAAGCGTATCGTATATTGGATGACACACACACATACCTCAAATTGGACAATGACCCCACAAATGATTTTCAGAATGTTTTAAAAGATCTTTTGAGAAATGCTGTGGATGACGACATCATCTCGGAAAAAAATTACCAGTTTTTATTTAAAGAATTTCCTATCACGCCGATTTTCTATTTCATTCCCAAAATTCACAAGAATTTATCTATACCCCCAGGACGTCCAATAATAAGTGGCATAGATTCCATTACAAGTAACTTATCAGCTTTTATAGATCGTTTTTTACAAAAATATGCGCAACAATCGCTGTCTTACATAAAAGATACAGCGGAGATTTTGAAAGAAATGGAGAATATAGAGTGGCAAGAAGGTTTTAAATGGGCCACTTTGGATGTAACTTCTCTTTATAGTGTTATTAAACACAACCTGGGGTTACAAGCGGTTAATAAATTTTTGGAGAATGATGATGACATTTCCGTCAATTTTAAAGGATTTTTATTGGATTGTATTGAATTCATTTTAAACCACAACTATTTTTATTTTGACGGTAAATATTTTTTACAGACCACTGGCACCGCCATGGGGACTAAGTTTGCCCCCAGCTATGCCAATATCTTTATGAGACATTGGGAAGATGACTATGTTTGGTCTGAACATGGCTGGAGGGACAACTTGGTCCTCTGGCGTAGATATATTGATGATGTCATTCTTATTTGGAATGGGTCGGAAGACGATTTTATTGATTATGTGAATTTTTTAAATTCTAATGATGCCAATTTGTCTTTTACCCCTGAATTTAGTGCATTGGAGATAAATTTTTTAGATGTTACATTTTTTACGGAAGGCGTTAACATTAAATCAAAGTGTTTTTTTAAAAAAACAGACGGCAATGGCTATGTTCATAAAAATAGTTGCCACCATAAGCCCTGGCTCAGAGGCATTGCAAAAGGACAACTTGCCCGGGTCAGGCGAAATTGCACCAATGAAAGTGACTATAGAAGACAGGCCAATCATATTAAAACAAAATTGATTGAAAAAGGTTACAATAAAAATTCAATCGATAAAGATATTAGAATTATGGCAAAGAAAGATAGAAATTTACTCTTAACCTCAAATAAAATCAAACAAGACCATAACTCTAAATTTGGTTATGCCTTTATCACTGAATTCAACACAGAATATAACAAAGTAGAAAAAATTTTAAAAAAACATTGGCCAATCCTGTTGAGGGATCCTATTTTAGGAACCATTTTACCAGAGAAACCCCCAATTGTTTTTAGGAAAACAAGAAACCTAAAAAATATTTTAGCACCCAGTTATGTGACAAAGGAGAAAAAAAAGGAGAATAATTTGCACCGAGATGGTTTTAACTATTGTTGTAGATGTAAAGCTTGTAATCTGAAAGGTGTCCAAATAATTAAAAGCTTTACAAGTACTTCCACAGGGGAGAATTGTGTGATAAAATCTCATATAGATTGCAATACAGAATTTGTAGTTTATTTACTGCAATGCCCCTGTGGTAAACAATATATAGGAAAAACAAAAAGAAAGTTAAAAGTAAGAATTTTGGAACACCTTAACAATATTAGAAAAAAAGTTAATAACCACTCTGTACCTGTACATTGTGCAAGTTGTCCCAAATTCAATTTCAAAGACTTCGTTTTTATTGGTATTGAAATAGTCAAGGCACATTGGAGGGGAGGAGATAGGAATAAAAAATTAATACAACGAGAGTCATACTGGATCCATAAATTGGAGACCATGGAACCAAGGGGTTTAAATGCGGAGATTGACATAGTAAGTTTTTTGTAAAAACTTAATTAAGTATACACATATAAATATAAACAAACATACACTTTTTGTATATCAATAGTAATTATATACACTGTGTTATATAACATCTATATAGTTCTAAATAATTTAGTTTAATAAAACGTAATGTAAATAGTTACGAAATATCACACTTTATTTTAAATGATATAATATACACCCAGCACAATACACAATTTATATTAATTTAATTATATTTATGTATTTATATATCATACAACATACAAATAAAATATTTATTCACATTTTTTAATTCACATATAACATATACATTAACACTTAGTACAGCACGTATTTAACACATAAGTATACATACTTATTCTCTTTTTTTTTTATAATTATTTATAAATAGTATATATATTAGTATATATATTATATTAATTTAGAATATATACAATTAATTATTATATATTCACGCACTAATGGTAACCACAATGTAACTCACGCACATAATATTAATATAGTAGTACACAACACATTATTTACATTTTCACTCACACTAATTACTTTACTGGTAACTCACTATTAAATATAGGACTATATGAACATGTAACATCTATATGCAACATCTACATACAAACTTGGTTTATATTTTTTATATATGTATATACATTATAATAGTGTAGATACTTATTTCTGAATGAAGCAATGAATTTTCTATGTCAAGAACTAATAGTGGTTAACCCTAAAATATCCAGGGATGGTTAGGTAATTCAGTTAAATTTCCGCATCTGGATGTTTGCAAAAGCTATAAATAACATGTATATGTATTATAGGATGTATATTATTATTTCTATCTCCTTTATTTTAGATTCTAGTATTGTGCAAACAATTAACTATTTAAACTGGACTTTACAATAAAAAAGACGGCATTCAGAAATAATGGACACTACTTTGGAACATATTTTGGAACGCAAAGGGTTACTACCTGGAAACAAGAAAATTTGTGTTCATCTAATTGAAACAAAGGAGGCGTGAAGACTTTAGACCAATAGAAGAACAGATTGGATGATTTAAGGAGAGGGCGGGCAAGGGTTTTTAGTTTATATTTTGTTAGCTTATGCTTCTTGATGTATTATAACTAGTCCCTGATGAAGTCAACATATGACGAAACGCGTTGGACTTAGTTTCTTAAAACATTAAGCATTTTTAATGGGCTATTTTAAATAAAGAACTTTTGGAAGATACCCTGCCTGCCTATCATCCGTTTGTATCCAGCAGATGACCGGTTTTTAAAACTTTGAGGTGGTTTTAAAAAGTTCCAGTAAATCTTCAGGATTCCTAAGATACAGGCTATCTTTAAGGCGCAGTTCCTACTACAATCTTGTGAGTGTGGCACAACTAGTGGGGGCTGTTTTAAACCTTTTAAACGTTATTGCACCATTTGTGGTTTTTATTCTCTTTACAGAGTATTTTTAAAGCTGTATCCCCAGAATTTGTTCTGTTTTATGGAGAGACATGCAAGATTCAGTCAAATGTCTACCACAGTGAATGTTGTTACCTACCCCTAGGGTCAAGAAGAGCTATATATAAACAACATCACATTGTTCCCCTTTAATAAACAAGTAACTAGAAACTAGTTGTGTATGTCCCTAGAATGATTCATATTCCTCCCTAAGAGATGATATCAGACAACTAGCCAGTGAAGAATGAACCCTAATTAAACTAGTTTCTTGTTTATTGTTGTTTTTTTCTCTGACTCATATGCATTATACATGGAAAATATATTTATACCTGGAAGTATATACCGTATTTGCTGGATTATAAGACAAGGTTTTTTCCAGAGCAAATGCTCTGAAAAATACCCCTCGTCTTATAGTCGGGGTCATCTTATAATCAAACCTCAAATAGGTCTGACTATGAGACTAAGATCCACATCCCCTGCAGCGCTGCAGGCAACCTGGATCCTCCTGACTTCCCCCCCACCACTTACCGGTGCTGTGAGTCCCTGGTGTGTAGCCGGGGCAGCGTGTAGACGTCTACGCGATTCGCGTAGACAACGTCCGCTGCAGCCGGAAGGAGGTGCGGTTAGCAGCGGGGGTTGTCTGCGTCCATCGCGCAGACCTTCCCCGGCTGTCAGAGATCAGTTCCGTGCACCGAAAGTTGGGGGGGGGGTGCACGATGGACACAGAGAAGCCCCGCTGCTAACCGCACCTCCTTCTGGCTGCAGCAGAAGTTGTCTACGCGAAACGCGTAGACGTCTACCTGCTGCCTGGACGACACACCGGGAGTCAGAAGCAGCAGTAAGTTTTTTTTTGGGGGGGTGTTAAATGGGGGGCTTAAGGCATTTCTGTAGGCAGAGTGCTCTATGAAATGCCTTTTAACCCCCTTAATGCCACTCTGCCTTCAGAAATGCCTTTTAACCCTCTATATGCCATCTGCCTCCTGAAATGCTTATACCTCCCTATATGCCACTTTTAACCCCCTAAATGCCAGAGTGGCATATTCTGGAGGCAGAGTGGCACATAGGGGGTCAAAAGGCATATCATGGGACACAGTGGCATATAGAGGGTTAAAAGGCATATCATGGGGCACAATGGCATATAGAGGGTTAAAAGGCATATCATGGGGCACAGTGGCATATAGGGTGTATAAGGCATTTCTGGGGCAGAGTGGTAAGCCTGGGGGCAGATGTGCATAACTGGGGGGGGCAGGTTAGAAAATAAAAGGAAATAAAAACAAAATATTTTTCTCAATCATAGCTTTTATTAAAAAAAAATATATTTTACATAGTTTACATGAATTAACATTTACTGGTCATCTTATATTCAGGCTTTTTCTTTTTTTCCTAAATTAATATTCAGATTTTGGGAGGTTGTCTTATAATCGAGCAAATACAGTATATATACTGTCCTGATAAAATATAAACAAGTACAATATTTCTTTCAAGACATATATATAGATACTGTATATTCAACCTATGAAGCGTTCACGGGAATTTATGATAACAGTATTAAAACTAGACTTGTGCATTTGGATTTGCTCAGATTTGAATGCACTTAATAAAACAACCATATTTGTCACTTGCACCTATCTAATCTAGGGCTAAAAAGACAAATTACCCAAAAGACTTTATTCTGTCACGCTAAGAGCTTAAAGCTTCATTATCTCTTTATCAAAATAATGAGCTGTGCATTCTGCACATCTACTCGAGATACATATGAAATGCTTCAGTAAGAAGATGTCAGATGAAACAACAAACTGGAGTAATGCCTTGGGCTAATGAAATGATGTTAGCTGAAATTTGACGTCAGGAAGCAGCTGCCAGGAGTGCAGGAAAACAATGTTTTCAAGAGCAGTTGACAGAGTTGACAGGGACAGAGCGGTTTCTTGGACAGGGATGTAATTTTGGTATAGCATGGGTCTTAGGGGGCATCCATGGTTTCTTTGTACATAAGTGCAGCTGATACTAATAGCTTTTGTGGCAAATGCTTTCTGTTTACCCAAAAGATTGTGTGAAAGAGGGACCCTTTTTTTTTTTTAAATCGCTCTCGCGGAACTCACCGATACAATTGCACTTTACAATGTCGCGCTCGCATCGCCACGCTTCATTTTTGTCCGCACAGTCATGCATAATTAAAAATAACCAACACATTCAACCAAATCAATTTACTAAAAAAAAATAACCTAATACAACAGCTCAGCCTTAACACTGGTACTAATCCATGCTACTTACGCTGAAAATATTTCTCAGCAACATGCATTATCATATATCAGAGCCCCAGCCAGCTAATATCACACAGTAACATGCATTAGCTATATCAGAGCCCCAGCCAGGTAATATCACACAGTAACATGCATTATCTATATCAGAGCCCCAGCCAGGTAATATCACACAGTAACATGCATTATCTATATCAGAGCCCCAGCCGGGTAATATCGCACAGTAACATGCATTGTCTATATCAGAGCCCCAGCCGGGTAATATCGCACAGTAACATGCATTGTCTATATCAGAGCCCCAGCCAGGTAATATCACACAGTAACATGCATTATCTATATCAGAGCCCCAGCCAGGTAATATCACACAGTAACATGCATTATCTATATCAGAGCCCCAGCCAGGTAATATCACACAGTAACATGCATTATCTATATCAGAGCCCCAGCCAGGTAATATCACACAGTAACATGCATTATCTATATCAGAGCCCCAGCCAGGTAATATCACACAGTAACATGCATTGTCTATATCAGAGCCCCAGCCAGGTAATATCACACAGTAACATGCATTATCTATATCAGAGCCCCAGCCAGGTAATATCACACAGTAACATGCATTATCTATATCAGAGCCCTAGCCAGGTAATATCACACAGTAACATGCATTGTCTATATCAGAGCCCCAGCCAGGTAATATCACACAGTAACATGCATTATCTATATCAGAGCCCCAGCCAGGTAATATCACACAGTAACATGCATTATCTATATCAGAGCCCTAGCCAGGTAATATCACACAGTAACATGCATTGTCTATATCAGAGCCCCAGCCAGGTAATATCACACAGTAACATGCATTGTCTATATCAGAGCCACAGCCAGGTAATATCACACAGTAACATGCATTTTCTATATCAGAGCCCTTCACTTGAATTCTCCTGCTTTCCTTACATTATTGCCCCCACATCCCTTACACCCACAGTACCTGATTGCAATTGCCCATCCAGGCAATGCCCCAGCCAGCACCCAGATAGCACACCCATGCCGGCTGAGCAGTGACAGGAGAAACAAATATAGAAACAGAGCGGCACAGACTCACCGAAAACATAAAACCACCATAGTGTAGTATATTAATGAAATAAAAAATAAATATAAATTATCTGTAATGCACTCACAAACACAATGTGAAAATGAAGCCTTTAAAATTTCAGATGGGGTCAAATCTTAGAAAAAAATTGATGCACTTTTTATTACATTTATTAAACTAAGTGTGAAACATCTTGTGAGTGATTCCAATATTAGGAGGACTTTCTATGTATTATTGATCCTTTGCTACATGTGTACTTCTTGTTTTATATATTTTTAGATTTTTTTTTAATGAAGATTTGACCCTGAAGCGGTTTGCAAGCTTTCCTTACCACATTGTGTTTGTTTGTGCATTACAGATCATATTTTTTTATTTGAATGATATACTACACTATGCTAGTTTTATGTTTTATTTAAATATTTCAGTGATTCTGTATCACTCTGTAGATTTGTTTGTTTCTTCTGGTATTTTATTAGTTACAATGACATAAGACAAGTATGTTTAGATCGCCAAGACATATAAATAGGGAATGGGGGCACTTGACAGAGTTTGGGTAGGGCTCAGCTTTTTGTGTTAGGGCATTGTTTTTTTTTTAACTGGATTATAGTAACGTTCATAGTAAAGATGATGTTTCAGTTCTACAGATCATGATTTGTATTTAATTTCTGGCTGTAAAGTGAAGAAAAGACTGTAATAACAGAGACAATTTAGTGTGTAGTTAAAAATACTGCTTTGTTGTTTTTTGAACTTGTGTAATGAACATACTAACATGAAAGTGAATGTTTGTTTATACAACATAGCAAATCAAGAAAAGAAACAAGGTGGTGCTTTTACATACAATATGCAAGCGGGGGGGGGTGAAAAAAATATATTTATATGTCTGATAAAAACTAAAATGTTATTATATTTTTATTAAAATAGTACAGTAAACCCATACTATTGGGCTAGATGCCAAGATACAAATTATTAGTGGTTTCTAAATACTTACTGTAATGTTACTGGTGCAGAATGCCAGATACACGGCTCTATATGCCCTATTATAACAACATAGGTTAGAGGGCTTGTCTAACCATACATATAAGTGCTAGAGGTAACATAAAGTACCAATTGATTTCTAAACCAAATTTCCTAAATCTAATAAGCAATTTATTTCTCTTAACCCTTTTCTAAAATCAAATGAAATCACTTTGGCTGCGGTGATAATAGAGACAATAACATATTGTCTCTCGTTCTCTCAACAGTAATAAACCACTGCCAAGCACAGAAGCTTCTAAGGTGGAAGAGACCCCACTTTGGCAGTCTTTTAAAAAAGTTTGTTCACATCTATATAATAGCTAATAGGATGGCAGAAGTCAGAGGCCCCCAGACCTCCTGGCCTGTTTATTCCTGTTCAATGTTAGATAAATGCTATAGATTGCCATTTCCATATCTAAGGGTATAGAAAACAAATATCCAAATAATGAGAACTGTAATCATCGGAAAAACAAAAACTAAATAATAAACAATAGTTTGCTGAAATAGGAGTTATTGTACATATGTAATGATACATGATCATTTGTACAGTACATATATAATACATAAAAACACATAAAAAAGGTATTGTAATAATCTATTATTTGTGTATGCTGTACAGTAATGAAATTATATATTAGCTAAATGTTTCTATGTTTAATAATAATCATTAAGTTGGAGTGGTTTAACCATGCCATACACAACTAAAGATTCTGCATACTACATATTAAGAAGTACTAAGATTGAAGTGAATATAATCGAATTTTGCCCATTTATTCACAGAGAACCCAAACCCAATGCACACAAAAGTGTTTAGTACAGGCTAAATTGTAGATCAATGACGCTGCTCAAACTAGATTTCACTATAACATTTTGAAGTTTTTTTTATTTACAAACTTAAAATTCACATGTCTCCTTTAGTTTGCTAAGAAAGAAGAAAAACACTCAAACTGTAGGTGACTATTATGTTTTAAACAACAGATAGATAAGGCCTAATGAAAAACTACCTCTGTAGAAAGACATCAAAAGGGAATTCAATGGACTTTGTAACAGAAAGTGGATATTACAGTATTGGTCTCAGAGAAGATAGTGAACAAACCATAATATAGAGCAAAATGTAGGGTAACATAAGCTTCCAAGACCTTAGCGATCTCTTCTTCAGATGTAATAAGAAAACTAGAAATTGGACTCTAGAAAGACATGGAGCCATAAAATGAGATTTAGCTGTAGGCAAGCAGAGATAATGCAAATACAGTTCATGTATTAGTTAACAGGCATTATATAAATAAAGCATGAAAAGGGTGGATTTTAAAACACAATATTCACATGTGTATTTTTCATAGTAGTGATAATTTCAGTGGTCTGTTTTTTCGTATTCCTACTAGAAAATCCATGTAACTGCCTTCTATTGTGAATACTTAGGAAGTTGGGGAAACTTATATATCTTGCTTTCCATTTATCTATTTTTTCTCATGTTATTTTCTATAATATACAGTTAATATACAGTTAACAGGGGCATAACTAGAAACCACTGGGCCCTTGTGCGAAAATTGCTCCAGGGCCCCCCAACTTCAACAGCTGGTCTGTGCCATCATTGCCCCTAGTGCCTCTTTCAACATACACTCTGGCACACATATGTAAGCACATTTACACATATTGCACACACACTCTTACTCACTAACACACACATACACATTCATTCTAACGCACACTCCATCTCAGCCAACTTACACATACATGCTCACACACACATCTACACATGCATGCTCATGCTCACACACCCAATTACACATCCATGCTCACACACCCAATTATACATGAAATTATACATACATACATACATATATACATAAATTTCCACCCGCCCTCGCATACCTCTCCCCTCTCCAGCAGCATCCTGTCTGGGTGCTCCCACACAGTGTGCAAGCAGCCTCGGTTTCACCGCAGGGTTACGTGACCCGGATACCTTCCTGTCTCCCGGTGCCAGTTCAAAACAGTTTACATTACATGCAAATAAAGACCATACAGCATTAATATAAAGTACACAATGAGTGGAGTGAATAAAATGCATTAGGCATTCTTAAAATTGTATGGCCTGAACATTAATATAGCTGAATCGGTTGTAAAGATAATGGAGTCAAAGTTGATACTTTGTATTCAACTTTTTATTCAACATTGAAAGAAAATCATAAGGTCATATAAGCTTTCTAAAACAATAATTCACATATTTATTTATATCACACAAATCACTTCCGCTTAGGGGCGCTTATGTGAGGTATGTATATAGGAAACAAAAACAAAAAACAACAATAATAGTATAGCCTGTAGTAACCGATCAATCTAGTTAGTATGGTAATTATAGCACTCCCAGTAGAGTGATATTCTTGCTCTTCTCAGTTACTTGGAATCTGAGTAGAAAATGACAAAACGAAAAGAGAAAAAAATTGTGCAATACTTTCTCTCTGATGTGTAATTAAATGATAAAATTGCTTATGCGCTTTCAGTGAAGATGTAAAACCGGCGTCTCCCAGGATATCTGGATAATCCTCAGGTGTTGTTAATTGGTGTTGCTATTTGGTCTCCAAGCACAAAACTTGGTTGAGTAAAAGTGCCCGTCCAGTAAGAGAACAGAAAGGGTTAAGTCCCAAAAATACAAATTCTCATAGGCTTGCCAAAAAAACAGGAATGAGGGATATACCCTTAATAAAGTGCTAATGCCATAGATGGAAAATAATTATGTACTGGTAAATTTATTGTGGGACTAGCCCTTAAATGGTTAAAAAAACTGTTATATAAATGTAGGTATGGACAATAAATAAAAAACAAATATATAAATATATATAAAAAATTAAAAGTTCAGATAAGAGTCCTTTTCTCAATGTGCAAAACCTCAACGCACTTCGCCTGTACCGGCTTCCTCAGGAGGTAAAAAAAAAGTCACACAAATCACACAACAAATAGGGATACCCAGATATGTTTTTTTTTTTTTGCCAGGTGTGCGCCTCTAACAATTTAATTGATGCTTTACCACAATCAAATCATCTTCACCCAAGCAGTCCCTAACATTCTGTTCCCAGTGTTATTGAAAGCATGGCAACCACACTGTGGACAGATTGTCACCAAAATCACCACATAGAAGGACTAGGTTGAGCACTAATTGCTTTTTTAAGCTAGTGAATCTGAGCTGTAGTTTAAGCTCGAAAAAAAAAAGGTTTTTACTTCAGTTAACATGTTAGCTGTGCATGCATCCTAGAGGCTGCTCAGATTTGGCTCAGACTTAAAATTGGCTCGGAATTCCATCCATTAACACACACAGTACCAGAGAGCTGAAATTACTACTCTGGCACTGCAGGGTTTGTTTGTTTTTTTAATCTGACCTACTTACAATTTGTGGAGAGGACAAGCTACCTCATCCCCTCTACCTCCCTCTCATCTCCTCAACTGCCCTTTCAGTTGCCTCAGCCCCCTATCTGCTCCCTCACCAACCTTCAGCAACATCAGCCCCATAACCTACCCTCTTAATATCACTTAATTCCCTAGATGTTTCTGGTGCAAGTGGTGGGCTGAAGATGGTAGTTGTCGGTGAGGGGTCAGAGGGCAGATGAGAGGGGGAGGGGAAGTTGAGGTGGCTTAAGCAGGCATATGGGGGCTGAGGTGGTTGAATGGGGCAGTTGAAGCCTGAGGTGCAGCTGGCGGTCAGGAGGCAGAATGGGGCTAAAGAAGGCAAGTGAGGGTGGAGACATAGGGGCTGAGGTGGCTAAAGAGTGGAGATGGGAGACTGAGGGGGTGGAATGGGGCTAAAGGAGTTCACATGGGGTGGCTAAAATGAGCAGACCTTGGGGTGAGGTGGCTGACAGGGGCTAGTAGGAGGTGAGGCGAAAGATGAGGGCATAGGTGGTTGAAGAGGATTCCCAGACAAGATTTAACAAAGGTAAGTCATGAGTTATTAGAAGTGTATAAATGTATATGGTATGGAATTGTATATATGGATGGATGTGTGTGTAAAAGTATATGTGTACATACCACAGCATATGTGATGGGCAGTCTTTATTTCAATGTATGTGATGATCAGTTTTGGTTAGAGCACAGCACATGGCAGGGCTTAACAAGTTCCAGGATACGTGTGTCATCGCATATGTGTAGTGTATGAAGTGTTCATTTATTGTCAAAATTGATATTTTAAAAGATGTCATGTGTCCAACCCACTTACTTTGCACCTTAGTGATGGGAAACCTCCCTACATTTCTTACATGCAATTAGATTGGACTTATAATTTTAGTCTACGTATATCTTAAAAAACAAAACAAAAAAAAAACTAAGGGAAATTAAATGGCAAAAAAACAAGAAACGGAGTTTCTCGCTTTCATGGAAAAAAGCTAGGAAATACAAAATGTTTTTTAAACTAAGCTTGCTAATGATATAAGACATGGCATCATGTAGGCATAGAGATGAGACCATAAATAACATAATCAATTGTCTTACAAATGGCATTACTGGTGACAGCATAAATAACACAATACATTTTATCACAAATCACCTTATCAGTGGCACCACTAGTAACATCAAAGATCCAGCACAAGTACTCTCACCTAGTACCACACATCATCTGGCAACACTACCTTTACACTTATTTAAAGCTATTGTAGCACTTCTGTTCAATCCGGAGCACTGATAGTGTACCAATGATGTAAATGCACATTCAGTTTTAAAATTGTACTTCACAACACCTCAGAGAATGGCAGCGCATCAACCTACATAGGTACCCTCATGTTTGTAATGATGCACAATAACCAGTCAATGGTAAAAAAAAATGGGTTTAATTTAACATAATAATCCGTGTAATCTAATATCAGAACAGTGCTCCTGATAGCCCTCTGTCATAATAATGCTCTCCTGGGAGTTCAGCAGCACACCGACATGCTAGAAGTAAATAATCACATAATTCAACATTCAACATCATCTTTCAGTGCTATTGAGTATATCATTTGTAATGCAATCACTATGATGTCATCATTATGTCATTGGTGATGCCATTTGTGATGTCATGTCAAAAGCACATAGGGAAGCAAACTTAATTTTGTATTAAGTTTAGCATTAACAAAAGTGTTTTGACATTGAAAATATATCTGTGTTTGTCTGAACACCAGACCATCGCTTTGTTGCACATCCCATTCTGAAATCATGGGCATCAATATGGAATTGGCTCCCCCTTTGTGTGAATCTGTATAGGTTTTGATTAACGCTTTACCTTCAATAAAGTAAATGATCATTTAAAAGCTGCCCTTTATGGTTACTGACATTGCCTTTCCGTTATATTACAAGTGGTTGCATCATCTGAAACATTCAAAAATGGCAAAAATAAAAGAAATAGACAGGGCCAAATACTTTTTCACAACACTGGTGTACGATGGTCAGGTGTCTTAGAGCCCCTAAACGTTTATATTTATACATCACTAGAACAAGCTGAGAAGGCGAGACACCTTCTTGAAACAAAACACTCTTAATTTTGCTATAGATATTTGATTATTACTAATCCAGCTTTTCATGTACACAATTAAGTTACATTTTGTTGAAGCAGTAACTCTGCATAGTGAATAACAAGCTGATTACTACTTATTATGCAGAAGAAACCACTGGAATTCAGCACAAGGTATAATACATGAAAAATATAACACCCCTAAATTAATCAGTCAGACATGTCTCTATATGTTTCAGTTGTGATACATTTTATTTACATTTCATGAGACCTATATTTAGTAACAGGTGAAGCAGCACAGTCATGCAGTCACTAATGCCTCATACATCCCCACTAAGGAAAAATTCATATTAAAGTGCTTTGGAAGTACTTTAATAATCATTCTTAATCAATTTAAAAAAACTCCGAGGGCTGCAGCCAAATGCCCCCCTTGGCTGCAGCATTTCCCATTAGCTTGGCTGCTTGGTGGTGAGTATCCCGCGCATTCACACAGATTCATAAAGTGATTTCTGCGTATTCACACTATTTACCGTATTTGCATGCAGGAAATGTTAATTTAAAGGACATTGTTATCACATGCATTAAAGTGCATAAAATGGCTTGAGCTTGCCAATGATTGGGATTTCTTGGCAGAAAGCCATAAAATCATTCATTAAAGGTTTTATTTAAAGATGCAGCATGCTAACCATCATTTTATTCTCTCCCCTAGAGGTTTAATTACTTAAAAACAATACTGAAACCTTAAGTTGGCATGACAACTGCCTAGAAATGTCTGCTTTTGTTTCACATACCATTTTGCAAATGTTCTGTGCAAAAATATGAATGAGACAATATTTTACATGATGGAATATTTTTTGGAGGGATGAGTTTGGGCATCCACCAATAATAGAAATTATGTTACTCATGCAGTAGTTAAGAATATAATTAAAAAAAACCCTTTACAGGTGAAACTATAACAATCTGATCACCTGCAGCACAATGCAGAAGTATATGTTAGAATATTTAGGTTTGCTCAACTGCTTTCAAATTATTTTCCAACTCCCACCATTCCTTCCTCCTCACCCAGCCATATTTTCTATATAGACACTTCTCTCCTGCTCTATGACTTCTCTGTGAGAAACTACCATTACATGGATGCACATACATACAGTAATAGTCTCTGGCTTGGTAAAGGCAATATTGAAAAATATATAAAAGTCATTCAGAAGTCATGCAGATATATCAATTCTAAAGATGTTAGTTAGTCCGTGTTAGTGTGTGCCTCGTTGAGACTTCAAGCGGAAATGTCTCAAAAGCATAGGAAAGTGATGTCAGGCAAGAGAGGAGGGCAGATAAAGAAGGGCAGTGATGCAGAAGAATTAAAGAAATTAAACAAGCAAGCATAGTGTCCTTCTAAAAATCCTTTCTCTTACCTATATAGAAGTTGGTAACTGTTCTCATTTGCTTATGCTTGGAGATCACGTAGATAACCAAAGAGTTTCCAGCCAGCCCCACCAGCATTAGTATAGCAAAGAACAGAGGTACTAGCCAGGCGTCCACCAGCTGAGGAGGTCTTGGAGGATCCCTAAAATACTCTGAGTGATTCCTGCAGATGTAGGATGTCCCCTCAATGCACGAGTCATTAAATACCAGCATGGAGTAATTATCCATGTCAGGGGTGTCTTCTGTGATGGTCTTTAGCACTGAGAGTCAAAGGGGATACTGGTTCTTAACACGGTTCGGCTGCTACCTGCTGCAGATCCAGAGACAGGTCGGGGTAGTACTCGATGACTTCTCAAACATTAGGTCCAGGGCTTCCTTTTCCCAAAGTCCTTCAAGCTGACCAGGACGAATGATGTGAACTCTCTTGGGAACGCTCTAAAGAGAGCTTAATAAACGCCCCCTCTTTGGTGGAAAAAAAGTCTCAGAGCGTATAGTCCTCTTGAAAATAACCCGTTGATCGCCAGTCATTGTCCTATAACCATGTGCTTCTTAGAGCGCTTTTAAAAAGAGTGAGTTGATCACAGACGACTCCTGATCATAATCTTCGCATTCTTATGATTGGAATCCGAAATGTGCATGAGCCTGAGAATTGAAGCGGACTGTCAGGCTGGGAATGATGTGATCCTTCTTCAGAGTATTGGGAGTTGTGCTTACCGCTTAGTTTACCGAATCCTATTATTACGAGCCATTCTACTGGGAGATGAATGGGTATAGTAAAGGATGAAGGCTTCAAGAATACGACGATGAGTGTAGATGATGGATTCTGTGTAATCGTGCTATGGATCGTGAGCTGGTACTCTCATGGATGTCGGGCGATTGCAGCTGCTGGGTAATGCGACGGATGCTGGCTGTTAGGACTTAATAAGAATTGGACGTTGGGTGTTTTTCTGCACTTAAATCGGGAGCTTGGGCGCCGGGGAACTGCTATGAAAAAGTGTGGAAAAGCTGTAATTTTCATACTTTGTAGGAGTTACTATGTACTAAAGGCATTAAACCTATCACGTAATATGGTCACGATATGTTCATTATAACACTGAGATCGAGATTCTGGCTAAAGCACCGATGGTCCAGGAGAAGAGGGAGCCCATGGTGTAAGGTGATACCATCAGAAAAAGAGGCAGCTCGGGTTCCAGCAATTTGTGCTTCTTTTTACTAATATACAGCCGTAGCGAGACGCTGGCAACGTGGAGCTGTCCTTTCAGCACCACATGCTAAGTCTATGGACAGAGAGGGAGAGGAGCCCCTTGCCTTTGCAAGAGCTAATCATACCCCCGCTTCCATAAACCGTGGCGCTGTCGTCACAACTGCTGTGGGCATATTAGACCTGGAGATGTAAATTACGACTGAAAGTCCACCCTACATTGTAATCTAAAAGGATAAGGGAAGAGATTGCCCGTCAGGGGCTCAGTAGGGGTTAACCCAACTTTCATTGTAAATAAACATTGAAATGTGTTCCCTTTAAAACACAACTTTGAATTACAATATAGATACAATGACTATAACAATGCCTAAAGGAGATAAGGAAAAAAGAATTAAACATGTGTAGAGAAAATATACCAGTATATGTATGTTAGGCTAATGAAAAAACCTAACTGGATTGTACTATTTGTCCTGAGTTTAGAAATACACAATCTTTAAATGTTTTTTTATGGGTTTTTTTTGCTATTTCAAACCATTTTTTCCCCAAATCTGGTAATCCTGCCCTCATGTCCTATTTGGGACATCTTTGAAGGGGGCAATTTAATTCACCCCATCACACCATATTTTGAAAATTAGACACCCCAAGGTATTTCAAATGCTGGTAATGTTCTCAATTTACTGTCATCCTTTGTATATATGTCACTTCACAATGACAACCAAATTATGTCCAACAACATCTCCCCAGTAAATTGCCTACCCATGCATACCTATGCACGGGTTTGTCAGGTTATTTGGGGGCTACAATGCCACATTTGGCAGGTGTGTATATTTTAGTTTGTAATTTGTACATCTGGTCTTCCTGCATCCATGTCCTATTTGGGCCTGGACAATTCAATTTACCCTATGAAAGGATACTTTTTTTCTAAACTAGACACTCAGTGGTTATTTGAAATGCTAGTGGCAGGAATTTTGGGAAGGTACAGCACTAATTTTGGCATGTGCTCATCAAATACACTTTTTATTTTTTTAACTATTCTTTTTTTATATTTTACTAATCACATTGTGATTAGAAAGCTGGTCTTCATTGACTTGCATGGAGTTCTCAGGAAACACATTTAATTTTTAATAGACACTACCAATCTCTTGCAGTGGCCGCCCTCCAGAGTGTAACACTGTGCCTTGGGGTGTGTTTTTGGTGTCGCTGAATGCCTTGTTATCAAGGCATTTCTGCAACACAGGAGGTGAACATTGATTGCCTGCTTAGCGCTTTTAAATTGGGGGACCGATGCCATATTGTAAATGGTGGATGTTGACGCCCCAGGGAGGGGCCAAGTGGGGCTTCTTCTGCAGTTTTCGGTGTTGCTGAATACCTTGACATCAAGGAATTACAGCAACTGTTTAATCTTATTTAATGACCTGCATCATTGGTTGTTAAAGGAGACACATTTCAATGTTTATTGACAATATAAACTTGAACAGATACACAATAAACTAAACACATGTCTGAATGTGAAATACTGAATCGATTAAAAGGGCTGTTTAATGTACCAGGTAGCGTCAGAAAGAAGAAATAGTATTAAAGTATTTGCAACATTTTAAAAGAATGTTACACATACAGTTATTACTTGAAAATGTACCACACCTACTGCCCAAAGCCCCACCCACTCTGCCCAACCCACAAAATCAGAATAATTTAGCTGGACCTAGTCATTATGGTGCAGATTATATCACAAAATTCACAAATTTACTTGCCATTACACTCCATGGACTTGCCATTGCACCGGAAGGACTTGCTACTGCACCCCTAGGGCTTTCCAATGAAGAGGGCCCTTTAGTTTTGGGGGAGTAGCCAACAGGTGTAGGTTCTATGTTTCTATGTTTCCTGGGATTAAACCCTGCAGCCCAATCTGCCATCACAGGGAGGGCCCAAGCCAAGAATGACTCATTATTTTACAATAGCTCTAATTGGCCTCTTTCAGCAAGATAATACACCTAGCCAAAAAGCAAAGATGCATCAGGAATGGTCTGAGGAACACAACAAGTTCAAGGTTCTAATGTCTTCATGTCAGATACCACATTACACATTCAGAGGTCCAGTGGAGTACATGCCTTGACGGGTTTGGTCTGTTTTGGCTGCAAAAGGGGGACCTACACAATATTAGGCAAGTGGTCATAATGTTATAGATGATCAGTGTATACACACCCACATATACCTAACAAATGACATAAGCCAGAGATGAAGCATATACAGTTGTGGGAAAAAGTATACCCTCTCTGAATTCTATGGTTTTTACATATAAAGACATAATAACAATCATCTGTTTCTAGCAGGTCTAAAAATTAGTAGACTTGTGCATTCGTCTTCGGGCGAACATGGAAACGAACACGAAGAGTGCGTTTTCGTGTTCGTTCCGAAGACACGCCGAAGAGAAGACGGCGGCAGTAAAACGTAGGTGAAGACGAAGACACACACCACGAAGATCTTCGTGATTGTCTTCGTCTACCATTCCCCCCCTTCATCTTACCTTGTCTTGGCTTCGCGGCATCGCGGCAGTTCCTGGAAGTGGAAATCCGCAGGTTCGCCGTCACGGGTTACAGGGCAGTGCGAATGAGCCTATTGGTCGCCTACAGGGACCTCCTCTGGCATCAACCAATTGGTTGATGCCAGAGAAAGACCCTGCAGGTGACCAATAGGCTCACTCGCACGGTCTTTGTAGCCCCTGACAGTGAACCTATGGATTTCCGCTCCCGTTAACCCCTTCGATGCTGCGTTATCTAACGCAGCATCGAAGGGGTTAACGGGAGCGGAAATCCATAGGTTAAAGGGCCGTGCAAGCGACCAATAGGCTCACTTGCACGGCCCCTTAACCCTTTAAAAAAGTTAACCCCTAACTAATTGAACAGGGAGGGAGACCAGTGGCATCGGCAGTGCCGATGCCACTGGTCTCCCTCCCTGTTCAATTAGTTAAATGTCCGTACGAGCGACTTTATTGGTCGCTCGTACGGACATTTAACCCGGCACAGACTAACTAATTGAACAGGGAGGGAGACCAGTGGCATCGGTCTCCCTCCCTGTTCAATTAGTTAAAGACCAGTGGCACCGGCAGGGCAAGTTGCAGCATTGGGATTTTAAACCCCCAATGCTGCAATTTACCCTGCCGATGCCACTGGTCTCCCTCCCTGTACAGATAGTTAAATGTCCGTACGGGCGACTTTATTGTTCGCTCGTACGGACATTTAATTAATTGAACAGGGAGGGAGACCAGTGGGATGTGCCGGGTAAGTTCTAGCATTGGGGTTTTAAAAGTCTGCACGAGCGACCAACAGAGTCGCTCGTGCAGACTTTTAAAATCCCAATGCTGCAACTTACCCAGCAGATCCCGCTGGTCTCCCTGTTCTATCAGTTAATAAATGATAGAACAGGGAGACCAGCGGGATCTGCCGAACAATTACGGCACCAGGAGTATAACAGTCTGTACGAGCGACCCTATTGGTCGCCAGCAGGGGGCTCGTCTGCCATCAACCAATGGCAGACGAGCCCCCTGCTGACGACCAATAGAGTTGCTCATACGGACATTTAAACTCCTGGCGCCAGAGCGGCTTTAACCCCGTTTTAACCCCTTAACCGGGGAAAACGAAGAAAACCCGAACACGAAGAATGTCCGCGAATATTCGCCCGAAGAGAAGACAGGACCAGGCGAATATTCGCGGAATACGAAGTTTTTTTTTTTGCCGAAGACGAGCACGAAGACGAACACAAAGAGCCCCCTGGTGCCCAAGTCTAAAAATTAGGTAAATACAACCTCAGATGAACAACAACACGTGACCTATTGCACAATGTCATGATTTATTCAACAAAAAAGCAGTTGTTGCTGCCTATCAATGGTTATAATACCATTTCCAAACAATTTACAGTCCATCATTATACAGTGAGAAAGATTATTCAAAAGTGGAAAACATTCAAGACAGTTTCCAATGTTCTCAGGGGTGACCATCACAGAGTGATCCCCGATCTTCATGACACTGCGTTTGTAAGGATGAGTTAGGAGAAGGGAGAAGACTTCACGACAGGAAATTGAACAGATAATAATGGTCCTGCCACAGTTTGTTCCCCATCTCAGTGTCCGTGAAATTAATTTTGTGAAATGAAGCTAAATATTGCCAACAAAATTATGTTGAATGGCAAGCAAAAGTATATAAGTTGCTTTATGTAAGCTGGGGAGAGCAGGACCCTCTTCTTGGTCTTCTGTGCCAGAATGATTTAATGTGTATTAATATTAGTCAATTTTGTATAGTGTCAGTTTTAATGTTCTTGTTAATTTCCACTGCCCCCTAATGTAATAGTGCTATGGAACCTGATGTGACATTACTGTTTTAATGTCAACCATGTATGTAGCACATGGCTGGAAAAGTGTGCACACTATTTAACAAAAAAATATAAAACTGAACGTTAATGCCACTTTAACACCCACAAGCCTATAGGGGGCATATGTGGCATATGTTTAATCCCCTCATTTTAAGAACAGCGTGGTTAGGGTAAACATGCATACAATATGTGCCGCTCATAGGCTTGTCATTAAACTCTGTGCATATCAATACTCTTCTTCCAGTAAACAATTAAAAAGTACAATGTTACCATTAAATATGTATAAACCAATTCACCCTCTTCCATTGACATTCTTTTGTTGTTCTATGACTACGCTTCTGGAACCTATTTTCTTTATGATTTTATTATTTATTCTCATCAAGGCCACATACTTTCTGTTAACGCTGTGAGCCTCTGTAACAGTCCTTAGCGTTTGAACATCTTAATGAAATCCATAGTTGTAGTTATGTCATTGCATTTTTATTGCATTTATTTTAAAAAAAAAATGAGCACAATCACAATACACTAGCAGTGGTTGAAACTGTAAAAAATGTCATGAGTAAATAAACAATTTACACAGTAAAACAATACGACAGTAAAGTCAAAATGTTTATTGTTAATTCTTCTTAAAAATATGTTACATAGTTTTCTTACTTAGCATAAATTACTTAATATGGTTTGCCCACCCAACCTATATCTATGAATGGTATGATGCTTTTCATGCTACAAAGTTGGACATCACATTGCCATGCTAAACACAAAAGGCTTTGGGATATTTGAAAATTGACATGAATAAAGCAATAGCATTGGGAAAAAATAGATCTATCACATTATGCCTCATTATTTCATTAACGGCTCTCTTAGCATAATTTTCACAGGGCTACAACTGTTTACAGCTTAATGGGAGAACCTGTATTCTCAGTTAAGGTACATCGTACCCAAGCTGCATACAAAGCCTTGGGGCAAATGTCCTGTTCGCCCTCTTTTGAATGTAATGATCCAACTACAAGGGGTAATACCCAAATTAGCAATAGTTTACAGTAGAACTAGAATACATTGCACATTTTGTAATATTTTGTATTGCTTACCTTGCAATATAGGTAAAAACAAACCTGCCCAACCAAAATGCCCCATTGCTCTTCAGGAAGCTTCTTAACCCCTTAAGGACAATGGTCGGTCCCTAAACCCATAAAAAACAATGCACATTGCTATTGTTTCACAAAAGCAGTAAATACATAGTAAGGCTATAGGAAAACATCAAAGTAACCAATAGGCAGAACGTATTCTTCAAATCCTCTATTTGGTTTAAACTTTGGATGGGGTTTTATTGAGATGAATTAAAAAGGGGATCTTTTTGTCATTTAGCTCAGGGGCTGCCATATTTCCAGATTCGGGAAACCTTAGAGCTTAGCAGTGCCATTCAGTGATTCATTTCCTTGGTGAGGAATGTAGCCATGACAAATTAGATGGGATTCTTCAAACTTGTGGTACTTTCATATAGAGGCAAGCTAAGCAATATATGGCCATATACTGTGACTGAATCCCCAGTATGTATGCTTTTTTGTCATAAAAGTACATATGTTGGACTAAATGCCATGGATAGACTCTATAGGGTAAACAATGAACCCATATATGCTCACAGCCCCCCCAAGGGCGTAAGGTAGATCTATGTAACACATGTGGTTCAAGGAAAAGGAGAACTCCATCTAAATTACTTCTTAGTGCTTCTTGGTGTACAAGTGAGCACTAAGTGGTGTAACTAATGATACCTGCTATTATAAACCTTTGCAATTATATATTATACACACTCTCAAGTATTTTTTTTTTACCTTGTCATTGATATTTTAGTGAGAAAAATTACCTAGGGTTGTTGAAAACATTTTTTTTGCAATCTGTACACAGAAGTAGTGACATGGTGGCTATAAACTGCTTAATTGCTTACCAAAATTATCAAATGACCTTGAGGTGCATTCCTTCTCCACACAAAATTCCAGCTTTTATTAAATAACGAAGAAAAGACTAAACAGAAATAGACAGACACAGGCGTAGACTTTCTGAACTACATCTGACTAAATAACCCATAACCAACATTTACTTCCACAAGCATCCCCAAAGGCAATGATGCCTAGGTATGGAGTAAGAAATGTAACTTAAAAATATAAATCTTTGTGAAGAATAAGAGATGTCATATAGTGACAGGCCCGGACTGGTCATCTGGCACACCAGTCAAATAACAATAAGCAGCTGCAAGCTACTCAAGCACAAAAAAACATTCCCAGCTGCCTGACTAAAATCCTTTTCCACATAATCTCAGTTGATCATTTACAATATTTATCCTAATTGGCCATTGGTCTTCATAGAATGCAGATTAATAAAGACCCTTAACAAGCGCTTATATTTTAGACACCTGCAGGCTGTCAGACATGCGATATATGCTCCTGTAATCCCTGCATGGGCTGTTTCAGCAAGTACCCTTCAAACCATATCACAGTTATATAAAATGTAGTAGGATTCCTGTACGTGGATGCACATGCAATCCATTTTTTTTTTACTGTAAACGAGTAGTCTCTTGAATTTCGGTCATTATTGGCCAAAAGTTGCACAAACAATGAGCATGGTAGAATAACCAGGTTACTTTTAGATTGCAAGCTTTATGAATGCATTTCATCAGGCTGGGGATTCATATATGATTAAATTAAGTGCATCAGAATGCAGTGCTATCCGGACAAATATATTGAAAGTTTATACACTTATAGATTTAAGGTGTATTCTCATTGAAACATATTCAGTTGGTCACTGTGCAGTTGGCATTCTGCAAAGCTGGCCCTTACATGGAACCTAGGCTGTACTTTGACAGAGACAGCAAATTGCTGCCCCAAGATATATTCTTTCTGAGTAGATGTGTGGAGAAAGAGCAGCATTTCTGAACCTCTCTTTCTCTGTAGTGATGTCCATTCTTTTGATCCGATTTTTTTCAGTGATCCGGGTGAATTGGTTCAGTAGACTGAACGATTCATTTGTAGCAGTTCAGTCTGTGAACCATGCAGTTGTAACCTGATCCTAGAGCAAGTCATCTGCAGAGCAATCAGACACAGACTCCAGGATCAGGTTACAGCTCATTAATTCACAGAGGAACCTGACTCATAGATTCAGAGAGTCGTTCAAAGATTCAAATCTTTCAAAGATTCGAATCATTGAAAGATTCGAATCATTCAAAGATTTGAATCTTACAGAGAGCCAAATCTTAAAGGGATTCGAATCTTACAGAGATTCGAATCATTCAGAGAATATCACTGACACCATACTTTTATAAATAGAAAGGAGTGGCAATGGGGACTGCTTCTCCCCCATTCCTCCAATCAGAGGAGAGGGTGTGCCGAGAACCTCCACCCTTTAATGTAGGTGCATCAGGAGCAGTGGCTTAATGGCAGGGGATCAGGGAAACAGGAACGTAGAGGTTCTGTGACCTTGTGATTAAATGCGAGGCTGCTCACAGCTGCAAGGAAAGCTGTGGTTGAAGTAAGGGGGTGAATAAGTATGCATGCATGGATGTGTATGTGTGTTTGAGCATCGATGTGCAAGTGTGTGACAAGTGTGTGTGAGCCTGGATATGTTTGTGTGTGAGCATGAATGTCTAAGAATTTGTGTATGAGCATGGATGTGTATGTGTGAAGGAATGCATGTGTATGTGTATAGGGTGTAAGTGAGTATGTATCTGAGTTATGGGGGTGCCTAAAAATAGGATCTGGGAGGCCAGGTTCACTAAGAAGACATGGGGAGAAAAAAAAAGTAGTAAGCAAAGAAGACTAAGGACATTGCAACAAAAAATTGCTGTGTAAAAATCATGGTTTTGGGGGGGGGGCTTAACAGATTCTCTCACCGGGGCCCTGAGGCTTCTATTTACACCCCCGTCTACAAGTAGAAAAATGGTTAAAAAAATTTCTAAGGTTAAGGGCTAAAAATGGTGAGAGCCATTGTCTACAAATGAAGACAACTTGGAACAGTGGTGAACTTTCTTAGGAGAGGCTGGCTGCCAGGCCCCGAGGTCCAATCACCTACCTCAGGCTGGTCCCTTCAGACCCACAGTCCTCCATGCTAGGCTGTATCCCCACACATGCCATGTTTGACGGGGCTGTTACAGACCTAGAGTGAGTTGCCTACCAAAATGTTTCCAATCGCATGTTGATAACTCATCCAGGAGCTCACAAAAGAACCCAGACTAACATGTAAAAGACTGATTCTCGATGTCCGGACCAGGTGCCCCAACCAATTTAACTACCCAATAATGAAAAGGCACCAAAAGTGGGATTAAAAAGGCCACTGCCAATGTATTTATTTAACCTAGCCATTGCAAAGCAACCTTAACCAAAACTAGGTACGTTAACAGGGCAATGACTACCAAAAAACTGAACACAAATAAACAAAAATAATTAACATAAATAAATAACAAAACAAAAACTTCCATAAGCTTACCAGGCTATCCTGGTACCACCTGTGACGGGACCGACCTGTACCCCAACCGGGTACTCCCGCCAAATGTTGCTTCCTCCTGCCGGGACACCAACAAGTAATCCATCGTCCAACCTCAGCTCTGTCTGGACCAGCACCTTCAGCTCAGCCACCCATTCCTCTTTGGGCTGCTTCCCCAAGAACGGCATCCGCAACTTCCGCTGGAGCCAAAACCTTTCCTCAAAGGTTGGGAGGCTTTTCCCCTTGTACTTAATTTCCAAGTGGAGAACCTCCCTCCAGAGCTTCAGGCGGGTACAATTCCTCTGGATCAGCCCTGTGTAGCTGACTTCCATTCTCTTTCCTGGAGATAGATCCTGGTGCAAAGGAAGTGTCCCACAGACATGCAACCAATGTGACGGGACCGACCTGTACCCTGACTGCGTACTCCCACCAAACGTTGCTTCCTCCTGCCGGGACACCAACAAGTAACCCCTGCATTCACACACAGAAGTCTCTACAAGGCCTGGGCCCATAGTCGATAGGGAGGAGGCTGGCTCTCAGGCCTCTCCAGGGGCCCCAGTGATGGAGGGTTCTGTCACACCACCTACACAGGGGAGGACATACTCAGATGCTCAACCCCAGACCCGAAAAACAGTCAGTTAAAAAAACAACGTGCCTAGCACGTCATGGTACTAAATTAGCTTAGAAAATTATCTTAGCTCGGTTTCTTCGCTGAAACAATGTTGCTGTAATGCCTTGAGGCATTTAGCAACCATGAAAACTGCAGCAGGGGTCCAGTGTGGCCCCTTCCCCCGGGCGTCAACGTCTGCCATATGTAATATGGCTGCAGATGCTTGATTTTAAAGAGCTTAGGAAGCAATCAATTATATAGATGCATTCAGTGATAAAACCCACCCCTGGAGGCACAGTGACCGCTCCAGAGAGCGGTCGCAAGCGCAATTGTGACAAATATTGCCTTTTGCAAGATGGTGACGCCCATTAAAAAATAAACAAGTTTCCAAGAGTTTGCATTCAACCATGAAAGTCAATGGAGCCCAGCTTTCTAATTATAATGCAATTAGTAAAATATAAAACAATGTTAAAAAATAAATAAATAAAAATTGTTAAAAAAATTAAAATGTGGTACTGTTTGAACTGAAAAAAATGGTTAAAAAATGGTTTGATGGCGTAAATTTAATTGGCCATGGTCAAAGATGTCCCAAATAGAACGCGGGCACAGACTGACCAGATGGGAAAATAGAAAACAATGTGGCCTTTTATTCACCATGTTTTATATTTTTTTTTTTATAGGAAATTAGATGATTTGATCAAAAATTGTATTCAAAGAAAGCCCTTCTTGTGTGGGTGTACTAAAGAGGGTACAACAATAAAAAACAGTCTGGTCCTTAAGGGGTTAAGGTTAGTAATTCCACACTAAGAAAGAAACCATGCAAAAATGGCATCGGTGGGCGAGTTGCAAAGCGAAAACCACTGCTGACCAAAAACCACAAAAAGGTTTCTCACATTTGCCTAAAAAACATTTTGGTAATATTCTGTGGTCTGAGTCAAAAGTGGAACTTTGTGGAAAACATGGGTCCTGTTACATCTGATGTTAGCTAACACACCATTCCACAATAAGAACCCCATACCAGGGTTGCATTGCTGCATCAGGACCTGAGTGAGCTGCCATAAATTATGGAATCATGAATTCTGCTCTCTACCAGATAATCCTGAAGGAGAATGTCCGGCCTTCAATTCGTGACCTAAAACTCAAGCTCAATTGGGTTCTCTAGCAGGACAATAATCCAAAGCAAACAAACAAGCACAGGAGGACTCATTCTCCTCTCAATAGTTTATGGTTGTGAGGCTTTATGAGTTTTAAATGTCCATGTCCTGTACCTGTTGCGGGCTTCATGAAAACACTGGAATGGATAGTCAAAATAGGGCATGGATGTTTCACTGTGATGGGGAATGGAGCAATGTCCCACCCTGCTCTCCAATTGCTCCGCCCCGCAGACCCATATACATAATTTGCACAGCACCAGTGCACGCAAAAAAAAACCCAATCACCCCGAGGCTTACAGTGTCACAAGGGCGGCAACCTTTTTGCACCACTGCCAACTCCCATCACCTTTGTCATCAGCCTGGCTGAAGGTGATGGGAGTTGTAGTCTATACAATTTCATCAGTCTTGTTTGGTAAAATAATAAAAAATAAAACAAGTATTAAAAAAAATGTGGCATCACCTGTGATGTCACAATATCTAATCACTGGGTGGTATCACATAATGTGGTAGCAAGCAGCCATTTTGGATACCTGATTCATTGAACCACCCATGACACCAACCACAAACCAAATCTTGTGATATTGTATGCATATTCTCTGTGGGGCTGTGTGCCCATTCAGCCAAAATAGCATTTGTGAGGTCAGCTTACATAAAACAGTAATATATGTGGAAACCTATGATAATCAAGCAGCGTTCAAAGACATATATAAAAGTGTATATATATATATATATATATATTAGGGCTGCAACTAACGATTATTTTCATAATTTATGATTTTTGGATTAATTGATTAATCGGATAAAAAAAACCAATATGCACATTTTTTCGTTTATTTAAAATAAAAACGTATAATTTATATTGAGATGTCATTAACATTGACATAATAATAAAGCTATATTTTAAAGGAACCCAAACACACTATTTCTCTAAGTTTTAATACCAAAAAAGTTTTTCTAGTAAATATTAATTCATGTAAACTATTTTTTCATATTTAATAAAAACTATAAGAAAAATGCCTCTTGTTTATATTTTCTTTTATTTGCCAACCTGCCCCCCAGTTATGCACATCTCACTCCCAGCTTGCAACTCTGGCCCATATATGCCTTATACCTCCTATATGCCACTAACATGCCATTCTGCCCCGATATGCCTTATAGCCCCCTATATGCCAGTGTGCCTCCCTGATATGCCACTGTGCCCCAATTTGCCTTATACCCCCCTATATGCCACCATGGCCCCTGATATGCCTTATACTCCCAATATACCACTGTCCCTCGATATGCCACTGTGCCCCGATATGCCTTATAGCCCCCTATATGCCACCATGCCCCCTGATATGCCTTACACCCCCAATATGCCACCATGCCCCGATATGACACTGTGCCCCGATATGCCTTATACCCCCTATATGCCACCATGCCCCCTGATATTCCTTACATCTCCGATATCCCACTGTGCCTCCTGATATGCCTCATAGCCCCTTTATGCCACTGTGCCCCTCTGATATAAAAAAAACTGACAGCACTAAAATAGGCATAAAATATATGCTTGAATAAATATAGACAAAAAAGAATAGATAATACACAATACAATATAAATATATATATAAATATATTGACAATACAAACAACAAATTATATATTACAGCAATCAAAAAATAAAAAAACACAAATTAAAGAATGCACAGACATAATTAATAGATCACAAAAAAATTCTGTCTGCCCCACCAGGGGTTAATATATCAACAAAAGACAACAGGTGGAGATTATAGGCAATTAGCAAGACACCCCCAATAAAGGAGTGGTTCTGCAGGTGGTGACCACAGACCACTTCTCAGTTCCTATGCTTCCTGGCTGATATTTTGGTCACTTTTGAATGCTGGCGGTGCTTTCACTCTAGTGGTAGCATGAGACGGAGTCTACAACCCACACAAGTGGCTCAGGTAGTGCAGCTCATCCAGGATGGCACATCAATGCCAGCTGTGGCAAGAAGGTTTGCTGTGTCTGTCAGCGTAGCGTCCAGAGCATGGAGGCGTTACCAGGAGACAGGCCAGTACATCAGGAGACGTGGAGGAGGCCGTAGGAGGGCAACAACCCAGCAGCAGGACCGCTGCCTCCGCCTTTGTGCAAGTAGGAGCAGGAGGAGCACTGCCAGAGCCCTGCAAAATGACCTCCAGCAGGCCACAAATGTGCATGTGTCCACTCAAACGGTCAGAAACAGACTGCATGAGGGTGGTATGAGGGTCCGAGGGTGCTTACAGCCCAAGACCGTGCAGGACGTTTGGCATTTGCCAGAGAACACCAGGATTGGCATATTCACCACTGGCACCCTGTGCTCTTCACAGATGAAAGCAGGTTCACACTGAGCACATGTGACATACGTGACAGAGTCTGGAGACGCCGTGGAGAACATTCTGCTTCCTGCAACATCCTCCAGCATGACCGGTTTGGCGGTGGGTCAGTAATGGTGTGGGGTGGCATTTCTTTGGGGGGCCGCACAACCCTCCATGTGCTTGCCAGCGGTAGCCTGACTGCCATTAGGTACCGAGATGAGATTCTCAGACCCCTTGTGAGACCATATGCTGGTGCGGTTGACCCTGGGTTCCTCCTAATGCAAGACAATGCTAGACCTCATGTGGCTGGAGTGTGTCAGCAGTTCCTGCAAGAGGAAGGCATTGATGCTATGGACTGGCCCGCCCGTTCCCCAGACCTGAATCCGATTGAGCACATCTGGGACATCATGTCTCGCTCCATCCACCAACGCCATGTTGCACCACAGACTGTCCAGGAGTTGGTGGATGCTTTTGTCCAGGTCTGGGAGGACATCCCTCAGGAGACCATCCGCAACCTCATCAGGAGCATGCCCAGGCGTTGTAGGGAGGTCATACGGACACGTGGAGGCCACACACACTACTGAGCCTCATTGTGACTTGTTTTAAGGACATTACATCAAAGTTGGATCAGTCTGTAGTGTGGTTTTCCATTTTGATTTTGAGTGTGACTCCATATCCAGACCTCCATGGGTTAATAAATTTGATTTCCATTGAGAATTTTTGTGTGATTTTGTTGTCAGCACATTCAACTATGTAAAGACGAAAGTATGTCATACGATTAGTTCATTCATTCAGATCTAGGATGTGTAATCTTAGTGTTCTCTTTAATTTTTTGAGCAGTGTATATACCATCCTCCAAGTAAAATGCATGTCAGGAAATATAAAGAGATGTAAATGTGACAAAGAGAAGATATCTGAAAATAAGAAAGATTAAATGGGTTAAAAAAGTAGAGAGGGTGATAAAATAGATGAGCAAAAGTATGAAAGAAAAAACAATTGTAAGCGTGCCGAAGGAATGGAGGGATTAGAGGTTAGAGTGATGGCTTAAAAATGTGGGTCATTTATGTCATTCATGGACATTATGATGCGCACACAGTATACTGTACATATTGTACTGTGGTAAAGTGTATGGGAAAGTGGGGGATGGGGTATATATCTCACCTGGTTTCCTCAGCCAGGCACGGTAGCAAACCCAGGAGCCCTCAGGTGAGGCTTCCTATACTCATTACTGCAGGGTGGAGGAGGGACTGAGGCAGGGAGCAGCTACGGCCAGCGCTGCAGCCCACCAGGTATGAAGCTTTACCAATGGACAACCTGTTACTTTGCTTTGTGCCAGACCGTAGGCTTGTAGAGAGGTATCCGGATGTTTAGTTAGAGCCGGACAGGCTTAGAGTTTGTTTTATTTGCAAGGGGCTCTGTGCAGGGCCGGCCCAAGGCAAAATGCCGCCTGGGGCGAATTTTAAAATGCCGCCCCCCCTTATCTACCCTTCCTCTCCCTCCATCCCTTCCTCCCCCCCTTGTACTTACCTTTCAGCAGTCCTGCGGCGAGTCTCCCTGTTTGGTCTTGGTGCCGGCTTGTAATGCTGAGTGCCGGAAATCATCCGGCACTCAGCATTACAAGCCGGCACCGAGACCGAACAGGGAGACTCGCCACAGAGGAGAGAGGGGCGCGGAGCGGGTACTGACCACTCGTCGCCCCTTTCTCTCTCTTTCGCTTCTTTAAAAAAAAAAAAAAAAAAAAAAAAAAAAGGGCTTGGGGCGGCGAAGTGCCGTCCCTTCAAAAGTGCCGCCTGGAGCGGTTGCCCCACAAGGCTCCATTGTCGGGCCGGCCCTGGCTCTGTGCCTACATGATCTAAATAAACACGCTTGACTTTTGAAACCTGTGTGAATACTGTCATTGCCGCCCCATGTGTGAGCTGTCCCCTACAGTACATAATCAGTTTTTGTAGGCGTTATCGTATGTTATATATAATATATTTGTAATAAATATTATCAGGAAAGACCAATGGATTTAAACATGTATAACTAAGAGGAAAGAAGACAGAGGTGGATGTGATAGAAATACTTAAATGAATAAAGACAGTGGCAAAACTACAGGGGTCGCAGCAGTCACAAGTGCGACTGGGCCCGCGCCTCTACGGGCCCGGGGTGACCTCTACGACCATGTGTTCCTGTCTCCTCTTGCCAGTTCATAATTTTTTAGAAAGGGCCCATCTGACCTGGACCGCACGTGTTAATGGCACAGACCAGTTGTTTGGGGCAAAGATAGTACAGATAAGCTGTTTGGGGGCACTGATAAGCTGGGGCAAAGATGGCACAAACAGGCTGTTTGGGGGTTAGGATGATAAGGTGCTTGGGGAAAAGGCACTTACAAGCTGTTTGGAGCAAAGGTGGTGCTCACTTGCTTGGTGAAGTTGGGGGCCCCGGGGGAAATTTTGCTCTAGGGCCCTGTGGTTTTTACTTATGCCCCTGTATAAGAAGGTTAGACAACATAAGGGAAGTTGATTTTTGGATCTGAGAAATGCCTGGTAGGGAATGTATGTATGATATAGAACATATATGAAGAACGTGAATAGACCTAAAATCACGTGCTGTGTGTAAAATAAACAAGTAATACAAATAATACTTCCCTAATAAGACTGCAGCAGCCCAAAAACGAACACTCCTCCTCAGGGTGTAGAAATTCAAACGAACCAAACAATAATGGGGCGCAGATGCATATAAGAGAAAAAAACAAACAAAACCAATAGTGTAGAGTGTAAAACCAATAGTATGTGCGAATTAAATGTTGCACTCACAAAGAAAATGGATGATTCAGACCATTCTAAGTTGAATGCAAAGTGTCTTTAATATTCTTCGTTGATTATTCAAATAATTTGATCGATTACACTTCTACTGAAGAAGCCAAGTCGGCGAAACGCGTTTAGAAGGATATTTCTTGGACTACTCTACATTTCAAAACCGGTGGACTTTTTATTGACACTCTTCAAGCACTCTGGGTGCACAAACTAAATGTGAGTGTATCTTCTACTGGCGATTTTAACCATTTTCTCGGATACTGCACTATTTTAAGTTTATCTTTTAGAATCAACGAAGAATATTAAAGACACTTTGCATTCAACTTAGAGGGGTCTGAATCATCCATTTTCTTTGTGAGTGCAACATTTAATTCGCACATACCATTGGTTTTACACTCTACACTGTTGGTTTTGTTTGTTTTTTCCCTTATATGCATCTGCGCCCCATTATTGTTTGGTTCGTTTGATATAGAACATAAGACAAAAGCAATAGCCAAAGTACTAGATAGGCCACACGGCTTTTAGTTACCATTATATTCTATGTTTCAATATGTTTAAAAGCCACCCCAATTCGATTGAGAAAGAACCCTTAACAAATACAATTTTTCTACCCTCTTTGGTTGTGACAAATGTTGTGTTATCTACATGACATGACCCATGCACTTCAAATTATCATTACGGCACTGTGTATTAACCGTTCAAAGCACCGAAAAAATGACACGGAGGCAAATCGGATTTAGAATTGGCCACGGCATTTATTTACTAAATGCCGCGACTTTATTACTCCAAATTTAACGGTATTAAAGAAATTTACACATCCTAAAATTCCGAATTTAAAACTGAACCGACCATAATTTAATCGTCCTATTGACGACCACCAGCCCCGCCAGATACCACCGGTCCTTGAAATACTCAGGACACAATGGGTCGGGGCAATAAACACCTTGAATGTAGAAAACCCGTATGGGCTAGATCAAGGTCTAAAAACCTCTGGATCACTCCGCAAGATCCCAACATCCAATGCAGGATTCCTCCGCTGTACTCCTAGACTTGGGGAGGGAGGGCAGAAATCTTCTCTTCTCTGTATATCAGTTGAAATAATAAATATGGTTATGTTCACATAAATTTATACAGTATATTTTCCAGCCAGAATAAATCCCACCCAGGTGATACTGAGTAGCTGACCGATGTTTGACCCCAAATCCTCCCCCAGTTCCTTCCTGAGTGCATGGCTGGGTGATGTAACCCTTTCTGCCTATACGTCTCCAGGGGGCTCTTTCCTGCTCTTATTTACCCAAAATGTAGCACAAGAACAAATTTGAATGAATTAAAAGGTTGAACCTGCTGCAGTAGGCAAAGAAAATGTTCTTTCTGGCACTGCATTGTCCAATTAAAATGACTCACAATTCAAGTGGTTGTGCATAGAACTATAAAAAGGCATTCTTTTTTCTTTGAAAAAATTTCTACCCTTGAAAAAAATATATTTTTTCTGTGAAGAAAGGTAAACCACTTTGGCTAAACGAAAATTGAATGTCTAAATTCAATGTTATCTAAAACATCTCTTTATTTTCTTTTTCACAGGGGTACAAACATCACAGGCAAGGCCGGGGCAGCAAACAACATACATTTAATGTGGATATGATGCTTTTTCACTTTACAGTTCTCGTCACCAAATAAATGCATACCAGTGTGATTCCTCTGTGCACAACCTATGCAATGACATGTTGGTATTCCCAGGGCCGGCCCTACAATGGAGCCGACTGGGGCACTTTGCCGCCCCAAGCACTTTTTTTTTTTAAACGGAGGAGAGAGAGGGGCGCCGAGTGGTTTTCGCTTACCCGCTCGGCGCCCCTCTCTCTCTCCTCCGCGGCGAGTCTCCGTGCTCTGCCACGGTGCCGGCTTGTAATGCTGAGCGCCGGAAGTGACGTCAATTTACGGCGCTCAGCATTGCAAGCCGGCACCGTGGCAGAGCAAGGAGACTCGCCACCGGACTGTTTAAAGGTGAGTACCGGGGGGGGGGGGGTAGTATATAATGACGTCGGCGAAGTTTAAAATGCCGCCCCCCGGCGGGGGGGGGGGCGGCATTTTAAACTTTCGCCCCAGGCGGCATTAAGTCTTGGGCCGGCCCTGGGTATTCCTATATACCCAGTATCGAGCTCCACTGAGCGCACCATTCTGAATGCCCCTGGTGTGTTCCCACAAAATCTAGCATAAACATTGATGATTTTCATTAGGAAGCATATTTTGGCTTGGGAGGCATTATGGCCACACAGCATACAAAAACATAAAAAACAATACATCCATATATACATAAATAAGAGAAACATATAGGGGAGAGACAATGAGGAGGAAAAAGAATGGTGACTGGTTCTATGTGTGTAATCTGGGTGCTTGGCAAATCCTGCGGAGTGCAATCTGGGTGCTTGGCAAATATTATGAGTGCAATCTGCGTGCTTGACAAGTCCTGTGGTGTGCAATCTAGGTGCTTGGCAAATCTTATGTGTACAATCTGAGTGCTGTGCAAGTCCTATGTATGCAATCTGGGTGCTACGGTATGTTCTGTGTATGCAACCTTGGCGCTGGGCAACTCCTATGAGTGCAATTTGGGTGCTGTGGCAAGTCCTATGTATGCAACTTGGGTGCTGGGCAATTCCTGTGGATGCAACTTGGGTGCTGGACAAGTCCTGCAGATGAACCTTTCAGGTGTATGACCTGTGATCTATACCTTCTATTTGGGTCAATGAATACTAATGTGTATTTTTCACTTGATCACACTTTGGTAGTTTTCATTTTTTGTTATTCTAACTTTGTTAACATCATAAAAAATGTATGTATTGATACATGCGGCCCAGGTCAGAAGGGCCCTTTCCAAACAATTCTGAACTGGCAAGAGGAGTCAGGAACATATTCCTAATTGTGCATTCTGATGGGCCAACATTTTATAGTTTCTTCTACGTGATGTAGCTGGTCCTTTTATATATTTAACTGGCCCTTCATAACACATAAGTATTGGACATCCTACAACTACTTTGTGTAAAAACTAGGAACGCTTGCACCAAGGGCTCACCACATATAATTAAATGTGATAATAATAATATTCCAATGTGATATTGGGGGTTATGCTGTACCTTCATCAGTATCTTGCACAGTATATATCAATGGGAGTTATGTTCTACCACCCTTAATGGCAAACTGTGAATAAATCACTGGTTTTGGGAAAAATTCCTTTACTATTATTTTTTACTCTTTGCAGTTCTGATATTATGCATTTCCTTCTTATATATTTATCTACTTTCCTCAAAATAGCCTCGCTAAATATATATTGGGGGGCACAATCTTTTGTTCTTGCCTCTGGCACTTTACCCCTCTTGCTTCTTTAAAGTCAGAGCACCAGATGTGACGGACACAATTAGTGTAATGCTGTTTGGGGGCACAAAAGATGTCACAGACGTTTGGGCCCAAAATGGTTTGGGGGCAAAAAGGCACTAATGAACTGTTTGAGGGCAAAGTTGGCACTGTGGGAAGTGAGTGACATGTTACATAGTGAAGGTGGGGGCCCAAAGCGACGAAGTGGTCACCATAGAAAATTGATGTGGTAGAGACTTATGTTTGTTAGGAGGAGGACATTTTTTTGCACCCAGGCATCAGTGACCCTAGTCTCTGCCATGCTGAATGCCCTTTGTCATATTTGAAAAAAAGAACAAGAATTGATCCCAGAGCGTAAGGAGGGGCATTGAGGCACAGAGGGAGGACTGGGCACAGGGCAGCCACTGCCAGACACGTGTCCAGGTTGTACAGGACTAAATTTCGTCCAATGCTAGAAAAAAAGAAAAGTAGATTCCCCACCATGTGGAAGGAGACTGAACTGCAGCAGCAGAGTCAGGGCACAAGGCAACCACTGCTAGATAGACACATCCAGATTGAACAGTGTTGTACAAGACTAAATGTCCCCCTACAAAAAATGAGGTTAAGGAAGGCCATTGCGGTGCAGAGGCTGGGCAGGATACAGTGCAGGCACTGGCAGACAGAAACATCCAGCCATATGGCACAAGACGGAATTTTTCCCAATAGGTCCCTTGGTGCACGACTAAATTGTTCCAAAATTGGGGCATTGCGGTGCGTGCACGCCAGCCCATTTAATTTCATGAATGCCGGCCTCCACCCGCTGCCCTCACCGGACACCAGGGAGTCAGAAGCAGTGGTAAGTCGGGGGGGGGAGTGTTATATGGGGGGGCATAAGGCATTTCTGAAGGCAGAGTGCCCCATGATATGGCTTTTAACCCCCTTTATGCCACTCTGCCACTAGAAATGCCTTTTAACCCCCTATATGCCACTCTGCCTCCAGAAATGCCTTATACCCCTCTATATACCACTCTGTCCCATGAAATGCCTTTTCTTACAAAAATATAGTGAAGAATAAGGTGATCACTGTTTGTTCCACTGAATAAAATGGAACTTTTTCATCTAAAAATTTTTGCAGTAGCAAATGTTTTGATTCCATTATGTCTAACGTATTTAATGTATCAGGGCCTTTTACCACTTTTGCTTTCTGACATTTTAATACAAATAATGTGATAAAAAAATGATTTATAGTTATTTGTACGTCAAATAGTGTGACTTGGGTATGTATAAGGGGTGCGTGTGAGTACAAGAGCTCGACCGTGAGATGGGACTGGTCTCCAAATGTTTCCAGGGCTGCTTTCCATTCCCAGTCCGGCCCTGGCAGTAACAACATAGGCATTGCAAGTACAGGCAGACAGACGCATCCAGCCATTTAGCACAGGAATTTCCCCAATATAAAAAAAAGAAATGATCCTTCAAAGTAAGGAATGAGATTCAGCCACAGAAGAAACAGAGAAGAGCAAAGAAAGAAACACCCTAGAGTAAGGAAAGAAACGAGCAGCAGCACTAGTAAAGCATTTGACCTGGGGAGCATATGCGGCCCCTTGGTGCAGGGCAATATTAAAAAACATAATAATTGATCACCTCAGCAGTGGGCTATTTAGATTTTGTGGGTCCCTGATTACACTCACACACCCCTGTGATCTTGACCCCTTCCTGTCTAGGCCGTTCTCCCTCTTTCTTACTATTATGTTTCCTCTGTAAACTCCAACCCTTTCTTATTTGGTTCCACCCCTTTGGAGCCTCCACCTCTTACTCTTTGAGCTCCACCTCTTCCTCTCTGTATATTAAGTGTGGGAGTACCTACTGTTTTTTTGTTTTCTTGTGCACCATTTCAAATGTTTTATCTATTATTTTAATTGATGATTAAAATAAAATAATGCAAAATGTAAATTCAACCATTTTCACCAAGATTAGTCACCCATGTCAACTATACAAGAAGGATCACAGACAACCAAATTGGCTGAATTAGCACGTGGTCAGTCAACAAACACCACACCAAGGCTTTAACAGTTGTACTGTACATTCACACAACATTTGCACCACAGTCGTGATCAAAAGTTTTAGAATGACACAAATGTTAGTTTTCACAAAGACTGCTGCCTCAGTTTAGATGATGGCAATTTGCATATACTCCAGAATGTTATGAAGAGTGATGAGATGAATTGCAATCAATTGCAAAGTCCCTCTTTGCCATGAAAATTAACTTAATCCCCTTCCCCCAAAAAAAGCTTAGAAGACAAGGTGAGCGCTACCATCAGTCCTGTGTCATCATGACAACAGTAAAGCATCCTGAGACCATTAATGTGTGGGGTTGCTTTTCAGCCAAGGGGCACACAGCTACGATTAAAGAATGTTACCAACACATCCTTCAAGAGCAACTTTTCCAGCATGATGGAGCACCTTGCCATAAGGCAAAAGTGATAACTAAGTGGCTCAGGGAACAAAACATTGAAATGTTGGGTCCATGGCCAGAAAACTCCCCAGACATTAATCCCATTGAAAACTTGTGGTCAATCCTCAAGAGACGGGTGGACAAACAAAAACTCACAAATTCTGACAAACTCCAAGCATTGATTATGCAAGAATGGACTGCCATCAGTCAGCATGTGTCCCAGAAGTTAATTGACAGCATGCCAGGGCAGATTGCAGAGGTCTTTCAAAAGAGGGGTCAACACTGCAAATATTGACCCTTTCTATAAACTTAATATAATTGTCAATAAAAGCCTTTGACACTTATAAGATGCTTCTAATTATGCTTCAGTATACCATAGTTACATTTGACAAAATATCTAAGCATACTGAAGCAGCAAACTTTGTGAATACTTGGGTCATTCTCAAAACTTTTGGCCACCACTGTACAGCCAAACCAGCGCCAGTGTACATAAAGTCATAAATACATAAAGTCTTTTTATACTAAGTGGCTTGCTCAGCATGATGGGAACTGTAGTCCACAGGAGCCGGAGTGTCAAAGTTAGCCATTAGGGTTGCCAATTTTTCTTTAAAAAAAAATCTGCCATAGTAATGGGTTATGATCAGTCCACAGGGGTGGAGCCAAAAAGGGACAGAGTCACTCGACATTAAGTTCCCCCTCAAGATTGAGCCGCAGCCCCCCGTTACAGGTGACAGGTGTCTGAAGCCCAAATCTTGCCCGTTTAGTCAGTGTATGTCAACATCCATAGTTTACACTCAATCTACGTTGTTCATAGCGCTGTGCATATGTGGCAGTAATCTGTTAATGAAACCCTGTCACTTGCCAGTGCCATCTTTGTCCACAAACAGCTTATCAGTGCTATATTTACACCGTAACAGTGTCATACTTGTCCACAAGCAGCTTGCCCACGACCAGCATATCAGTGCCATCTTTGCGCCCAAACAGCTTTGCAGTGATAATTTTGTGCCCAAATAGCTTGCCTCTTCCATGTCTCTTCCAGAGCAACAATGCCATAAATAAAATTATTGAGAGGGTAGGCTCAATTCTGCTTTGAGCAAGTGGGGGCATCTTAGCAGGAGGGTGGGGCCAGCTTTTTATGTTGCCCCTGTAAAGTGCTTCCCTAGGTCTGGGCCAAGATCCAGCAATGCACCTCAGAGTAAGGTAGTGGTGTTAGTGGTGCCGGTGCATATTGGTGAACCAGTAGCATAGCTAAGCTATAAATGCGGGTTTTAAATGCTTGGACTTACTGTGCACCTCATTGAATCACTTTAAGGGAAGGGGTTTCTATGGTTTTAATGTAGAATTGTACATGCAGTCATACTGTAGAACGTATAGTCAAGCCGCTGAATTGCTTTGCTTTTGTTAAAGGAATTAAGGTTTAGTCAAGTCATTGAATCAAACCATTTGTTTTCTGAAAATTGCTTTTCACTAAGAAAACTATATATGGGCTTTTTGTAGCCAGCTATCCAAACTATGATCGTTAGAGGTGCATGTAACATTCATGTTTTTTTCCAAGGTAGATTTCCCAATCAAAGCACTAATGTTCAGAATTCATACATACTTGTAGATTTTTGTGTTATAGATATAGTGTTAGATTTTTGTGTTATAGATATAGTGTTTTTAGTCAATAGTTTAACCCTGGATGTGTTATCTTGTGCTATAGGCACTATTTCATGGCCTGATCATGTCCCAATTTTAATCATCAAAGACAAAGTAGAAATTAAAGTATAAGAAATTACGACCCTCTTACAGGGTTATTCTTTTTGAGAATGTGTAACGAATAAAACACAAAGTGTATCGAAAAGCATATATTGAAATTGAATTAGGTCACTGCTACAGATTATAAAACATAGATAGAAATAGATAGTAGTCCTTGAGTAGACTGGCAGACCAGGCAAATCTAATAGTTAGTAGAAAACTTTGGGTTAAGGCACTAAATAAATTATTTCCAAAAATCAGGGTGGAACTCCAAAACTGGTCAACAGATAAGCCGAGACCATACAAGGAACAGGTAAGCAGTCAACCTGGGATCATACACTGAACAGGTAAGCAGACAAGCCAAGGTCATACATAGAGCTGGATGTAAGATACCAAATCGTCAGAAAAAAGGAGGTCAAAAACAAGCCAAGAATCAAAGCACAGCAAACTTCACAAAACAGGCACCAAATCACAATGAACATTGTTTATGACATTTGTTTTAATATAAAATAACTAAGCAGGGAAGGGAAGGAGGTGTGGCTATATATAGGCATCAGGATAGGTATTTCACACCTGGCGAAGATCTTTTTATCTGTTACTGCATTACTGTGGTGTCTCCATGGCAACTTTAATGCCCTGTATGGTGGTAGGAGCCAGGTCACACACCCCCTGCAGCAACCTGAGTTTGGCAGCATAGGGGAATGCTGTCTTGCATACTGTGGGTGTTACCTCCTCCGTAGCTCCGTCTCTTCCACGGGCAGGGGAGCTGAGACGCAACCCGTGCGTTCAGCCCCCTGCTCGTTCCGTCTGCGGGAGCCACCATCAGGTCCGTTCTGCTGCTAGATGCGCATCCCCGCGAAGATCGAGAGATCTTGACGGGGCGCGCGTCTCAACGCCATGAGAGTATGCGCGAACGGCTAAGTCATGAATATTCATGTCGCTTCTTAAATCGACATTTATCTTTTTTCCTCCTCCTCCTAATTAGGTGGGTAGGAGGATCCAGTTGTGCGGAGGGATATTGAAACCTCCAGTTGGCACTACACCTTTGCCCGTGATAGTGCCTTATTGCCTACACTAGTGTTTTGACCTGCTTGTATCTATTGGTTCTTTGATTTCGGCTTGTTCTTAACCTACGTTGTTTGTCACCTGCCCTGACCTTTGCTTGTGACCCCAACTACTCTTTTGCCTGACCCCTGGAATTTATTTTTTTTTGTTCCTCTACTATCTGAACCCTTCTACGTTGCGAATTCTGCTGTTCTCTGCTAACGTCTCCATTGCACTGGTTGCTGAGCTCTCCATCTCCTCTAGTGGGTGCCTTTTCCAATTTCTGCAGTGAGGATCCACAGCCGGTACCGCCGCAGTGACAGTGGTTGTGCTCCCATGATGAACAACACTCCCAGGAGACGGGTAAGAGTGAGGTTGCACCCACCGTCTTGGATGGTGGCAAGCTCAGGCTTTTCAGTCTTAGGAGCCCTTCAGAAGTCTCCTAGCCATTGACGGAGGTAAGGCAGCTAAGGACATGACACACATAGACAGTAACAAACACAGACTCACACAGTCACTACACTAAAATACCCAGACACGCAACTCACTTACCATTGTGAAGCCTCAGACTGTCCTCAACGCAGCCCCCAGTAAGAACCGCCCAGAGACTGCCGCAAGGTCATGCAATGTGAGGTGAGCCCCCTCAATTTCCCCTCCTCCTTGAAATTAGAGGAATTAAGAGGCAAGTCTGTATTTACTCGGGAATTACCCCTGTATGTCTACATTCATGATAACACACACTTATACATTAATTCTCATTCTAACATACATATATACATACTCCTCTTACCCTCTTGCGCACTTACTCCATCTCACACCCCTCTAACCTCATTGGCAGCTTTCTCTTTCACAAAGGACGAGCAGCCTCGCTTTCGCTGTGGGCCAGCCTGCCCCTGATCTAAATGACAAAAAGATCCCTTTGTAAACATTGGTAGCCCTATGAAAACTCATGATGTCAACATTCAAATCACAAAGCCTTCTTTTGTTTTTAACATGTAACTGTGTCGTCTAACTTTTTAACATAGAAGGCAGCATACTATTCATTGATATAGGTTGGGTGGGCAGAACCTATTAAGTAATTGTAAATAAGGAAACTATGTAACATATAATATAGAAACCCTGTGTTGGATTCAAGGTGATATAATGTTTGTAATCATATTTTCTAGCAGAATTGGGAACAAAAAATTTACCCTTAAGCATATGATTAGAATTTCACAGATATTTTATTGATTTTGTTTACTTACTAATTACTTTTTATACAGTTTCAACCACTGCTGGTGTATTGCGCTTGTTAATTCTAAAAAGAAATATTAAAATGCAAAGACATAACTACATCTATGGATTGCATTGAGGTGTTCAAACACTAAGGACTATTACAGAGGTACATGGTGTGAGTAGAAGGTTAGACAAATATACGGCCTTCATGAGAATAAATAATAAAATATTAAAGAAAATAGATTCCAGAAGATTAGTCATAGGACAACAAAAGAATGTCAATGGAAGAGGATGAATTGGTTTATACATATTTAATGGCAATACTGTACTTTTTAATTGTTCACTAGAAGAAGGACATGCACAGAGTTTAATGACAAGCTCATGATTACGCCTAACCCCACTGTTCATAAAATAAGGGGTGTGACGGAAACAACCCCAACTAGGTACACCTGCCAGACGTTGCTTCCTTCTGCCCATAGGCACCAGGAATACAAGACTTGGATCATCAGGTGGAAATAGTGTCGAAGGCAGTAGGAAATACAGCCTCTCAGGAATCCTCAGTGGCATTGTAACATAGCGATACAGTGCTTTACTGTCCTGACAAGGACAGCACCGAGGCTTATCCCAATAACAAGACAGAACTCGTATTGAGGTAAAACACGAACTGCTTTATTTGAACCAACTATATATACAAGTAAGAAAGGCATATAATTATGACAGACATATAATTGGTTTAAATCAGAGAATGGCTAGGACACAGAGCTAACATGAGCTCACGGGATTAACAGCTACCTGTTGTGTTTGATATAAAGCAGTGACACCTAGTCATACCTACAAGGGGCACCAAGAGAAGGGCTAACTCACACAATGACAAGGAAACACTTCACACCTATACAATCAACAATGCACACAATGCAAAGACAATCTTCTTCCTACAACAGGATGTCCAGCTGACATTTACAGTTTTGAGACTCTGAGTGGGAAATCTGGTAAAACATGTACCTGGGGAACATAATAAAAACACCCTGAGGGGCAGATATGCCATAAATGCCACCCATATTTTGGCGTATAGTGATGTGGGTGTTTAAGTGGCATTAACTTTCCGTTTTAATTTTTTTTATTACATAGTTAGTGTGCAAGCTTTTCTAGCCATGTGCTACATACATGGTTGCAATTAAAACAGTAATGTCCCAGGTTCACATATCGCCAACTGACTCATTAGATTGACTCTCTGCAATGCATGGTTCCACTTCTGACCGATATGACAGTGTTTAAGAAGGGTTGCTTTCAACTTGTTCCTCTGACTGGGCTGCACTCACTGATTTATAAGGTCCTTGCAGGTGCACTTCATTGGTTGATGGCAGAGGAGTTGCTAGTACAGACATTTAAAATCCGGGCGCCAAAGCTGCTGCCTAGTGCATACCACGTTAACCCCGTATTAACCCCTTCTACAGAAAACGAAGGGAAAAAAATGAACACGAAGAATGTACATGATTTTTTCCCCCACTAAGACGAACACGAAGAGTTGGCTGGCGCCCAAGTCTAATAAATACCTTAAATTAGCAAGCTAGTTCAGATTTCGAAATAACATAACTTGAGACAAATGTTCTTACAATTAAATGTGATTTACTATGTCAAAAGAATTAATTTAGCTTCAGTAAGTTTAATAACAAGGGGAAGTCCTTGTCAGCATTAGCCATTATGCAGTCAGGCATTCCAGGAGAGTTTTAAATTAATAACAGTGCAACAGATCTTTTCACAGTGTAATGTATTGTAGCATAAGTCTCAAGAAGGATCCTAGGTTTAAGGAGGTACAGGGGCAGACTTACTGGGCCTATGCGTGGCCGATGTGGCCACCAGGGCCATCTTTAAAGCAGGGCACTCTAGGGGGCACGGGTGAACCCCTGCGATCACTTCCGCAGGAGCTCGCTACTTGCCTGTGCGTTGCTCGCACTTGTGCGAGCAATGTCTCTTGTACCACCAAGAGAATGCAGGAACCCAGCAAAGTCAGGTCACATACGTCACATGACCCTGCTGTGCGTCTGTTTCGCCTGGGCGGTAAAACAGAAGTTGTTCACAACAGAGTGCGAGCAGCACAGAAGGAAGCTGCGGACCCCTGTGGAGGTCTGCGAGTGGCACAGAGACATCTGCAGTTTAAGTAAGGGGGTGGGGGAGGCTGTATGAAGGAATATGTGAGATTGAGTGAATGAATGAGTAAATTAATCACTCTAAATGAGGGAATGAATGAGTATCTGTGGAGGAGTGAATGAATATTTGTGAATGAGTATATGTAAATGAGTATCTGAGGGAATTAATAAGTATATGTGAATGAATAATATGTGTGAATGAGTGGCTGGGGCGATACACAAGGGGGCGATACACAAGGGGGCAAAACACAACATAAGCAGTGTGAAAAATAAAAAAAAATATTGTTAGGTTAGCCTGTCCGGATGCGGGTGCCAGTGTGGCAGAGCATGTCCTGGTGTAAATTATAAAAATAATCTGTTTTTAACTGTAGGTTATAACAGAATGGCACAATCATAAAACAAAACAAAACAAAAAAAATGAAATGGTTCTGTATAGTAATAGTTGCCTATGAGGTCACAAATTCTTGCTGGTGGTATAGCTGCCCATTCGTCATGGCAAAATGCCTCCAGATCATGCAAAGTCTTTGGTTGTCTTGCATGAACCGCACGTTTGAGATCTCCCAAGAGTGACTCGATGATTTAAGGCCAGGATACTGTGATGGCCACTCCAGAACCTTTTTCTGCTGTAACCACTGGAGGGTCAACTTGACCTTGTGCTTAGGGTAGTTGTCATGGTGAAAAGTCCAAGCCTTCCAGGGTTTTCTGATAATATGTTGCATTCATCTTGTCATCAATGTTCACAAGATTCCCTGTGGCGTTAGAGCTTACACACCCCAAAAACATCAGTGACTCCTCTGCAAACATAGCGCTTATGATTGTGACCATAAAGCTATATTTTGGTCGCATCACTCCAAATTACAGTGTGCCTGAAACCGTGGGGTGTGTCACGGTGTTGTCAGGCATATTGTAACCTGGCATCTTTTTGGCAACCTGACCTTGCAGCTCATTTTTGTTTAAAGTATTGTCATATTGTGCTCCTAGAAACAACCGCACTTTTTTTCCCAGAACAGCCTGTGTTTCTCCTGAGGTTACCTGTGTTTTTTTCTTTGTCTGCTGAACAATTCTTCTGGCAGTTGTGGCTGAAATCTTTCTTGGTCTACCTGACCTTGACTTGAGATTCCTAAAATTTTACACTTCTTAATAAGTGATTGAACTGTACTGACTTGCATTTCCAAGGCTTTGGATATCCTTTTCGGCTCCCCATGGCTCAATATCTAGCCTGCTCAGTGGATCAACATGAGAGCTAACAAACCGAATGACTATTTATACTCAGACAGTAATTGTAATTTAAAAAGCCCCAGGGGTGGGGAATTAACCTTTATTGCCATTTTAACCTGTGTGTGTGTGACATTTTGTGCCTGTAATAAGGCCAAACATTCAAGGGTATGTAAACTTTGGATCAGGACCATTTGTCCATTTGGGTGATATCTGTTATAAGTATGATTTAAAAAGGAGCCAAACAACTATGCTATAATAAATTGCTTCATATGATCACTAGCCTTACATAAATGGCACAATCAGTTATATTCTTAAAATCAATGCCAACATTTCACAATTTCTGCCATGGTATGTGAACTTTTGAGCACAACTGTATGTATGTATGTGAGCATGTATGTGTAACTGTGTGTGTGTGTGAGCGTGGATGTGTAATTGTGTGTGCATGGCCCATGTCAAAAGGGCTCAGATCCTTACACCTGCCCATTATTTGCGCTCCTAAACTTCTTCAACTTTAAGGCTGAAATGTTCACTTGCTGCCTAACATATCCCATCCACTGACAGCAGCCATAATAAGATTATCAGTATTATTCACTTCACCTGCCAGTAGTCATAATGTTATGGCTTAACAGTGTATACACACATACACATATATACACAATCATACACACATCGTGTATGGCATTCTCCCTTCTGTATGTTCCTTGATGCCTGTAGCTCCCTCACTGAGCGGCGACCAGATTAGGTTCCACGACGTGCGTCATTAATCCTCCCTCACTGCCAGTGCACCCCAAGAAGTGATGTCATTTCCAGTCACTCAGTGTCAGTGAGGGAGAATGATTGCCACACATTGCAGGACCTGATCAGATAGCTTCTTTGTGTTACAAATGAGAAGTATTGACCTGTCAGATCTGTCCATGTATTACGCTGTAATTTCCCCCCTGAATGGTGGATGCAGATTTTAACCGATTGGTGCGAATGGTGTATGTTAGAAAATCGTCTGTAGACCAGAAGCAGAAATAAGTTTAAAGAATAGAAAAAAGTGTGGTTAAGATAGCACTGACACCTTGAGTGACTACACGTCAGGGAGACAAGCTTTAGGCTAACGTCTACAAACGTACCAATACCGGATCACCCTAGGAGCATAAACAGCTCAGAGAATACTTTCAAAAAGTAGATAAATAGAAATTGGACCTGACAAAAATCTTTTAACCACATTTTTTGAGAAGTTTAACAAGTTTCCATTAATTTATATGTTATACATATACCTCTGAAGAAGCCATCAGGCAAAGTGGTGGGTTGTGCAAGTTATCTTCCACCAGTGTATTCAAACCTGAATTGAAAAAACTTGGTGACTATCAAGTTTTAACCGTAACTCTATTTTTTAACAATTTTACTATTCATGTTTAAGGAATAAATTGTGACCTTGAACGTATACATTGTATAGAAATCATACTTGGTTTCGGTACTACTACAAAGTCGATATGGAATGAAGTTCGATCACTTTATCTATGAAACAACAACAGTGACTGGAAAGAAAAAAAAACTTTGAATAAAAAATTGTCTATATATACAATAATGCAAAGCACTGTGTACATATTTGGGTATATATTGTGACAAACCCTGTAGCATGAGGGCCACACATGTCACTTTTTAGGGGTCCTAAGCACAGTCCTCTAGGGCAATCAGAGTCAGGAACAGCAGCTTTGAACAAAATAGCGCTTTATTTTTAATCGCTCAAACCCCAAAACCAAATCATAAAACGAAAACCTAGCTCCCAATTGGAGCCCTCTCTAACTTAACTATGCTGGTCTAAACTGACCAGCCTAATCACCCACTAACTCAACCTCCCAGCCAGACCCAGCTACGCCAGGCTCTGGAAAACCTCCCCCAGACAGCACACAAAATGTCCAGGCAGGTATTGCCTCACTTGGCTCAGGGATGGTCTTCTTCAGGGCCTCTCCTTGCCCTGGGAGCACAGGGAACTTCCTCTTCCCCCAACAGTCTCTCTGAGTATCAGGCTCCAGGGGTTTTTAATGTCCAGCACCTGTGCCTGATGCTGGCCCCATAGGAATCCCGGACTGGATCCTGTGGACTTCTTGCCTCCTGTAAAACCCAGCATGGAATTTCCACAAAATGGGGAAATGGAGCATTGGCCCACCCTGCTCTCCAATTGCTCCACCCCAGGGACCCATATGTATAATCTGCATAGCAGCTGTACTCAGATGCCATGCTAATCATCTCCCTGGGGTTCACACTGTCACATATCCTCCCCACCAGCTCAGAACCATGGGGCTGAGCGACCATGGGACTAAGCAGCTCTGCTGATGACGTCCCTCTTAGGTGGGCATCAGGAGGCTTTCCTTTCCACACACCATAAACGTGTCCCAGGATTGGAGACCTTCTCCTTGTATCCGTCTGCCCTTCTGGGTTTCTGCAACCATCAGTGAATGGGAAACACACTGCATAGCCACGTCTCTTCTCTGTACAAATGAACACCATTGTAGCTTGCTCATCCAAAAGTTTTACCCTGTGTGGTCTCCACGATACAGCCAAGTGCACACCATCTTCAAGCTGTTTCCCTGTAGCTTGTTCACCATCAGTCCATTTAATACCAAGCCCATGTTTATGGCCATTTACCCTAGATGCATGTAAACGGTGTACCTTACTGTCGCCTGTAGAAGGTTCCATCTGTGAAGTAGAGTTTCTACTGGAACTGGGACCACCTGCTCCCTGGAGCAGCTTACTGCCATGTTGCTCTACTAGTTGGCCCGTACTTCCAGCACCATGAATAGTCCCTCCGTCACTTAGGCCATAACGGTTATTTTCCATGCCATTCTTCATCACAGTCTTTTCCTCCAGACAGCTTCTTTTGTACGGTATCTGCTCACTTGCTGCTTGTACAATTTGTAACATTTTAGATACTGGGTCCATTTCCTCTTGGACCTTAATCTGTTTCTGTAGAGCTAGCTTGGCCTCCCTTTCTTCAGCTAGCTGTATACCCAGTTCATCTATCCGGAGTTGTAGTAGTCCATGTTTTTCTACTGCAGTAACCCTTTGTTCCTCAAGGGTTATTTTCACCTCACTCAGCTCTAAGGTTGATACCTCCAGTCGATGCCTGAGGGATATATTCTCTTTCTGCAGTTCAAGTCCAACTTGTTGCAGCTTTTCATTCGAAGTCTTGGCGTTCTCCAGACTCTCTGCCATTTTGTCTCTCTCAGCCTGGATATCAGCAACCTGCCTCAATAAAGTTTGCTTGTCCCGCTCTGTGTTAGTCAGTATTGCTTCCAGCTTACATTGGACCGTATCCCTTTCCCTTAAAGCTTGATCTCTGGAGCGGATAGCCAATGCTAACTCCTCCTCTTTTAGAAGCATAACTGCCTCCATTTGCTTTAGCTGGGCTTCTGTGGCTTGTAGCTGTTCCTTGCAAGATTCCAGTTGTCTTTTAGTGCTACGTTGGCCTTATGAAGTTCAGTGTTCTCTTTACTGGCTGTAGATAAGACCTGGATTTCATCTTGTAGTGGTTTTACGGTCTCCTGCAGCTTTACTTTTTCTAGACGCTCAACTGCAAGTGTTAAATTCACACTGCTATTCTGAGACAGGAGCTCGAATACACGCTCTGCATCCTCTTTACCTTTCTGGGACACCTCCGCGAGACGTTTTTCAACCACCAGCAACTGTTCCTGCAACTGTTGCATCTCTTGCAGTTTTGTTGACAGGTCAACACAATGCTTTTCTCTAGAAGCAGCCATTTCATTTTGCAAAGTGAGGTTCTCTCCCTCAAGCTGGCCAATAGTTCGGTGCAATTCCTCCTGTGATTGTGCTGCTTGGTTTTTAACCTTTATTAATTCATGTTCTTTTAGCAAACACTCATCAGTCAGCTTTTTGTTCTTGCAGATCTGTTTCCCAACATACTCTGACTGCTCAAGCACATACTGATTCAGCTCATCTCTGGGCATAGCTTCCACTTTCCTGAGCTTGGTAGTCCATGCCACATTGTTACCTTCACCACGACTCTGTTTGTCATAGGAAGCATTTAACGCTGTCAGTCTCTTAATTTCACAGTCCCTCTGTTTGATAGCATCATCAAACCTTTGTTTGTTGAAGACAAACTCTTTCTGTAATTTGTGTTTCTCCTCCTGAAGCTGAAGAAAAACCGGTGAAAGACTTTCTCTAGCTACTGTAAAGTCTATTTTGTCCCCATGTGCACATTTGGAAGACATAGGTAGCATTCCCACTTTATTTCCTGCAGCATTTAGTTGATCTGTTACTTCTTTCAGCTGCAAGTTCAAATCAGAGACTTTACCCTGGTGCAGCCACTTTAAGGATTCAATTTCCTCCTTTAACTCTTGAGCCTCAACACAGGACCCTGCACAGTTTATATATGCCTTTTGTGCCAGTTTCAGTGGTTCCACATATCCACTGCAGGTTGGCTGGCGAGTGAAACATGGAAAGGACATTTTATTTCCGCTTTGCTGTCCTTTTCCCATCTTGCATTAGACCAACAGTCAGTGCAATACACAAATCCCAGAGATTGTACTCCAGGTCTTTAATCGCTCCCTCTGCAGTATGTAATTACCAGCAGGCCATAGCGACAAAATGCTTTTCGTTTGCAGGTTTCACAGATATGCAATACTTTTATCCAGCAAAAAGAAACCAAGTCCGGATCATCAATAAGTCGTCACAAACACATCAAGGCCATCCTCCATAAGCATATGTATTTCAGCCAGCAATATACAAGGGCACATACCATGCAACAGTCTTTGCAGAGTTTCCACTCAATCCTCTGGTTTAAACTGTACTCCCTTCTGGCACATCCACTGCAGCTTGGTAGCTTCAGGCCGCACAACACTTGGGGTTCCTGGATCCAGTGTAGCACTCGTCACCAGCATCCACTCAGTTGTTCACTTGGTTCCTGCTTTCTGCCCACAGACCATAGCAGTGCTTTGCCCGCATTCTCCCCCATATGTGACAAACCCTGTAGCATGAGGGCCACACATGTCACTTTTTAGGGGTCCTAAGCACAGTCCTCTAGGGCAATCAGAGTCAGGAACAGCAGCTTTGAACAAAATAGCGCTTTATTTTTAATCGCTCAAACCCCAAAACCAAATCATAAAACGAAAACCTAGCTCCCAATTGGAGCCCTCTCTAACTTAACTATGCTGGTCTAAACTGACCAGCCTAATCACCCACTAACTCAACCTCCCAGCCAGACCCAGCTACGCCAGGCTCTGGAAAACCTCCCCCAGACAGCACACAAAATGTCCAGGCAGGTATTGCCTCACTTGGCTCAGGGATGGTCTTCTTCAGGGCCTCTCCTTGCCCTGGGAGCACAGGGAACTTCCTCTTCCCCCAACAGTCTCTCTGAGTATCAGGCTCCAGGGGTTTTTAATGTCCAGCACCTGTGCCTGATGCTGGCCCCATAGGAATCCCGGACTGGATCCTGTGGACTTCTTGCCTCCTGTAAAACCCATCATGGAATTTCCACAAAATGGGGAAATGGAGCATTGGCCCACCCTGCTCTCCAATTGCTCCACCCCAGGGACCCATATGTATAATCTGCATAGCAGCTGTACTCAGATGCCATGCTAATCATCTCCCTGGGGTTCACACTGTCACATATATATATATATATATATATATATATATATATATATATATATATATATATAGATATATATATATATATATAGATATATATATATATTATTATTATTTCTCCCACTGAAATGAATGGGCAACTTAGTTTTTGGACTGTGCAAGGCCACTGTGGCAGACTTGAGGCATCCTTGTAGTGTTCCATATGTGAATGCACTGCATGGCACTTCCTCTTCACTACTTCTATCTGTTATTCAAACCAATTTCCAGTGTTGAAAAGTGTGTTGCCTCTGTGTTTCAATAACCTGTGGATTTGCTGCTATGGAAACAGTGTTAAGATTACTTAACTGTCATAGTGTAAAGGTTTGAGATGGATTCATTTATATGTTTACAGAATATTAGACATATTTGAGTGCCTGAGCATTCCTTGTTTGGGTATCCGATATAGGATGCATGGCAAAACAGCAATTTACTGCAACAGATCAGGCAGAGGCACTACACATCCCACTATAAGTAGAATACCTTTTGGTTAAGACATCTTAAGAGATGCATTAAGGCTACTGTAAACATATCAAATCTACTGAGCTATGTGCCCAAATCTCATATGTTTTTTTTTTGTGCTTTTCATTTACAGAAAAAACCCAGAAAAATAACAAAGTCTCATATTTTGATGGCATCTGCTATGTTAGCTACATACAGGAGGTCTTCACATATTATTTTTTACTTTGCAGTGTTACAACACAACTTTATATACAGTGTAATTGTTTTTTTTTTTTGCTTATTTATATACCGGAGGGTAAAAATAATAATTTTAAATGAAATTCTTGCTCTGTTACATGTCAACTATCGGTATTTGTACGGATCTCAGTAACCAGCCCAATATTAAGGCAGCACAGGTGAGTTTGCTCCCTATCACTGTGCGCAGAAAGGAAGAAGAGAAAGGAAAGAGATGAGGAGATAGTGGGGTAGAGGACAATGAGGAAAAAAGTATCTGATGGGGAGAAAGCAGGGTGTATCTGATGGACATGAAGCAAGATGTATCTGATTGGGAGAAAGGAGAGGGTATCTGATGTGGAAAAAGGAGGTGGTATCTGATGGGAAGAAAGGGGGATACATGATAAGGAAAAAAGGAGTGCTTTACGCCTACATGCAAGCCAGTATGTGTGTGCATATACATTTGGTGAGGCAATGTTTATGTGTGTGTAGCGCAGGTGTGTATAAAAGCAGTGTGTAAGAGTATGTGTATATGTGTGTGGAGGGGCAGTGTATATGTGTGTATATGAGGAGTGTCTATATCTTATACTGTATATGTCTGAGTAGGCATGTGCACACATTTAACCCAGGGGGAGTATTATTATGGTTTTAAAAATGATAATGTCCTTAGTCGAGTCTAGCAGCTGTGAAAATGTCCTCCATTGAATATCTACAGGCATATTCCTGATAAAAAGGAGTGCGTGTGTGTCACTGTATGCGGCATTTTGGTATAAGAGAATATTGCCGGGGTGCCACTTGGTCTAGGTATTAGAAATGCCCAAGGCCCGGCGTTAAATCTAGGGATAGGTAGGGCAATTGAATAATGTGTGTTTCAATGTGTCTAAGTATGATAGTGTATGTTTGTGGGTATGTTAGTGTGTTTCCAGGTGTGTGTTTGTAGGCTTACAGTATGTCTAGGTATATTAGTGTGTGGATATGTTCCTGTGTGCAGGGCCGGCCTTTGGGGTGTGCGACCTGTGCGACCGCACAGGGCGCCACACTCCAGGGGGCGCCGCCGCGGGGTCCTACGCCACGGCAGCGTACCGCTGCAGCCAGCAGCGTACCGGGCGGGGGGGTGGTGGGCGGTACGCACCGGGTGCCGCTCATCAGGGGGGCACCCGGCACCCCTCCAGTAATGTCCGCCGGTGGAGGAGCAGGCTCGCAAGGGAGCGGTATCGGAGGTCTTTAACAGACCTCCGGCTCCCTTGAGTGATTTTAAGCCGGTTCAAGGATCTCCCTTGAACCCGGCTTAAAATCACTCAAGGGAGCCGGAGGTCTGTTAAAGACCTCCGATATCGCTCCCTTGTGATCCGCGCGGCAACAGCTGCTGTGCGCCGGGGTTTGTTGTTAGATCCCGGAACACAACACTGAAGCCGCGCCCACCGCTCTCCGTGCCCTCTGACCCGGAAGAAGACAAAAGAACTGAAGAAGAGGAGCGAAGAGAAGGAAAAGGAGCTGTAAGGAGAAAAGAGGAAAGGTAGGAAAGCATTCAGTGAGAGTGAGAGTGGATTTGTGTATGTGTGGATTGGTGTATGTGTGGATTGGTATGTGTGTGGATTGGTATATGTGTGGATTGGTGTATGTGTGGATTAGTGTATGCGTGTGGATTGGTATGCGTGTGGATTGGTATGCGTGTGGATTGGTATATGTGGGGATTAGTATATGTGTGGATTGGTAAGTGTGTGAGAGTGATGGGTGTTATGCTGTACCATTTCCAATGTCTTTTTCATGATCTAAATATGCTCTAAAAGTACATCATAACTCCCATCATTCTATACTGTTCCATACAGTGGCAGAGCTGGGAGGCAGAGGCCTTGCACCCCCACCGCAGGACTCCTGAAAGGTAAGTGACCTTCAAAGAGGGAAAGGGTAGATAGTTAGGAGGGGGTAGATAGGGAGAAGGGAGTGAGACAGGGGAAAGGGGGTAGATAGGGAGAAGGGAGTGAGAAGGGGTAGATAGGGCAATCATACTCCTATCATGCCAAGTCTGCAAGTACATCCTGGAATCTGGGTATGCCTGGGCATGATAGGAATGTGATTGCTGTTAATTAATTATATATATATTATTGTTATTTAATTGTTTTGTCCTATTTTGGTGTGTTACTTACTTTAAATAAAAGTTTTAGATTTTTTATGGTGTGGGGGGGTCATATTCAGTTTTGGCCAGGTAAATGCTGCACTTTCGGTTTCAGTCCAGAATTCGTTTCGGTGCATCCCTACTACTAAGCCAGACAATGAAGTGGTAGGCCTACACCACATCAATGTTTGGCGCAGAATATAGTGATTGGGGTTTTGTTACAAGTTTTTATTCCTTTCTTGTTTTGGGATGGGGGGGCGCCAGAGGAGTAGTGCGCACAGGGCGCCAGAACACCTAAGGCCGGCTCTGCCTGTGTGCATGGGTGTGTGTGACCATATGTTTGACGTGGCAGGAGTCTTGGATGGTTCCCTCAATTTATCATAGTAGTCTATGTGGCCGTGTCAAGTGGGGTCCATCTGTGTTCGGAGGCTTTCTTTTTCTTTGTGAGTTTCTGTGGGAATCTCCAACTTTGTGGTATATACTCTAGCATATACAGTGCACAAAACAAAGACATGGTTGCAAAAATCCCCACAGAAATGCTCCAAAATCTTGTGGAAATCCTCTCCAGAAGAGTGGAAGCTGTTATAGCTACAAATGGGAGGATTAACTACATATTTATGTCTATCTATTTGGAATGCAATGTCATCAAAGTCCCTATTGGTGTAATGGCCAGGTGCCCCAGTACTCCAGTGTCCATATAGTGTACCTTCTCATAAGAGTAATAACCCTCTGTTAACACTCATCGCTCATTTATGATGTTATTGATCGTTATTTACCCAACATTATTGCATTTTTTTCTCTTAAGTATTCAAACATGGTTACATATCTAAGGGATGAATTACCATGAAAAACTATTTAAAGATTGCATACAATCTTCATAGATACAAATTAATAGATTTGGGCGCCGGCCAACTCTTCTTCGTCGTCTTCGTGGGGTAAAAAATCTTTGTATTCCGCGAATATTCGCCAGTTCCTGTCTTCTGTTCTGGCAAATATTTGTGTTCGGTATTCGTGTTCGTTTTTTCTTTGTTTTTTCCAGTTTTTTTATAAGGGGTTAATACAAGGTTAACACGGTACGGACTACGCAGCAGCTTTGGCTCCAGGAGTCTATATGTCCGTACGAGCAACTCTATTGGTCGCTTGCTGAGGCCTCCTCTGCCATCAATCAATGAAGTACACTTGTAGTAAGTAGACTCGGGCGCCGGCGAAGACTTCATGTTCGTCTTCGGGGGAAAAAAAAACTTCGTATTCTACGAATATTCGCCCATTCCTGTGTTTGGTTCAGGCGAATATTCGTATACGTTCTTGTTCATTTTCATCTTCGTTTTCACCAGTTTCCTAGCAGGGGTTAAAATAAAAAAGTTGCGAATCGCGTAGACGTCTACATGCTGCCTGGACAACACACCGGGAGTCAGAAGCACCGGTAAGTTTTTTTTTTGAGGGGGGGTTAATGGGGGGCATAAGGCATTTCTGTAGGCAGAGTGCTCTATGAAATGCCTTTTAACCCCCTTAATGCCACTCTGCCTCCAGAAATGCCTTTTAACCCTCTATACGCCACTCTGCCTCCTGAAATGCCTTATACCTCCCTATATGCCACTCTGCCCCATAATATGCCTTTTAACCCCCTAAATGCCAGAGTGGCATATAGGGGTATAAGGCATTTCTGGAGGCAGAGTGGGACATAGAGGGTCAAAAGGCATATCATGGGGCACAGTGGCATTTAGGGTTAAAAGGCATATCATGGGGCACAGTGGCATATACGGGGTTTAAGGCATTTATGGGGCAGAGTGACAAGCCTGGGGGCAGAAGTTGACAGGATGCAAACAACGGTACTGTCGGAAAATACGGAACCGTTAGAAGGTATTTGATAGAAGAAAGAGGGCCAAAAAAGTCCAAATATTATCTTAGGGTTATAGGATGAAGTGTAAGTTATACTATTAATTGTAGACTAATGAGTGCAGAAGTAAAGGCTAGTGCAAATAACAGGAAAGATCCTTGTGAATTGTGTATATGTGTGTTATGTTTGGTTGGTTGTGAATCAGATGGAAAAAAATGAAATGAAAGGAAGGAAAAAGCAAGATTTACAAAGAAAAAGTAGATGTTTGAAAAATGGAAAAGGTGAATGAGTGGGCAATTGGCGACCCACTCACCTGTTCCACCCACAGGGCAAAGCATGCAAACACTGTCAGTCCACACCGCAAACAGACGCAGCCAGGGGGGAGAAACTACCTTTTAGGCATGACTTTAGCCAGGAAGCAAGCAAAATACACCGGCACCACCACCAGCAGAAGCAGCATTGGAAACGGAAAAGGTGAGTGGGTAATTGATGACCTGCTCACCCGTTTCCAAGAACTCAGTCCTTAACATTTGGGAGCAGAGTTCCAGAGCTCAAAAACACTTGGCCCAATCGTAAGCTTACACCGGCGGAGGTAGCAGGCGTTGCCACACCGCAAACAGACGCAGCCAGGGGGAGAAACTACCTTTCCAAACTAAGAGCTGGGTACCCCAACTTGGGCAGATTGAATTTAAGAAAGGTAATCTGCTCCATCAGATGAGGTGCCATGCGTGAATTGTGTGTATTTAACATTACAAAAACACAGAAAAAAGACACTGAGGCAGATTGGATTTAGAATTGGCCGCGGCATTTATTTAAGAAATGCCACAACATTGTTTATTACACCAAATTTTACAGCATTATAGAAATTTACACATACTAAATTCCTAATTTAAAACTGAACCGATCATAACTTAATCGTCCTATTGACGACCACTAGCCCTGCCAAATACCACCAGTCAGTATAATACTCAGGACACGATGGGTCGGGGCAATAAACAGCTTGAATGTATGACCGTATGGGCATCTAACCCACAACAGGAATGTATGCCCACACCCTTATGGCGACAAACTAGATCAAGGTCTAAAAAACATCCGGATCACTCCACTACGGGCCAACGTGCTTGACCCCCTTAAGCACGTTGCCCTCGCCACACCTTAACTGCTCTAGCCACTCCATCGGCCACCTCCAAGCACCACAAATCCAAATAACATCCCAGAAGGGTCCTCCTAAATTTCTGTGTGCTTAACCACTATGCCTCCGTTATACACCACAAATCTAGAAATGACCCTACGCCTGGCCCTATCCACCCCTGCTAATGACCAAGCACCTCGCCAGAATGACTGCCGAATTATGCGGGTCCAAACAAAAACAACACCCGGAAAAGCTGCCCGCAATCTCAAAATATCACATTTTTTATCCTTGTTGTCGCCAGCCGCTTATCCATACCAGCAACAGACGTCCCCTTGGCAAATTCATTTCCCAGGTCATCCTCAGAGCATGGGTTACCTGCTTCATCCAAAAACCCCACCCAACCTTTCCATACTGCCCTGTATGATGCCCAGGTTGCCGAAGCAAAAGACTTGCCAATCTGTTTCATGACGTGATGTCTACTAGATTCCATATCCACGTAGGGACGTCTGCTCCCAACTTGTTCGCAGCAGGCGCGGCCTCCCGAAAACATTGCCATTGCTGTCGGGATAAAGCATCTGCAATAACATTAGACACACCGGCAACATGACTTGCCCGAACCCACACATTCAATTGTAGGCATCGCAACACTAAATGCCGCAACAAGCTCAAAACTGGTTTAGATGCTGATGTTAAATGATGAATCGCCTGAACATCGCTCATATTATCGCATTGAAAAATTATCTTTGCATTATGCAATTTTACACCCCAAACCTCAAGTGCCGCAACTATGGGGAATAATTCCAGCAATGTTAAGTTTTTAGTCAAACCATACTTCTGCCAGAGCTGGGGCCAGACACCTGCAAACCACGCTCCCTGGAAAAAAGCACCATATACGATTGCCCCCGAAGCATCAGTCCAGAGAGACAAAGCGTCATTAGATGACACTCTTCCCAACCATAACAACTTACCATTGTACTCACACAAAAATGTCTCCCATACCCTCACATCTGCCTTATGAGCAGCCGACAGTCGGATGAAATGATGTGGGGACCGTATGACAGCCCTCCACAAAAAACTCTACAACAACCGTGCCCCTCCACACACACACGCTGTGCTTTGCTTACTCTAGGGATAAACATAGGGTTTTCACTGGTTACAGAGGGCCATCTATTTAAGGATAGAGGCAAATTCTTTTAGGAGCAGAAAGAGCTCCCAGAGGTCTGTTCTTCTATGTATATGGTTAGCTCTTTTGTGCTTCACAACATCTCAAATGGCCAAGGAAGTCAACTTTTGTTTTCAGAGCTGTGGTTAGATGTGTGGCTACAAGACTTTGCTAACACTTTTGATTTGACCTTGTGACCTATTGATGATCTCTATTTATATATATTTTATTTACACAAAACAATTTGTAAACAGATTTTCTGCTGTTTCTACAATATTGTCACTTCTAAGGCAATAGGACACTGTGATACAGTCCCAACCACCTTTCTTCAGAGAAAATAAGGAAAGGAAAGATTGGCAGAGGAATTTGGATCACAATGAGGGACCTTCAAAAGAATATGGTACAGAGAGATATCCTCTCTGTACCTATTAGTCACGTATGAGCATCTATGCTTTAGAGACATATGACTGGTTCCCACAATTATCTTGTTTCCAAGGAAACTGTACTAGTGCCCACAGTTATGTTTTAGATCAGTTCTTCTCATCCTGAAAGAAAACCAAACAATAATTTTTTTCAGTCTCCTTAATACTGCCCATTTGTCTCCAGGTATTTACTATGTCCCTCCTGTGTATTTACCATTGATTTTACATGACCTAATTTAGACCCTTACTTTTGAACTCCTGCTCTGCTTTTTCACATCAAAGACAAAGTGAGGCTGTGGACATAGATGACCTTCATAAAAGGTCAATTAAACAGCTAGGGAAATCATCTCTTTTTCAACTATTGCCTTTTTTTAAAATCCTTTGAGAACATATTTCTCATATACATTTTCACTAATATGGATGTCTTTTCACCTCTGCTGCAACCCCTTTTAGAAACAGAATTTGATGGCTGTAAAGGACTAAACAAGAGTTGTCAATATGGTCTGCCCATTTTTCCTGATATAAAAAAACAGTCCTTGGTTTTAAATTCAGGAAATCATTATGACTACCCCGTGCATATTTAAATTCTCTTACTGTATTAGCCTCTACCATGTCTGCTGGCAGGCTGTTCCGCATATCTACCATCCTCTCATTAAGGCAAAACATGTCTATTACATAGTATTTGGCTAAAAAAATACTAAGTCAAAATCACATGTGCCCTCGCTTACTGCAGGATAGTTGAGTCAAGGGGCGTAACTATAAACCACCGGGCCCTGAGGCAAAAATCCCCCCCCAGGCCCCCCAACTTCAACAGCTAGTCTGTGCCATCATTATCCCTTGCCCCCCCTTCCAACATAAAACACAGTGTAAACACACACTCACTAACACACACTCCATCTTACCCTACTTACACACCTATGCTCAAACACACACACACAAGCCCATGCTCATACACACAATTACACATTCATGCTCACACACATACACAATTACACATTCATGCTCACACACATACACAATTACACATCTATGCTTACACACATACACAATGACACACCAGAGTACCTGGCACTTGCGAGTGCCGGGTACGACACTGCCGATGCTGCTCCCACTCCGTCAGCCGTCTTTTCTTGGCGGGCGCACACCCCCACCTCCATTTAACTCTTCCTATGCAGGAATGGCATTGAACGCGCACTGATGACGCTGATCACAGAGGCGGGACGTCCTCTGGCGGTGGATTTAAAAACCAGTTGTACTCAGTGCTCAGATATTGTGCCTACTGTGTTTTTCCTGCTATTATTTATTGCTGATTGATTCTTGTTGCTGAACCCTGGCTATCGTTATTGACTTTGCTGATCTCTCTAACCCTGACCATTGTCTTAGTTTACCGGACCTCGCTGTACGGATCTATCCTCCCAACCCTCACACATACATACAATCACACATCCATGCTCACACACGTACACATATACATATATCTATCACACACACAAACACATATACATACATCCCACCTCCTTTCCTTCTGTCCCCGCTTACCTCTCACCGCTCCTGCAGCTTGCGATCCAGCTGCTCGTGCACACTGGGCGAGCAGCCTCTGTTTCACCACGGGTTATATGCCTCACTCAGTGTGACGGAGAATTTGTACACTGATGGTGGGGCTGCTGAATAGTGTTGTGTGTGGTAGGGCTTAATGCTCATGTAGAGTGTGATGTGAAGCAGCCAGGTAGTGTTGGGGGGGCAAGGGTGTGGTTTTATCATTTAGTGAACAAAAATGTTTTCAAATTTTGATCAACAGAAAGGACAGAGAAAATAAAAGAATTAAATGCATGTGAGAAGAAAGAGGGAGACAAGAGAAAAAAAAGAGATACAAAGAAGAGATGAAGGAGAGAAAGGAAAGGAACAAGAGAAAAGAGAGAGTGTCAGGACCCGGGCCAGCAGGTTGGGTAAGAGCCTAATTGCAGGGGATATCTCAAATGAGATAAGTCTCAGACCAGGCTGATATACAAGAATAGATTTGTATTGCTGAACAGGAACAGAACTGGTATGTACAGTGGAGTAGAAAGTCTTCCTGGACAGGCCTGGAACTGGAAGCCTACTGGCAGGGCAGACGGAAGGAAGCCCACTGGCAGGGCAGATGGAAGAAAGCCCAGGGTAACTGTAGCAAAGGCAGGGCACGCGGCTTGAAAGCCCTCATGGAGGGCACGCAGCCCCTCAGTAAGGGCACGCGGCTTGAAAGGGCACGCGGCTTGAAAGATAGGTAAGTTTGGGACACGCCGGGGTCTGGTACACGAATCAGGATCGAGAACAAAGCCAAGGTCATACACAGGAAATTAAGCAGCAAATTTTATTAACTATATGCTACAGTACAATAAATAAATACTTTAAAACAGGTTAAAGGATTAATGGATCATTTAACATAAAATTACAATAAATACATATAACCAGTGTTTGGGACGTTCATGCAAGTAGAATGTTCCACATATAAAGGCACCAAAGTCTCTTTGTGTTCATTGAACCCATGCCTTTACAATCCTTTAAAAAGTGCATCTACATAGCACTTAAAGCTATCTTAAGACAAACAGAAGGGTCTATATTCCTTATGAAGCAATAAAATTATCCTGGTCTTCCAAATTGCTTCTTTTATACAATTTATCATAATCCTTAAAACATCCGACTGGTCAGCTGTAAGACAGGTAAAAAGGCCATATAAGTCAACTGTATAGTTTAAAAACCAAAGCCCACAAATCCATTTTAAAAGTGGGCCTGCCTTTTCCCATATGTCCTGTGCATAAAAGCATTTCCAAAATATGTGCAATACTGTCTCATCTTGGCTACACTGATCTCTGGGGCACTTAGTGGCGGCACCAAGACCTCTCCTGTGCTGAAATTGCCTAGTTGGCAAACATTCGTGCACTACCTGCAATGCAAGATCTCTCTCAGAGTTGGCTAGAAAGTGGCGACATACATTCTGCCAAATTATTCTGAGAGAGTATTGTGCCACTTTTTCCATTTGTTCCTTTGATAATACAGCAGCAGTCAACTTCTTTGGATTTGATAAAATATCCGGGCTAAAATCTTGGAGGTGATAAAATTGTATTGCTTTCCTTAAAAAGACATACTGCTTTGGTGGATTTAAAAGCACAGGAGAGTTAAGAGACAGCGAGTAAAAGTTATATTTCCTAAAAATATGACCAGCCGCATAGTGTAAAAAGTAAGCAAAAGTACATTCTTTGTAAAAAGAAAAACACATAGTAAAAAACTAAACTAAACTAAAATACGCTTCACATCAGGCATCCCCTTACCACCATTCATGTTTTGTTTGCACGCTTTCCCTCTTTTAAGTTTCTCACTTCTGGAGTTCCAGAAAAACATTAAACAAACACGCATAGGTTTATTTGCATACAAGTCAGAAGAAGGAAATACCACTCAAATACTTTATTATTGGTAAGAGTATTGCCTTGATGATTAAAATTCTCCCTTCCATTGTCAGCTTTCGGGTTTGCCATAATTCTATTTTACGGCTTAATTTCTCTAAAACAATATCCCATGATCTCTCGACGTTAGTTGCGTAATCAAAAACCACTCCAGAATTTTAATATTGTCACCTTGGGTCTTGCCAGTAGGTGTCTGACTGCCATCACAATCGCCACTAGTAAAACAGTCACATTTGTTAAGATTCAGCTTAAAACCAGAGGCACATGTAAAATACTGTTCTTTTCAAGGACTCTGGGATTGTGCAAAATACACTAACTTCATCCATGTAGCCCAGAGCTTTCACCTGTACCCCAGTCCCCCTCAGGATGGGGACGCCAAACACACCACACAGTAAAGCAATAGGTTGCTGACACTGTAATGCAAAGGCTCTGTCTGAGGGGCTGAGCAGGTATATAAAGGCAGGCCTCCTCTCGGGTAACAAGACTCAGCTGATTTAGAGTCCAGAAGAGTTTGGCAAAATGTATGTCGCCACTTTCTAGCCAACTCTGAGAGAGATCTTGCATGGCAGGTAGTGCACGAATGTTTGCCAACTAGGCAATTTCAGCACAGGAGAGGTCTTGGTGCCGCCACTAAGTGCCTCAGAGATCAGTGTAGCCAAGATGAGACAGTGTTGCGTATATTTTGGAACTGCTTTTATGCACAGGACATTTGGAAAAAGGCAGGCCCAGTTTCATAAAGAATATATAGACCCTTCCATTTGTCTATACTAAAACTTTTTAAAGGATTGCAAAGGCATGGGTTCAATAAATGCAAAAAGACTTTGGTGCCTTAATATGTGAAACATTTTACTTGCATGAACATCCCAAGACTGGTTTTATGTATTTATTCTAATTTTATGTAAAATGTTTTAATTCATTTTATCATGTTAAATGTTCCATTATGTCCTTTAACCTGTTTTAAAGTATTTATTTATTGTACTGTAACATATAGTTATAGTAAAATAAAAATCTCTGTACCTGGTGCTGGTTTATTCCTGGTATCCTGTTTCTTATCTTTGGCTGCTGACCTGGACTGCTCTTTTGCCTCTGCTTAGAGGACCACTGCCTGCATACGACCCAGATTACCTTTTGACCTTGCCTTGCTTCCTGCCGTCTGCCCTGCCAGCAGGCTTCCTGCCATCTGCAGCTCCCTTATATTCTGCTTCCAGTCCTGCTATTCCATCTGTTATATGCCTGTGTGTACTTACCTACCTATCAGGCTGCATCAAGGGGTACAGATAGAACCCCTAGTATCCCCTGCACCTGGTTCCTACCCGACCTGCTTGCCTGGGTCCTGACAGACATGCACCGATGTTCAAGTAGTGTTACTACATGTCCTTTCACTTGGTCTTCCAGGCAGTAGATGTCTTTAAGATCCAGTCCAAGTGTTTTAATTAGCACCTCCTCTACAACATACTTCCTTCTCTCTCTCAGGGACTTCAATCAAATTTCTGAGTCTTCTGTCCTTAACAGACGCAAAGTTGATGGTTGCAGGGATTTATCCTTTTACCAGAGCAATAAAATTACTCAGGCTTAAGGTAAGCAGCCTGCTGCCTTAAATTACTGTTTTAACACAATCAGTGCCCAAACACACTGCAATGCAAAGGCAAGGTATCTGTTGCTGCTAGCAGACTATCAAGCACCGGACCAGACTGAACGGCAGAGCAGGTATATACAGGCAGGGCTCAACTCAGGTAACAAGGCTCAGCTGTCCCACGTAATTGGATATAGGTGCTCCACAGAGTCAAGTGTGGCCACTAGTGGCTGCAGGTAGACGTGACTGTAAATAATTGTTGCATAAGTGAAAGGAGGAATGCAAGGGGATAGAAGAATCGATAAATAAAAGAGTGAGGGGAAAGGGAGAAACACAGATACACACACAGACTCTAAGACACACCCAGCCAGACCTTGACACTCACAATAACACATACATACCCAGTCAATAACACACACTCAGGCACTCACACATACAGCCAGTCACTAACATATACACAAACACTTACACAGTCACAGACACTGTCAATCACACACTAACATGCACACTGACACTCACTATAACATACAAACCCCAACACTTATACTAATATTTTATTATTAGCTGGGCAGCACTTGTCCAACGGATATAACCTCTTCTCAACCACAGGTAAGAGTCTACTTCTGAGATTCTGCTACAAGACAAGTGTAAAGCCTTCATTAGAATTCTTGATTAGGTCAGAAAAGTTTGGAGTCAGGAGGTGTTGGCTACTGTATTGCTAAGTAGTAGGTGGAATGTTACGGGACTATATAAGTTGTGTAGTTATTAGCTAGGCTTTGTCCAAGCACAACATTTTCAATGTACATTTCTAGATCTCCTGCAGTTAATCTGGTGTCGATCATAAGAAACTGCAGAAAAAAAATCAGATGTAAGTTGTACGTAAATAGAAGAAAACCGAAAATAAGCTCTGTGCAATATACATACTACAAACCCTTAACAGTAACTTTCCCCTTCACTGTAAAAAGCAATCAAATCGAAAAAAAATGCTTCAATATAGGGTGAGCAGGGGTTATATATTAATTTAACACACCACTAATCAGATGGATTTTCTACTAATATTGATATATAACAATATAACTGTTGTATATAGCTCTTCGCCGAATGCATCAGACGGAATCCAGAGATCAGAGGGATCACCACACCGGGCAGAGACAAGAATGCTCGCCCTACATGGATGGCGTGACCATCTTCTGGTGAGAGCACTAGTCCAGATGTATGAGGACTTCAGCAGAACTTCAGGCGTAAAGGTCAACTGCGGGAAGACCATGCTGTTCGGCCAGTGGGACCTGACTTCCGACCCGCTCCGGTTTCCCATCAAGACTGACTTTCTAAAGATCCTGTGAGTCTGGTTTGGCAGATACGGCATGGCCCTGAAGAGCTGGGAGGAGAGACTCGCTAAAGTAACACAGAAATTTGGATTGTGGAGCCTCAGAGACCTTACCGTGGAAGGGAAAGATTCTTCTGCCATTCAGGGACACACTATACTGTATACATTGCATGGATGGCCATTCAAGGAGGCCTCCCCTAAGGATATTTATGCATTCCAGGGGGCACTGCCAGAAAAAGTGAAGGGCATTGTGGAGGAGGAAAATGCCCTTCACTTGTACTGGCAGTGCCGGTTTGAACGGGCTTTGTTCGGAACCCTGGAGTTGGAACTCAAGGACTGTATTGAGAGAAGGTACTTATCCTACCACTCTGTATATGGACTTTTTCCAGGAACACACATGGAGGGCAGCATTGACGATGCTTGGCACCTCATATGCCATGTAAAGGACGCTCTATGGTTTGCCAGGGAGCGACTGGTGTTAATGAGGGAGCAGGTCTCAGTCTGTGACTGCCGCAGGCTTATCCACAGCCTTCTGAGAGACTACTCTTCCTTTGGACAGTCTAGAGGCTGAGGACTAGTCCCATCTCCCTCAACCCCCTCTACTCTTCCCCTCACCCAACCTCCACTCTGCTACCCCATTTCCCCAGGCTGTTTCCACGAATGTGCTTACCATTTGTGCCATGTCTGGAATTGTAATCGTACACTGCTTTTACTATATTGTTGAGCTTTCCGTTAACTGAAGGTGTACTGTACGTGTATTGCCCTGAGCTGTATCGCAGTACTGCTTATCATCTGGTTTTACGAATTCCTGTAACATTGAATATGTGAAAAACAGGCATCAACCTGTTTTTTATATTAATATAAATTTTAAATACAAAAAAAATTGATACATAACAAATTGTCTTAGTTCTTCTCCAATGATGCTCAGTATTGCACCAAATATTGATTTGATTTAGCTTTTTCTTCTGTTCATTTTTGTTTTGTACATGTTTTACCACAAATCCTTTTGTATTTTTCACACATAGATTCCATTTTTTTGCTTTGTATTTATTGTCTTTAACGTTCAGCAGTAACCCCCAAGTTTAGCTGCACAATGATATATGAGAAACCATTTTTATGTTATACCCTGTATGTATATGGTCTTTAAGGGGTTAATGCATGTTTTCTAAACTGATTCTTTTTTTTTTTAAGAAGTAATTTATTGTATTTTTCAAAATATAACAGAAAAACAAGGCAGGATTTCCAATGTAGCTATTGTCAGAAGCACTTAGGTGACAGGAGGTGAGTATACAAAACCATGTTACATAGATGGCGAACAATCAAGAGCCATATAGCAAGGGCAGGCACAGCTCACAATAAAACAATCACAGATTGATGAAACACATAATACATAGGCATTGAGCGCACAAGATTGAGCCGAAACAAGAATGCCACTAAAATGCTCTCCCTATCTAGCGCCTGTACAGACCGTAACACAGCTACGGAAATCCATGGAGATAGAAAAAAAAGAAAGAAAGAAAGAGAAAGAAAGAAAAAGGAAGAAGAAAGGAGGGAGGGGGAGGAGGAAATGACGACCCTCACAGCCAAGCTACAGCAACGTGGGGCGGCGTAAATTTTTCTAGCCACGGGTCCCATGTGAGGTAAAAGAGGTGTGACGTTCCATGCAGATACGCGGTGATTTTTTCCAGCTTGAGAATGTCCCATATTTTGGCCTCGATAAATGGGATGGCGGGAGCACCCGACTTCCAGATTTTAGCAATGGTCAGACGGACCGCCGTACAAATGCAGAAGATTAAACGATGAGCCGGTTTGGACAGTGTATCCAGTGGATAGTTTCTGCAGAGAAGGGCCGTCCAAGGGTCAGGAGTCAGGCGTACACCAAGGGCTGCATTCAGACTGTCAAAGAAGTGGGACCAGAGAGGCGCTACCTGAGGGCAGGTCCACCACGTATGCAAAAAGGTCCCTTCCTCGTCACAACCCCTAAAGCAAAGGGGCGAGAGTATCGGGAACATACGGTGAAGTCTGGACGGTGTCAGATGCCATCGCGAGAGGACTTTGTAGCAATTCTCCTGAACCAGAGTACATGCTGTGACCTTCCAGATGTTCTTGTATATCTCTCCCCATTCCGCGGACTCAAGGGATTGCCCCATGTCCTCCTCCCAGCGCTGTTCGAACAGAGGCGAAGACGGAAACTTGACCCCCAACATGTGATTGTAGAGATGAGAAATCGCTCCACGCGGCTTGTGTGGAAGCCGGGCCGTTTGCTCATAGAACGTTGGGGCATGATCTGGATGATGCAGCAAAAAAAGGCGAACAAAATGGGAAAGCTGATGAAACCGGAAAATTTCTGTAGCCGGGAGTTCATAGCGAGAGAGGAGATGTTGGTAGGAACAGGGCTTATTGTTCAGGAGCATATCCCCCACTGTGACGACACCCTTCGCGATCCACCAGTGGAATGGGCGGACAAGACCCCCAGTGGGAAAGTCTCTATTTTGAAAGAGCGGCGTCATCCGGGAGCTAGGGCTGGTAAGTCGGAACTTATACCGCAGACGGTACCACAGGAGAAGAGAGTGCGACAGAGTGGGGCTGGCGGATATAAGCGACTTGTCGAGAGACGAATGCCACATAAGCCAGTCCAGGCCCCAGAGATCCGACTCCAGTTGGACCCAGCGGGGGGGGAGGGGGACCACGAGAGAGACAGCAGCATCGCCAATTGTGCAGCGACGTAATATTCTTGGAGCAGAGGGGCCGACAGCCCACCAGCAGACTTCGGCTTGTAGAGGGTGGCTTTAGCGAGTCGACTCCTGCGGCCCTGCCAGACGAACCGCTCAATCACTCTCTGGAGACTAGTGATGTCTTTCCTCCGGACAGGCAAGGAGATAGAGCGAAATAAGTATAGAAGCCTGGGCAGTAGTGTCATTTTCACCGCGTAAATCCGACCCATGAAAGACAGAGCATAGGACGACCATGTCACTAGATCACGCTTCAGGCGCAGGAGAATAGGAGGGTAGTTGGCCTCATACATCTGCAAATGCGAAGGGGTAATTTGGATGCCGAGAGAACGGATAGAAATCGGCTGCCATTTGAAGTCGAAATTAAGGGATAAAAGCTTAACTGTGTGGACAGGGAGGGTGACATTCAGAGCTTCACATTAATCAGAATTAATTTTATAACCAGACAATTTTCCGAACCTCTCTAACAGTTGGTACAAATTAGGCAAAGAGGTAAGAGGGGACGTCAAGGACAACAGGACGTCATCCGCAAATAAGCTAAGTTTATAAACGTTACGGCCCACCGTGAGACCCTTAATATCGGGATGCTGTCGAATAGCTTGGGCAAGAGGCTCAATGCCCAAAGCAAATAGGAGGGGTGATAACGGGCAACCCTGGAGCGTCCCGCCCAGAATCGAAAAAGGCCTGGACCGGAAGGTGCCAATGTCGACGACAGCTGAGGGACGAGAGTAGAGGGCCTGTACGCCCCGCAGAAAGGCACCAGCGAAACCGAAGGTTCGCATAGTGGACCACAGGTATCCCCAGTCCATTCGGTCGAAAGCCTTCTCAGCGTCTAGGGACAAGAGCATCAGTGGCGTCCCTGACCTACGACACGAGTGGAGCAGATTCAATGTCCTGCGGATATTGTCTGGGGCCTCCCTACCAGGGATGAAGCCAACTTGGTCGGGGTGAATTAAGCTAGGGAGGAGCACGTTCAGTCTAAGGGCAAGGATTTTGGCGAAAATTTTCAAATCAACATTGATGAGGGAAATCGGCCTATAGCTCGTGCAGAGAGAAGGGTATTTCCCGTCTTTAGGGATCACAATCTTGGCCCTCTGCATGTCCGGAGATGCCCACCAGGAAAGAGTTAAACAAGGACGTCAGGTGAGGGAGGAGAGACGCGGCAAAGGATTTGTAGTATTTGGTCGTCAGGCCATCGGGACCTGGGGCTTTCGAATTCTTGAACAGCTTCAGAGCCGCCGAAGCCTCATCCAAGGTGATGGGCGCATTAACGCTATCCAGCATCTCCGCGGTGACGGAGGGGAGCTGACAGGAGGCGAGAAATCGTTGGGTATCGGACGAGAGAGACGAGGAGCCGGAGGTTTTTTTGCCGTCATAAAGGTAGGAATAATATTCAGCAAACCGGTCAGCTATAGCTGCTGGGTCAGACGACAGGGAGCCCGCTCTGGTCTTAATAGCCCGCACAGACCTGGAGCCTGTAAGGTCCCGGAGTCTACGCACCATCATAGTATCCGGTTTATTCGCCTTTTCGAAAAATTTCTGTCGAGTCCGGAGAATTGCTCTGATGGAGTCAGTGGATAACAACACGTTCAATTGTCCCTGAGTTGTGACAATGTCTCGGAGGAGACCCCGATCGCCAGAGCGTTTATGGTCCGCTTGTAGTTTAGACAGTGTATCTGTGAGAGCCGTAATCTGCGAGAGATGTTGCTTCCGTTTAGCAGATGCAATCGCTATGAATTGGCCTCGAAGGACCGCCTTGTGCGCGTCCCAGACGGTGCCCAGGGAGACATCAGGAGTCAGATTCTCCTTGAAGTAATCAGAAAGAGTCTGTGTGATAGTCCCTCTAATCTCCGGGTCAAGGAGTATAGCATCATTCAGACGCCAAAGAGGTCATAGGTTGGGAGGTTGTAAGGCAGACAGAGTGATAGCTATCATAGCATGGTCAGACCAGGATATCTCGTGCATTGATGAGCTCAGGAGAGACGGAAGCAGGCCTTGATTAAGAAAAAAATAATCGAGTCTTGAATACATTGCATGTGGATGAGAATAAAAAGAGTAGTCCCTGTCCGACGGATGGAGAAGACGCCAGGCATCGAACAGCCCCATTGATTTAACAAAATGTTGTAGAGGTTTAAAAAGATGCTTCGGGCAAGTGCGAGCCACTGACAAGGTTCGATCCAGATACGGGTCCATCACAGAGTTACAGTCCCCACCGATGATAAGGCCTCCGGGCGGTGCCGTGAAGAGCGAGCGGGCAAGTTCATCGAAGAACGCAGGAGTTGGTGGAGTTGGAGCATACACATTCGCAATCGTGACCGGTTGGTCATGAATCAAGCCGTCCAGGCGGAGGAAGCGGCCCTCAGAGTCCGAGATGGAATTAAGAACTCGTAAGTGCAGATTCTTGTGAATAAGGATAAATACACCATTGTGCTTGTCCGGCGCAGCGGAATGGAAATGTAGGGGGAACCGTGGATCCCAGAACTTGGGAACGTTCGCTTTAGAAAAATGAGTCTCTTGCAGAAGGACAATGTCGGCTTTGGATCTAAGATAGTGTCGAATCGCCATCCTACGTTTCTGCGGAGACATCAAGCCCTTGACGTTATGAGATATGATCTTCAGTGCAGGAGAGGCCGGAGTCGCCATAGAGACAGAAAATAAAACAAATCAGGAGAGGGGGGCAAAAGAAAACGGAAGGGGGAGGGAAGAAGAGAGATGGAAAAGAGAGAAGGGAAGAACACTGATGGGACAGACCACCAGGAGAGAGAGAAAACAATGGAAATACAATAGACGGGAACAACCACGTCTACAACAGAACACCCAGGGGGTACCAGGTGGAGAAACGGAACAGGCTCCCCCCGGCAACAACCATATAATGCAATACAAACACATCCTACAGATCCCCCGAAACTGGGGCCGATACGTAGAACCAGGAGTGCGAGAGCCCTGGCGGACAGCCCAGAGGAAATTGGAGCATTAAAAAAGTACACCATGCTTACGTGCCCACATGCCGGCCCTCTAATGGAGTGAGAGAGAGAGCAGCAAGAAACAATAAAATAAATAAAATAATAAAAAAAAAAAATCTGTGTGTGGAGGAGTGTATGTGTGTGTGGAGATCCAGGCACGACCCCCAAAAGAGTGTACATAAATGTGTGAAGTAAGCACCAAGGGCAAGGGGACAACGGCCAGGAGTAGAGAGTGGCCAGCCCATCACAGGTAACGTGTCAACTATCCGAGTAGCGTAAAGGGCAAGGTACACACGATATGGCCCTAGGTGGGGAACCCCGCTGATGTGAAGAAGTGCATGGCCAGACGACCAACGTGTAGGAGGGTACAGCCCACGAAGGCGCGCAAGTGTGGATGTATGTGATGAGTATCAAAGAGGCAACTACCTCACGTGTAGTGTGGCCCGCCCAGCGCAAATAGAGTAACAGCTACTAGCCCGTACGGGAAAGGCTAGCACCACAGGAGGAGCACAAAGGACAGGGCGGACAAAGCACGGCCCAACAAAAAGAACTCATCATTGACAGGATAATAATAAAAAATAAAGGCGAGAGGGAGGCGCTGCAAGGGCAACAAAGATGGCAAGGCACCCGCAGTTATCGCACCCAGCAGAAAACGCGAAAGGAAAAAAAAAAAAAAAAAAAAAAAAAAAAAAATAAAAATAACAAAAATAATAACCGTGTGTGGTGTTGTGTAAGGTCGCATGATCAGTATGTGTGTGTAAGTGAGGTGCGAAGCGCCAACTTACATGTGGACCCGTGGGTACACCTAAATGGACCACAGAGGCGCCAATGTTTAGAGATGGGGTAAGCATATATATGAAAAGTAGGCCCCAGTGCCACACTGGCCACGGAATAGGTAGCACACTGCCCCCATCGTTAACGGCAAACACAACAGGAATAACAGATAAAGCAGGCATAATAACAACCCACAGAGGAGCCCAATATAACCGAGACACTTAGCTGTCCAACGGACGGAACTCAGTCAGTGGTATGGGCAATGGTCCGCCACACCCAAACAAGGGGGAAAACAGTATGACTCGCGGAGTCAAAAGAGGGCAGGAACATCAGGCAATGTCCGGAGACGGTGCCGGGCCAGCCTCCGTCCGGGGCGATGATCTTGGAGAGTCCGGGCGGTGCGGAGATCGATCCCATGGCTTTGCAGGATGCGGAGTCTCGCCGAGCCGTGGATCCAGAGCGCTGGGAACCTGGAGACCTAAGCGCCGGAGGAAGCGGCTCCATCCAATAATGACACTTCAGGATGTTGTCCCTGGGAGGGCCGCCATTACCCGGCCTCGGTCGGAGAGCCCGGTGGATCTGCTCAAGATGGAGTTCGGCCTCAGGTAAGTCCGGGAGGAGTTGCCGCAGGTAGCGGTGGAAAAAAGGTCTCAGGTCGACCAGGGATTCCGGGACACCTCAGACTCTCAGGTTAGCCCGGCGGGAACGGTTGTCAAGGTCTTCCACGGTCTCCTGGAGAGCAGCGCACGTGGCCTCCAGCCTCACCATGTCCACATCTCGGTCCCGTTTAGCGGAGGTAAGTTCGTCGACCGCTTGTTCCAGGTGAACCGTCCTGGTAGCCAATGCCGTGAGGTCCGCCGATATTGCGGAAAGACCTGCCTTAAGGTCTGACTGCAGCTCTTTTTTAACGGAGAGGACACATGCCTTGAGGTCAGCAATGTCACTCCTCGTGCAAGGCCCCGCTTCATCTGGTCCCTCTAGGCCGTCGCCGCGAGTGGTATCTTTTTTCTTAAAATAGTCCGGCACCTCGGAGGTAAGGCCCGGCTTGCCGGCCCTACGGGATGACATCTCGTCAGGCACCGAAAGAGAGCCCCCAGAATGCGGGTGGAACGGCTGTGAAAGCTGGAGTTGCCAGAGGTTGAGCAGGAGCTAGCTGAAAGTGCGTCCATCTTCTCCAAGCACCAGGCCACGCCCCCTTCTAAACTGATTCTTAATGATCAACTGACCTTTCTTTACAAAACAAGTACCCAGTCCAGTTTACTGTACATCTTTAACTAAACTTGTCTAGCCTATAGATTAAAGTCATTATTCCTATTCAAACTAGCACTCTTGTCTCTGTGCCTCACTAATGAAAATAACTCAGACTGACTATACTGAAAGCAGCTAAATGAGTACCTAATTGGTGTTCAATTTTAATACATTTAAAGCAACCAGAGAAGTGGAAATTGGAGCATAATCATGACACATTCATGTTAATAAGTGAAAACTCTGAAACAGAAAATTCATATATAATTTTTAGACTAGTGCAGCTGTCACACAATCATTGAAAAGATAAATCCATTAGCATCAGGACCTCTGACATTATGACATTTCCAAGGCAATGCACACAATATGACTAATAACAAAAAATAATATTTTGTTATAGCCATTGCAGGTCCACTATTGTTACATGTTTAAGTCAGTAATTTTAAGCATGACTGACATATGCATGCATTTTAACAGGAAGGCCAACCCTCTTGTTTGTAAGAGAAACACAGCTTTGAATAATGGAGTAAAGTAATGCTGCATCTGAGGTACACATGTGCGACACGCTTCAAATTAGTGATACCATTTACCAATCAAATTATTTTTTTATAAATACCTTGTTGGAAGTCCCCAGCCTTCTCAGTGTTTTATCTTAAAAATGGTTAGTGCCTTCAATTGTTTTCAAGTAGTCTTCTGATTTGTTCTGGAATTCATTTTCTTCATTGTTTTCATTTTTACACTTTCTATAGTGATTTGCTCCACTTTTCCAATTAAACAGGTATCCTTTCAACCTTTTAAGTATTGGTGGTCAAAACTAATTTTCCTAATTTTATTGTTACAATAGTAATATTTAACAACATTATAAACAGATTACACTTTACATAGGTCAAACATTTTTTTTTTCCAAAACAGGTTAAGCTATTTATGGCAAAATGTGCATCATACTACATGTAGGGTGACCACATTTTATTTCTGTCATTCAGGGACACGACACACTATGAAGCCCATGAGATGACACACACAGATGTATATATATATATATATATATATATATTCATTAGACATGCATTTTTAACTACATAATATGTACTTATCTCTTTGAAGTAAAGACTATGATTCAAATATGACTTCAAAATAACAGTGGCAGTTTCTTTAATATTAACCCATGCTGTCAATATATATAAATATTAGACCCTGCTGCCAATACATTTTATATTGAAAAAAATTGGATCCTACACAAGCATTTCCTTGGGCCCCGCTCCACGCTCCCTAGTATGCAATCAGTTCCTCCACTCCTGCACCACAAAATGTATAGATCAAATAAACAACACATAAAACAGCACTTGCATGTACAGATCAACTGAATAAGACATACAAATCTACATAACTACATAAATAAATACTGTATTGAAATCGCATAGCAGGGATAGATCAACACATTGACATACAAACCCAGCTTTGCATGTATAGATCAATTGAAATTCACATGTGAACTCAGCACTGAAGGCATAGAATCAGACAAACAAATCCTGTATTTGCAGGTATACAATAATAATGTCTGGAGACATAGCATTATAGGTATAGATCAACAGAACAGACAAGCCCAGCATTGCAGGTATAGATCAACTGGAAATCACATGTAAACTCAGCACTGATGGTATAGATCAAAAAACACATGGAAACAGCAGAACTCAGCAATAAAGGTGTAGATAAAAAAACCTAAATTACAGGCATATATCACAGGTTGTACACCCCAAAGCCAGCCATGGCGTTCACACTGCCCACATAGAACCTGACCAGCACCCAGATAACACACATAACACTTGCCATCTTTGTCCCCAAACAGTCCATCCCATGCCAACTTTGTCCCATAAACACCCTGCCTGCGCCATCTTGGTTCCCAAGGCTCAAGCACCCTGCTTGGTTCCCAAGGCTCAAGCACCATACACACAAATACTTTTACAGTCACTGATTCAAACTTTCATTCACATAATTAATTCACATAATCATTTATCCTCTCCCTCATTCAGACAATTCAACCACACACTAAATCATACTCTCTTTCAGGAACTTACCGTTCTGCATGTGTCCTCGTCCGACGGGGACCTCCTGGGCCGCGGACCACGCGGTCGCGGACCCCATCCCCGGCAGTTAGGCCACATCCCCAACCTCGGTTACGCCACACGCCGTGCAGGGCGGACACCAGAAGAGGAGTGACAGCGGGGAGGCGTGTCCTACGGTCTAGTGATGCAGGTGGGCAGGCAGGGAGGCGGTACAAAGCACAGAGAGTCACCAGTAATTTGGTATAAAGGGGGAAGGAGGGCTTATGGGAGGAGTCAGGCTTTGGCGGGCTATTTAAACCTGCAGCCCTGTACATTCATTACTTGATTGTTCTGGTTACCTGCTATATCCCTTTACCTTATTGCTGGACACTTGTTTTTTGGATTCTACGGACTTTGACCTTGGCTTGATTATACAGACTTTGCTGATTCTCTCTACCCCTGACCACAGATTGCACTACGGTACTGCTTTTTGCCTATTCCTTTTGCTTCAGTGAATAAACCTTTGCTGTTGCATTATCTACTGGTTTTTGTGTCTACTGCTTCACCTGGTGTCTTTCTGCGCCGTGCTCCAACCCCACAAACCTTACACTCTCCCTCATTCAGACAACTCATCCACACATTAATTCATACTCCCTCATTCAGACAATTTATCCACACATGAATTCATTAATTCTCTCCTTCATTTACACAATTTATCCACACACAAATTAATTTCTCCTCTCACTCAGTCTCACTCTTTATTTATTTCAATATTCTTACAACCCCCTTTTTCACTATCTACCCCCCTCTCCCCCTTTCTCACTATCTACCCCCCTCTCCCTCCCTTCTCATAACCTTTCCCCCTCTCCCAGGGGCGTAACTAGAAACCTCAGGGCCCCGGTGCGAGAATCTGTTAAGGGCCCCCCCAACCCCCAACCCATCTATCCCTTTCTCACTATCTCCCCTCTCCCTCCCTACCCCCTTCTCACGATCTACCCTCTCCCCCCCTATCCCCCCTTCTCAAGATCTACCCTCTCCCTCCCTACCCCCCTTCTCAAGATCTACCCTCTCCCTCCCTACCCCCCCTTCTCAAGATCTACCCTCTCCCTCCCTACCCCCCCTTCTCAAGATCTACCCTCTCCCTCCCTACCCCCTCTTCTCACGATCTACCCTCTCCCTCCCTACCCCCCTTCTCAAGATCTACCCTCTCCCTCCCTACCCCCCCTTCTCACGATCTACCCTCTCCCTGCCTACCCACCCCCTTCTCACGATCTACCTACTCCCTCCCTACCCCCCCCTTTGTAGGTCACTTACCGTCAACTCCTGTGTTGGGAGCGTGAGGCGTTTGTATGACGTCATATGCCGGCGTTCAGCGTGAAGCGCCGGCACCCGAGACAAACACCTCATGCTCCCAACACTGCACTCTGGGCAGCGCGGCGACGGCGGCAGCAGCGACGATGACGGCGGCAGCAGCGGCGGGGAGCAGAGGCGAGCAGAGGCATCCTGGATTTCTGTCAGTCAGGGGGGCCCAAGAGTTGCCGAGCGGTCGTTTTCAGCAACCGCTCGGCACCCCTTGGGCCCCCCCTGACTGGCAGAACTCCAGGGCCCAGTCGCAGTCGCGACCTCTGCGACCCCGGTAGTTCCGCCACTGCCCTCTCCCTCCCTTCTCAATATCTGTCTTCTCCCCCCTTTGTAGTTCACTTACCTTCCAGAAGTCCTATGGTGAGAGCGCGAGACCTCTGCCTCCCTGCTCTGCTGTGGTGCGTGCTGCTTCACTGCTGAGCGCCAGAATATGACATCATACTCTGTCAGTCAGCATGACATGCCGGCACCGCAACCAAGAGACGGAGCCCCTCTCTCTCCTCCGCATCGAAAAAAAGAAGAAAAAATGGCACTTCAATTCCGGGACAATGCATTGTCCTAGACTGAGGCTTCCCTGGACGTGTGGTCACCCTAACTACATGGCTGCTTAGGCCTACAGACTCCTTACCCCAACTCCTTTAACCACCCACCTTAGAAGAAGACAAGAATTATTGTTGTTTAGGGCTTCGGCCACAGCTTTATCAACTTTCCATGCCACACTAACGCATACAACAATAACAGACCTAAACAACCTGGCCTTTTGAGCCCAGCAGGTGGTTTCCATGTGGCAAAACCAAGAGTTATGGTCCATCGGTGCCATAAAATGCCAGGAAGACATGTATTAATCATTCAACACTGGCCAAAGGGGAACTCTTCCACCACCACAGCCCTCAGCCAGCTCAACTGGTCACGGGATGCACCCTCCCCCAAGGCTGGCGCCTTCATGATACCTGCCTGCAAACTCATGATGAAAATATCTAACCCGATGGCAGATAGGTGAACACTATCCTCCTGCATTACATTATTGTTATCTCCCTCCAGTTCCTTGTGCATGATGGTCACACTCCCAATCTTCCTACGCCAGCTCTCTGGTGTCCTAAGGTTCAGTAAATCCCTCCATACCACACATGAGCTATCCAAATCTAGAATTAGATCAACCAAAGTGGAACAAACCTGGCCAAAAGCACAAAAAGCACAACATTTGGGTAAACCTGCCCTCAATGCATGCCACGCAGCACCTGGCACTGGATCCACATTCTCTCTGGTGGAAACCAAGATTCATTTCTGTACACCCTGGACTCAAAAAGTCCCCAAATCCACACAAGCCACCAGGACACACACACACCTAAAACAGAAGATTGTCATTACAGTAAATGCGGTCAGGCATCTTAAAACGGTCCATCTGCCAATTCCCTAATTTGCTCAGTAGACAACCCCCTCTGAAAGCCTCTAGCTATTCTTAACAAGTGTGTTGAAAAGTTCTTTGGATTCTAACCACGCAAAGGCAAAAAATGCTAGAGAACAGGTAGTGAGTAAGGGGGCAACCATCTTAGTGCACCAAAAAACAGACCTAAGAAGGCTACTACCAGACTAACTGGAGACCGTCAGCCCCCAATCCTGCTAACCATCACCCTTGATTCACAACACATCTGATCCTTTTTAGATTGCCTAATAAACACCTCAGCCAAGTCTTGCCTCACCACTATATCTGTATCCATCAAACCCCCTGGGTGGCTAGAGGCAGAAAAATCAAATTCTCCCATGTTGAGTGCTCCAAAATGAAAATGAAAATGGAACTCTAAAACCTCAAAAACCTCAGAATCAGAACAGCACAAACCTACCAATTGCAAGACAACAGGTATTGGTATCATAAAAACTACAATATTGCAAACCAACTGCAAAAAAACCTCTTTTGTACAATAACGATCTAAGGTCTACCTTAAATATGCATTCCTTCAAACTAAAAAAATAAAAAAAACTAATGCACGTACCCAGACATAACCATACTGCAAAATGTTTATTCTTTGTCCCTGACCCAATTTTCTTGCCACTGATTGGCTACTTGAAGTTGTTAATCAGTGGTAGGGAAGTACTTCCGTTGAAATCAATAAGAGAATTTTCCCATCACTAATTGGCATCACAGTGGCAGCAATGTAAACAAACACCTACATGTGGCATTCAGGGAACCAGTATTGGAGCTGACTGGATGTGCAAGAGACCCGGGTAGGTGCTCTTCTGTCTCAACGTCCTACTCCTCAAAGCCAGTTGCACCCATGTGGGTATTTCTCCAAAAAGTCCTGAGGAATGCAACTATGAAATTGGTGACCGTGGCCATAATACTTGCTCTCAAATAATGGAGGCATTTGCTTGAAGGAATTTCTACACATATGCTGATCCACACAGATCTTAAAAAAACCCACATACCTGTCCGAGGCTAAGCGCTTGATGGGCCTTATTATGTGGTCTCATACCTGCCGGGGGGCAAAAATGTCCAGACTTATGCCTTGTCTATGCAGTTCTCAAATACTAAGGGAGAGCCCTCCTAGTCTGATTATTCCCCCAGGCCAAGTACTGGCCACCATATGTACCAACATATACATATACTCAATGGTGATAGGCCTTGGTCACATCTTGCCATGGACTTCACAGTCGATCTTTCACAATCCATCAGTAACATGATTATCCTCATGGTTGTCAACCGATTGTCTAATATGATCCACTGCATACCATTCACACAGCTCTCATCCGCTAAAGAGTTGGCTACACTCTTTATCAAAGAGGTCTATCGGCTACGCAGGGTTCCCAAAGTCATAATTTTTGACCCCGGTAGCCGGTTTGTCTAGAAATTCTGGAAGGCCTTCTGTGGGCAACTTGGTATCTAACTCTACTTCTCCTCTGCCCACCACCCGCAATCGAATAGGGCTGCGGAAAGGGACAATCAGGCCTTGGAGCTATTCCTACGGTGCTACATCTCGGACCATCAAAACAACTGGTCAGATCTGCTACCCTGAGCATAATTTGTTCATAGCAGTGCTGTTCCGGTCTCCACTCAGCATGGTGAATTACAAGTATCAGCCCTCTCCCCTTTCATGGTGAATTACAAGTATCAGCCCTTCATGATTCCCGATACTTTCACTTCCCAGGGGATTCCGTCGCTGGAGGATCATCTCCAGCAAATCCTTCCACATGGGTGCAGGTCCAAGTTGCGCTGCAACGCTCACAGTGTTCTCAGGAGCTCCAGGCCAATCAAAAGCACCTACCTGTTTCTTCCTACCAGGTCGGGGAGAGGGTCTGGTGGTCCTACAGAAATCTCCCAGAAACTGGCTTTGGTTCCTGCCCCGACTTGTCTAATTGGCATACGCTCCTGGATTACGATTTGGCTTTGTTTGCTTGCTTTTTACAATAAAGGTGTTTTGCACTATACATTTTGTGTCTGTTTGGTTCCTGGTACCTAACAGGTATTCAGCAACACAAAAAAGTAAGGGGCCCAGTTTGCTTGCTCCTAGGAGCGTTTAAAACGCAACATGAAAAACACGCTGCCTCTAACAAGATGGCAGCAATAATTCAAAATAAGCATTTCCAGGGGGTCTGTTCAGAGGTACTGCAGCTAACCATGCAGGTCAGTAGAGCCCAGCTCACTAATCTCTATGTGATTAGTAAAACACAATAAAGAAAATATAAAAAATTTAAAAAATAAAAATAGTTACAAAATAAATATAATAAATAAGTAATAAAATGTAAAAATAATAAAGACCCCAGTGATATAAATAAATATAATAAATAAGTAATAAAATGTAAAGTAATAAAAGTAATAAAATGTAAAAATAATAAAGACCCCAGTGATGTTGCCATGACATCATAAGGGAAACCTCCCAGTTCAAAATACGTCCAATTTGTTTTTAATGTTTATTTTATGAGCATGTCCTAAAATTGACGTGGAAAGAGTTAAAAAAAAAACAGTGGGTGGTATCACTGTACTCAGGAGCTATTGCTGAACACATTTGAGGTGGTGCCTGGCAGTGACACATACCAGAAGCTGTAAATTCATACCTAAAGTAGAATGTACGTGAAAACCACACAACATTCTATCACAAACTTTGACAAAGGTTGGTGGTAGAATAATTGCATGGAAAAAGTTAAAATACTCTGGGGTGTCTAGTTTTCAAAAATACATGGATTGATGGGATAAATTGAATAAGCTGGCTTCAAAGATGTCCTAAATAGGAGATGGGCACAGGATGACAAAATATCAAAGTTCCAAGTTCAAATATGTGTACTTCTCAAATGTGGCCTTTTCCCTTCCAAAAACACCCCCCAGAAACATGCATGAGTGGAATCACTGTACTCAGATGGTGCTGAACACATATTGTGGTTTTTTTGGTAGTGATGTATACCAGGAGTAATCCCTGAAACACAATGCATGTAAAAAAATATTACAACCAAAAACTTTGACAAAGGCTGGTGGTACAACTAGTAACTTTTGAATGCTGGCGGTGCTTTCACTCTAGTGGTAGCATGAAACGGAGTCTACAACCCACACAAGTGGCTCAGGTAGTGCAGCTCATCCAAGATGGCACATCAATGTGAGCTGTGGCAAGAAGGTTTGCTGTGTCTGTCAGCGTAGTGTCCAGAGCATGGAGGCGCTACCAGGAGACAGGCCAGTACATCAGGAGACGTGGAGGAGGCCGTAGGAGGGCAACAACCCAGCAGCAGGACCGCTACCTCCGCCTTTGTGTCAGGAGGAGCACTGCCAGAGCCCTGCAAAATGACCTCCAGCAGGCCACAAATGTGCATGTGTCCACTTAAACGGTCAGAAACAGACTCCATGAGGGTGGTATGAGGGCCCGACGTCCACAGGTGGGGGTTGTGCTTACAGCCCAACACCGTGCAGGACGTTTGGCATTAGCCAGAGAACACCAGGATTGGCATATTCGCCACTGGCGTCCTGTGCTCTTCACAGATGAAAGCAGGTTCACACTGAGCACATGTGACAGACGTGACAGAGTCTGGAGACGCCGTGGAGAACGTTCTGCTGCCTGCAACATCCTCCAGCATGACTGGTTTGGCGGTGGGTCAGTAATGGTGTGGGGTGGCATTTCTTTGGGGGGCCGCACAGCCCTCCATGTGCTTGCCAAAGGTAGCCTGACTGCCATTAGGTACCGAGATGAGATCCTCAGACCCCTTGTGAGACCATATGCTGGTGCGGTTGGCCCTAGGTTCCTCCTAATACAAGATAATGCTAGACCTCATGTGGCTGGAGTGTGTCAGCAGTTCCTGCAAGAGGAAGGCATTGATGCTATGGACTGGCCTGTCCGTTCTCCAGACCTGAATTCGATTGAGCTCATCTGGGACATCATGTCTCGCTCCATCCACCAACGTCACGTTGCACCACAGACTGTCCAGGAGTTGGCGGATGCTTTAGTCCAGGTCTGGGAGGACATCCCTCAGGAGACCATCCGCAACCTCATCAGGAGCATGCCCAGGCGTTGTAGGGAGGTCATACGGACACGTGGAGGCCACACACACTACTGAGCCTCATTGTGACTTGTTTTAAGGACATTACATCAAAGCTGGATCAGCCTGTAGTGTGGTTTTCCATTTTGATTTTGAGTGTGACTCCATATCCAGACCTCCATGGGTTGATAAATTTGATTTCCATTGAGAATTTTTGTGTGATTTTGTTGTCAGCACATTCAACTATGTAAAGACGAAAGTATGTTATACGATTAGTTCATTCATTCAGATCTGGGATGTGTAATCTTAGTGTTCCCTTTATTATTTTGAGCAGTGTATATATATATATATATATATATATATATATATATTGTTTATAGCAATCACGCTCTTATCGTGATCAGGCATACCCAGGTTCCAGCATGTACTGGCTGACTTGCTCAGTCAACCAGTAAATGCTGGAACCTGTTCATGATAGCACTGTGATTGCTGTTAGCAATCACACTCCTATCATGCCAAGTCAGCCAGTATATGCTGAAACCTGGCTAGCTGCCCCCCTTGTGTATTGATGCTGCCAGCAGTATGGGGTTGGCACATCACTTACAGCCACTCTGTGCCATGGCCCCCACTTACGCATCCATGCTATCACACACACACAGTGATTCACATACTCATTAATTCACAGATTCATTCCCTCAATCACGCATACTCATTTATCTTGGGAATTGTGTTGGTCCTGCAATTGGGTCACCCAGAGCAAGATCTAAATTCAGGGATTATGCTTCTGTTTGGGGAAAATATTCATATGTTGTTGTCATGCAAAATGCTTACGTTAAAGGGTTAACAAGGCATCTTACATGAAAAAAATAGTTTTTCTTAGGCCACATCCTACCATAAATCTTATCTAAATTCCTGGCCAAACCCTATCATAAAATTAGTGGGGCAGGAAGAGCATCTAAGGAGGACTCCACGCCTGGTGGTCAATCCTAGCACAGCAGTGTTTCTAACTCACTACAAACAGATTCTGTCAAACAACTAACCTTTGCCTCAAAATTGTATCACTTAATAGCTGTTTTCAACATACTAAATTAAGGCTCTGTAGAACCCCCAATGCACCCAAATGAGTACACGTCATTGAGATACAATGATAGTTGCAGGAAGACAGTAATATTAAGCTCGTGTTAAATAGAGATTTTGTATGAGTCATACAATGCCTCTACGTAGCCTATGTAAGATTTACATACAAATTATATTATTGTGCGATATCTAAAATGTGGTCTAATCGCTACATCATTGTAGATTGATGATTAACATCACGTTTAATGTCTACCGTCGTTGCCATTATCTACTCTACGGTGAGCAAAGCCCTATAATTGCCACGCCTACAGACCAGCTGTCAGTCCGAAGTACGTTAATAAGTGTGATATCACTCATCCGCCATTATTCCGTGACGTCACTTCCGTCAGGTTCGAGTTATTCGATCCACCGAGCAAATACCGAAATGGTGACCACCCGGTGCCCCGAAACTGAAGAAGGGGACGTTGAGGCTTATCGGTGAGGGGAAAAGAACAGGCGTGTGAGAGTCAAAAACTGGAGACGTTAGAGCGGAGTGAGAGTCTTTGACAGCTGGCGGAAGTGGTAGATAAACACTGTTACCAATTAAGCAAATTTTTAGTATAGCAACGCCATTAGCTCTCCACCGTCAAATATATTCCGTTCATTGTTAGCGTTTTTGTGTGTTTGATAAGGGTTTGTTTAAACTCATTATCAGTCCAGTCTTCTCTTCCTGTCAATATATTTGGAAGATAAGGCATTGCCGCTAGGCTTGTGTGTACATAAATGTATATTGGAATGCCCGCATGCTTCAACAAGTAGAGAGTTCTTTTATTATTCATATAATAGGTTATGTTTACTACTAAAGCTATTTAGCAGAAGTTGGGTACTTCCTGTTTCTTTAGCAGTCAGATAAATTGGGGTCTAGTCACTAAAGGGAACGTTTGCAGCAGGGGTGTAACCTTTAATTTCCGTGCCTCACTATTCAATATATTCATGGGCCAACGTGGGCATCGTGTTAGATGTATAACTCAATATGTGAGGGGACTTTGAATAAGTATTGCTGCGTTGACTATGCATCGCACAGTTGCCTTCCTGCAGCAGAAGCTTACTTGGGATGAGCCTTCATAATGCATAGTTCAATGGAGGAAGTAAAACTACAACTCTGTCTTTAGTGAATAGGTCCCATTTTTTTCATGTCTGGTACTATGAAAACTTACAAAGTAGCAGATCATTTCTATGCGTTAGTTGTTAAATGAGAATGTGTGCTTTATTGATGGAGGGGAAAGCATGAGTGGGTGGAAAAGTGCAGATGATGATAGCGGAGAAATGAGGAGGAGTTAAAAGGAACACACAGCAGGAGATGCAGACATTTGTCACTTGGAACACTATTTGATTTGGAGCATTTTCATAGTAATAAAAATTTCTTGACAGGTATGCAGTTCTCTGTAAGACTCCTATTTATATGCATAAGAGCTGCTTTAAAGCACTCCTGTGCTTGGCCCAGGCATTTTTGTTTAATTCTTTACCCTCTATTCTGTTCATTGTATGTAAACCAAGGTCATTTCTATTCCGTTTTACATGCTGTGAGGCCTTATTTTGTCAAGTTTGTTTTGTCAATGGACCAAAAAGAGCCATTTGCTGTTTTTTTATGTTTAAGACTTGTAATGAGGTGTCATTACCTGCTTTTACACAGAAAACTTCAGTGGAGAACTAATATATACAAAAATGGCCTCAAACAGAAAGCAGGCCCTATTCATTAACACAGTCCTTACTTATTCCATTTTTCAGATCTCCTCATTACATTACATTTATTTATAAAGTGCCGGCATATTCTGCAGTGCTGTTAGTCAGTAGAACAATTTCACATACAAAAACACATACAATAACAAACTAGTGCAAAGGAAAAGATGATCTTGAGAGCTTACAATCTAGCTGGTGGTTGAAGGGGAACTGAGACAATAGGAGAGGACTGCTTGGATGGGGATGAGTTGATCTGGTTCCGTTGATGTGTTGAGGCTGCTTTCTGCAGTGGTACTTGGTATGTCGTTTCCCTCCATTTTAACTCCAGTGTAACACCTTTTACTATCCACTTGGGAAGAGGCCACAGCAGCTACATTTCCAAGTGAAGCCTCAGAATTTATAGGGTCTGCCTCACAAGTGGTCAGATAAGGTGATTGCATACAGGATCAGATGTTTCACACCTTGGCTAACAAATGCAATTAAGCTAGACTAGAGGGCACCAGATTTAACCCTTTAAGAGCAGCAGGATACAGACATACCGGGTGGAAAACAGGGGTAACAGCAGGAGATGAGGGGTTCAAATGAAATGGTATATTCATAGCTGTAAGAGAAGGAGAAATAGCAGACATTAGTGATTGCCAGAGGAGTAGTTGGATGAATGCATGAAGACCAGGGATGGGTGTCTGGATAGTCCAGTGTAACTCTTAACTATCCACTTATGATGAGACCACTTTTGAAGAGGCCACAGCAGCTATATTCTTTGATAGCAACAGTTTTATGCATCTGCTGAATTTAGAATCCACTTACTATTTTAGGAACCAACCCTTCCATTAGACTGATAGCAAATACCAGTGTCAACAGTGACATCTTGGAAAATGTGGAAAGTGAATGTATTAGCCAGCAGAATCCCACATGTGACTGGCTCATTACTGAAAGTTTGCATAAATATATAACACATAAGAACGCCCAATATAGAATTTGGTGATTTGTGCTTGATTAATCCTAATCACTTCAATTGTCAAATACTGAAGTTCACCTTACTAAATCTGAGATGATTTGTGAGATTTCCAGCTTGAAGAATGAACACAGACTTTGAATAAGCCTGTTGCTTTTTTGTTTTGTAAGAAAAACGATTTTGGAAAGTATGTAGACGGCTAAAGCACAGCAGAGTATCTGCTTAAGAAACAGTGTTGTGCTATTGAAAGGTATAATTATATGTTGGGAGTGGATAATAAATACAATTCTGCCCATTGAGTTGTGCCCATTATGTTCAGGGTTTGTTTTGTATGCAGAGCACATCTGATATGCTGCATTTAAGTGCCATCCCTGTACTGCTAGATCTTAGCGTACCTGGTAATCAGACTTTAAGTGTTTATTGAAAAGGATTAGTAGATGCTGTTTTGCTACAAGTGGGTGATTTCATGGCTATGGGTCTGGTCCCCTGACTTGCTATGTTTAGGTAGTGGGGCAGCTTATGTTGCTTTTTGTGTTACAGCTGACTTCTGCTTGTCATTCAAGGGATCTCCTGTCCAAATATAACCCTTGAAAGGTTATGATTTAAAGGAAAATACTATATACAGTGGATATAAAGTCTACTCACCCCTGTTAAAATGCAGGGTTATGTGATGTTAAATAATGTCAGAGCTTTTTCCACTTTTAATGTGACCTATAACGTGAACAATTCGTTCGCAAAACACACTGAAATCTTTGGGGGAGTGGGGTCTCACAATAATCTGCATAAGTGTGCACACCCTCTTATAACTGGGGCTGTGGCTGTGTTCAGAATTAACCAATCACATTCAAACTCATGTTAAATAGATGTCATCATTGACACCTGCCATCATTTAAAGTGACTCTGATTAATCACAAATAAAGTTGAGCTGTTCTAGTAGGATTTACCTGACATTTGCTTAGTTGCATCTCAGAGGAGAAGCTGTGGTCCGCAGAGGCTTTCCAAAGCATCAGAGGCATCTCATTGTTGAAAGATGTCGGTCAGAAGAAGGGTACAAAATAACTTCCAAAGCCTTAGATATGCCATGAAACACAGTGAAGACAGTCATCATCAAGTGGAGACAATATGGCATTACCAAGAACTGGACGTCCCTCCAAAATTAATGAAAAGATGAGAAGAAAACTGGTCAGGGAGGTTTACAAAGAGGCCTACTGCTACATTAAAGGAACTGATGGAATTTCTGGCAAATACAGGCTGTGTGCCGCATGTGACAACAATCTCCCGTATTCGTCATATTAATGGGGTAGGGTAAATGTGTTGTGGTTGAAATTTTTGGCCATAGTTCCAAAAGGTATGTTTGGCGCAAAAACACTGCACATCACCCAAAAAAACCATACCCACCGTGAAGCATTGTGGTGGCAGCATTGTGTTTTAGGGCTATTTTTCTTCAGCTGGAACTGGGTGGAGGGAATTATGAACAGTTCCAAATACCAGGAAATTCTGGCACAAAACCTTCATGCGTCCGTTAGGAAGAGGAAGTTCACAATTCAGCATGACAATGACCCAAAGCACATGTTAAGAATCCACAAAAGCATGGCTTCACCAGAAGAAGATTAACGTTTTGGAATGGCCCAGCCAGAGCCCAGACCTGAATTCAATTGACCATCTGTGGGGTGATCTGAAGAGGGCTGTGCACAGGAGATATCCTCGCAATCTGACAGATTTGGAGCGCTTTTGCAAAGAGTGGGCAAATATTACCACGTCAAGATGTGCCATGCTGATAGACTCCTACCCAAAAAGACTGACTGCTGTAATAAAATCAAAAGGCGCTTCAACAAGATATTTAAGGGTGTGCAACCAAGTTATTGTTTTGTTTTATTTAATCCCCCCCCCCCTTCAAAGATTTCAGTTTGTTTTCCCATTTAACTGTTCATGTTACGGGTCACATTAAAGGTAGAAAAATTTCAGACATGATTTCTTTCTCATTCTTTAACATCACAAGAACCTGGCACTTTAATAGGGGTGTATAGACTTTTTGTATCCACTGTATAGTTAGTCTGACGTTTTATCAAATATAACCGCTATAGTATGTCAATATGAATACGATGCCGATCATATATGGCGTCCTGTGAGTAGGTGGGATATATTAGGCAGCAAGTGAACATTTCGTTCTGAAAGCTGATGTGTTAGAAGTAGGAAAAATGGGCAAGTGTAAGTATTTGAGCGACTTTGAGAAGGGCCGAATTACGATGGCTAGACAACTGGGTCTAGGCCATGTGGTCAAATCCCTCGAGCTACTGTAGCTCACGTTGCTTAAAAAGTTAATGGTGGTTCTGATAGAAAAGTGTCAGAACACGCAGGGCATCACAGTTTGTGTATGGGGCCTCGTAGCCGCAGACCAGTCAGGGTGCCCAGGTTGACCACTGCCAAAAGCGCCTACGATATTAGGTAGGTGATCGTAATGTCATGGCTGATCTGTGTGTGTGTGTGTGTGTGTGTATGTATATATTTACACACACATTTGAAACATCATCTAGAATGTATACATATTTTTACGGTGACCTCAATGACCATTTGTGAGTTTTCTTTATATCTTCAGTATAAATAAACAGTTGTATAAAATAGTACTGTATATCTCCCACAGGACACTTTAATATCAGCAAATAACACTTGGGGAATATATGTAGAGAAGCTCCACTTACGTGTGAATAATGGCAAGCATATCATTCACACTGAACTAAATGTGTCCAAGGAGTTTGGTCCAGAATTTGATACAAAAGTATCAACCAAGCAGCCACTACCAATTAAAAACTCAAAGACTGGCTACATTCCAATAGAAGGCACACTCCACACGTGTAAAATGTGGAAAGGCGCTTTATTTTAGTTTAACCCCTTCAGTCCCAGGGGTTTTTGGTACCTCAAAGCCCAGAGCAATTTTGCCATTTTTGGGGTATGTCGGTTTAGCGATGATTCTCTTTTCCTGTGAATAGTGTACCCATATAAACTATATATTGTTTTTTCAAGGAGAGATAGAGCTTTCGGTTGATACCATAGTTGGATGATTAGCTGAAAATTGAGAATGAGAAATTTAGTAAAAACGTCAGCAGTGACGCAACCCGGAAGGGAATGCCCGATCGCGCGTTTGCAACTGCGCGATCGCGCACTTTCAACCGTAACAGCTTACCGGCTTTCATGCCGGTAGCTGTTACGGGAGATCGGGCAGCAGAAAGCCGGCGATGCCGGCTTCTGCTGCCAGGGGGGAGTCCAGGCTGTCAAACGGCAGCCTGGTCTCCTGTGCAGCGGCAGGGATGTGTCCCTGACTCTGCACGAAGGGCTGGACGTACCGGGACGTCCATAGGGGTTTCTTTGTGGGCGTTTTTTGGACGTCCCGGTACGTCTATAGGGGAATGAAGGGGTTAATGTGAAATTCCTAGAGAGAAATAAAATGCGTTGTAATGCTTTGACATCTTTTCATGGATTAACCCCATAGATTAATAGAAGACTGCCTCACTCCACTGCCCAGCTCTCCTGGAAAAAAGACCTCGCCAGCCAAACGCAAGCAGTACTACATTAACCGCGCCATCCGTAACTCTGAACTGACACCTAAAGCCAAGGGACGCAAGAGTCTACGCCGGCTAGAGAACAGTGAGATTAAAAAGGACTGGGTATCTTCCAGAATGCTGCCCATTCAGTGTATCACCTGGTTCATGGACTGCCTAAAGCAGACATAGTTTCTAAATCAGTGTCTCGCTATAGAAAAATCTGGTATACATCTGCAAGGGAGACTGACACTTTCTGTCTGCTTACCTAATCCTGATTTATTAGCAGTTTTGAGTGGTGTAGGGTATATAGGGGTAATATTGCAAGATGTGATCAGATGGATAAATAAGGTGGTGGATGCTGATTTGTTACTCCTTTACATGACTCGTTTCTAGCTTTGCATATGGGGTAACAGATCATAGTATGAAACGCTTTATATATAGCAGACATGTGAGGAAGCTATGTTTCAAGCTGCTAGCTTCATATTTTAGTCTCCCTGCCATTGAGACCTTGGGTATTTAAGGCAGACATTTTGGATTATAATGGTATGTCCCTCACAAACTGGTTACTCTGCCTTAGCACGCTACCTGATGACGCTGCTGGAGAGGGAAGAATGTGCTACGGATGAGATGGATACCCGTACATCCGCATCACCTAGCATATTTACTGAGGCCTGTAACAATGAGACATATAATGAGGTAAGAGGGGGACATCTAGAACGAGCACGGAATTAAAATATTTTAAAAAATAAGCGAACCTGAAGTGGTTAAGTTCAGATGTGGTCTTTATTACTGTTATTATGTTGGTAGATATGGAATGACTTCATGAACCGCACAGGCGAGGAACAGGAGAAAGTCTTGATATACCTGGAACATGAAATACGGCAAAGACCCAGAGAGAGGGCTAACAAGACAAGAGACATAAGAACAGGTACCAAGACTTCCACAAAAAATTACTACCACATGGGGGCAGAATTACCAGATTTGGAAAAATGGTTTTGAAATAGCTTCAGTAAATGGGAAAGTAGACTGCAGCTAAACACGAGCACCGCAGAAATGTTAACATGGCCATTGTCACGAAAGTTACGGTAAATAAAATCAGCCATTGTCACTAAGGTGTTATGTAAATCGGATGTAGCAACTACTGTAGTCACTGTAGAATATTTTGTTACCTTCGACTAAACTCTTCATGCTGGGGTTTGTCGTTACAATTTACATTACTGTGCTGTTTCTTTCTGTGAAGTGGTTTGCAAGATCCCGCTAACTTATCTTTATAGAAGGAGTATTCTGCCATTCTTTCTTCTAGACCATCCTGCGCATACTGCTGAAGAGTGTTACCAACGAATTAACCGCAGCCTTCGTGGCACCCTGAGAAAACGTCAGATTCCCATGGTAAGGTGGAGGCTCCTTTTGTGCTTCAGCCAAAAAGGCTTTAGGGGTTTGTTTACTATCCCATAAACATATGACAAACATTAGCCGTTTAACAGCAATCTGAGCAAATCAGAAAATAAAAATACCGTATTGGCTCGAATATAGGCTGCTCCCGAATTTAGGCCGCACCCTAAAAGTTAGGTGCCTTTTTTTAAAGAAAAAAATTTCTGGTCACCCAAACCCCCATTCCCCCCCCCCGGCTTACTGGTGCAGACTCCACGGGGTCTTGCGGGGCCAGCGGGTGACCTCTACGCATAACGCGTATTCAACTTCCGGTGCCGGCACTTCCGCTGTGGGCATGTCGGGTGCTAGACCCTGAATATAGGCCGCACCCCCACTTTAAAGACTTAAAGTGGGGGAAAAAAGTGCGGCCTATATTTGGGCAAATACGGTAAGTACCACTGTATAGTGCAGATATGAAAGTAATTTCTTTCGGTAGAACGTCTTTGTATTTTGACACACATTTTTGACACTATATGCAGGTTAAGAAATCTGTAATAAAATATTCCTGTTAATTAAGACCTTCATCTAAGCGCATCTATTGTATCTTCTCCATGTACCAGTTATGTAATGGTTCAAAGCTTTAAGTAAACCTATTACAGTACTTTTGGTCATGTAATGTATGTGGACACCTCACCATCACACCTATATGATCTTGCTGGACATCCCTTTCCAAAACCATGGGCGTATGGTGTTGGGCCTCTATGCAACTATAACAACCTCAACTCTCCTGTAAAGGCTTCCACAAGATTGTGCAGTGGGAATGTGCTCATTCAGCCAAAGGTGCACTTGTGAGGTCAGGCACTGATGTTGGATGAGAAGCCCTTTCTTGCAATTAGCGTTCCATTTCATTCCAAAGGTGTTTAATGGGGTTAAGGTCCAGGCTTTGTAAAGGCCACTCAAGTTCCTCCACACCAGACTTGTCAAATGGGCCTTCTCTTTGGAATGGGAGAAGACCGTCCCTGAACTGGTGCCACACTAATGTAGCATTAACATTGCCCGTCAATGAAACTAAGGTGCCTAGCTCAAACACTGAAAAAGAGCCCCAGACGTATTACATTACATTCATATAGCGCCAGCAGATTCTGTAGAATTAACTTTAAAATCACAAACCATAACAATTATCCCTCCTCCACCAAATTTGTCCATCAGACATGTGATTCATCGTTCGAGAAACCACATTTCCACTGATTTAGAGTCCAGGGGCGATGTGGTTTACACCACTCCAGCTGACATTTGGCAGCACTACTTCTGTGACTGTGAGCCGAAATGTCATGAACTAACTTGTGGCATCGAATGACGGTGCCATTCTACCCTTAGTGTTTGTTTATAGTTATGGAATACCAATGTGCTTCATTGTATACACCAATGGGTACAGCAAAGCTCAATATTTAGGAGGCGGTCCACATACATTTGATCATATATTGTATGTCAATCAGGAAGAGCAGTTAACTGCATGCTGGGATACTTAAGCCTGAACAGTTCCTGCTTTTTAAAGTTAAAATTCAAAAAGAGAAACAAGACTTATTTTATTTAATTAATTTATAACGAGTAGTGCACTTTTTTTTGTTTTTGTTTTGATTGAGTGGAATATGTTCAGCCCCAACCTCGCATGAGAACCCACATGGCTATATGTTGTCAGGCCCTTTTTCTTCATGGTGGGTGCAAGTCCCTGCACCTCCCCCCTTTGCTTTGTGTTTAATTGGTGCCATAATGCTAGTTGCCAGCACTGGAATGCTCACTGCTACTGGCATTCTGAACCATCAAAGCAGACACTTAAAGCCCAGTGTTTGATGCTGACATGAAATGTTATGAAGGGTTAAGATGAGAAATTAAGCATTATCTATGCTAGTGCAGATGTTGTTTCTCCAAGGATATATATTTTTCCTTGTTAATTTTCTGGGTCAGATTGACCTTGTGTGGCATGCTTCTTCCTGGAACTGTCCACTGTTTTACCTCCACCCTGTTCTCTTGCTGCTAAAGGCTGATAAAGGCATGGCTTGTGAGTCAGCTGTTAACTATGTACCTACTGCAACTTAGCAAGCAGGCCAATATAATGCTAACAGATATACCATACTGGTTCAGTGCTTTTGCATATATAATGTAATGCATACAAATAATGTTCATGGTTTTCTGGTTTAATCATTACGATTGATACATTTTCTCGCAGGGAACCCTGGAATGTTTGGAAGAAGAGATGCTCTCTTTCTTCTCAATCACCCCTGAATCGGTTTACATTGCCTTGATGGAAAACAGGTACGTCATTAAGTGCCTTTTCTGAATTTCTGTCCAGGACACATTCAGCCTGGGGGGAAAAATTATGTATATGTATATATAGTATAGTATATTCCTTTGCTTGGCACTGTGTTTTAGAAGAAAGTATGTAAGTCTTAGAGATTTCTAACTATAATCTTGGTCCAGCCTGTTTTCCACTTGTGAATGCGGGAAAGTATCTTGTATCTGTAAAAATACACTATCCATAAATTATGTATGCAGCATGAATGAATATTAATTCCAAAAAGTCATATAAAACAGCTTTCAAGATCTCTTCAGCTAGCGACTTTCACTTTGTTCAATACTTGAGCAGATTGGAATCGGAAGCAACATGAACATATTTGAGGAAAAGCAGCCCTGCTATGATCATAGTTAATACACCTTAAATCATGTGTTGAGTTTACACACTCATTCTCTTTTCTGGTTCTCCCAGTTACCAGCGCCTCCTGTTGCACGCTGTGTGTCAATACATGGATCTGGTCTCTGCAAGTAAGATGTCACATTGGGGGAAAATATTGCTGGCTCATAAACAGCGCCACAAATCTTCAAATTTGTATTTGCGACACAAGGCAATATAAATAGAGAAATTGTTGGGTAAAGTTCTAAATGTGGGGCAATCACGATGGAAAGCAGAGGAGTAGTCCCCTGATTGGGACTGCCTTATATATGGCCTATTGCATCTTTTCATTCAGCCTTACTTGTGTGTATGATTGCAGTTTTATTTGAATGATCTGCTGTTTTTGCTGATGAATTTGTAGAGGAGCTGCAACAACTTTGAGGAAAAAAATGCATTATGACATGCGTGAACCTTGCTTAGTTTGTCTTGCCTTGCAACAAGAGCCAGGGTTGGTTCTTACATACTTTAAGTCTATGTGCATTCAATGTGCCCTGCCCATAAGGTTTGGCAAAACCTATAGTTTATATTTAAATAGGCATTCAATAAAATCCAAATGGATGTGATACGTTTGAAGAATATAGTCTCTTATCGCATATGTATTGAAAGTATAACTTTTTTTTTTTTTTTTTTTTTTTTTTTTTAGGTTCTGACTTTAAGGGCAAACGGCAGATACGTGTAATGAATAGACACCGGGTATTCTGTCCTCCTGAGCTGCTGCTGTCCTCTTACCTCCAGATGAAGTGCTGACCCTTCTGGGTATTCAGCACAAGGAGTTATCCAATGGCTTTTTAAACCATTGTTGGCAGTTGCTCCCTGTCCTTGTTACTCTGCACAGCGTTATTACACGCGCTGCTTCAATGTATCTTTATTACCTGGTGATTAACCTATAGTTAATGTTCTCTGTGCCTAGTAGAATGTCCTTGTGGAAATGTATCTTGTTTGCTGTTGCTTAAGCCCAATAACCAGTAATAGAAGGCTGTGCAGAGTTGTCTGGCAGGTGTGCTGAAGTAAATGTGTTTATGTAAAATTGTACATATGTGAATGTAATGCTGACTGTACAAAAAATTAAGACTTCTCTTGTACAATGGGGTCCTGGTTAAACAAGATAACTATAGATTGGATATTGATGAATTATAAGCTTTACAAAAAAAACTGTGTATCACATTTGTCCTGTTATTGAACTTTGCACTTGAGCTGGAAAAAAAATTGTCCGCTGTATATTGTCAGTGGGTGTCATTTGTATAGCTCGCGTTCCCTCCCTTTACCAAATGTTGGTATCTCTGAGCAGGCTACCTCTTATGGTACTTAAAGAAAATTTGTATCCTGTTTATTCACAAGGTCTATATTTAGGCCTTTAGATGTGCTTAGGATGCATCATGACCTCACACATCTTATTATATTGTTTTTTTAGTGGAATCTTATGCACAGTCAGCAGGTGCTAATTAATTTCTATACTTGGTGACAGTACAAGCAGTTGTAGAACATTGTCATATTTGTATAATAAAATACTTAAATCATGTTATGAGTATTGACAATTCTGTGAATCTCTCTGTGGAGTTTGATTAGAATGGTATGAAATGAATAAAATACCTTTATTTATAAGGAGAATTTTCTGAACTTTATACAGATCATCATATCATTACACTGCCTCACAAAAAGCTGATATTGACTGCTATTGCAGTACATCTAACACCCAGCAGGCCAGCTGTTTACATGAATCCCTATGCTCTCCATCCTGCTTTTCTTAGACACTTAGGACACCCTGTGCTACTCTTACTTTAGTAAGACACTGGCAGGAGTGTAAATGTCAGTCAGTTATACCGTATTAAGTGTACCTACACAAGTTACCGTATAAGTAACAGTAAAACATTCAATATAAATTGTACCAACCAAATTTAAATACCGTATTTGCTTGATTATAAGACAAGGTTTTTTTTCAGAGCAAATGCTATGAAAAATACCCCTCGTCTTATAATCGAGGTCATCTTCTAATCAGACCTCAAAAGAGGTCTGACTAAGATCCAGATCCCCTGCAGCGCTGCAGAGGACCTGGATCCTCCTGTCTGGTAATATCATCAGCTGCTGCCAACACTTACACCGAGCGTCTATCACCAAGCGCCGCCAGCCCGAGGTTGTCTACGCGCATACCTTCCCAAGATGCCAGAGAAGAGAATTCCCCGCAGTGGTGCAGGGAATTCTCTTCTCTGCCAGCCGGCGAACGTCTGCTCGATGAACACGGGCAACCCCTGCTACTGCTTGTGCGTCTGCTGTAGCTTCTATGATGCATGACCTTCCTGTGCTCATAGAAGTTCCGGCGGAGCACCCACTGCCCCCACCAGACACTAGGGAGTCACAAGCACTGGTAAGTCTGGGGGGGGGGGTGTTGCATGGGTAGCATAAGGCTTTTCTGGAGGCAGTGTGCCCCGTGTCTTTTAACCCCCTTTATGCCAGAGTGGCATATAGGAGGGTATAAGGCATATCAGGGAGGCAGAGTGGCATATAGGAGTGGCATATAAGGGGAGCAACTGAAGATCACATACAAATTCAACATAAAAGGTATGGATGAGATAAATAATGCATGGAAACCCTGGATTACAGGCATAGGTTACGGGACGTAAAGGGCCAACTCTGGCACTCAGATTGCACACGTAGGATTTGCCCCCACAGGATTTGCCTTAGCACCCAGATTACACACAGACACAGGATAAGCCTAGATTTTATCCACCGGATTTACCCAGCTCCAAGATTAAACACTTGGTCTCCTCTCGGTAAGGCTCTTGCTCAACAACATTTTCTGGAGTCTGAGCTCCAGGAGGTCATGTCACCCCCGATGCTTCTGCATACATGCAGGCGCACAAGAGGCTGCAGAGATGGCTGTGAGGGGAGATACTGGCTATAGTTGTGGGTCTGCGAGGGTGGAGCAGCAAAAGGGACATACATTCAATGTTGCGTGACCTTATGAGATGGAGCTTCATGTTCCTCAGCACAGGTATTCCCTGACAGAGGTACACCACAGCTCCTATCATTACATTTTTAACTAGACACAGGCGGTGGTACAGCATGACTCCTATTATTATATAGTCATCCAGACACTGAGGGTGGTACACTATAATTCCTATCATTATATAGAAAGCCAGACACGGACGGTACGGTGGTACATCATACCTCCCATTTCGCATTTTTTTTTTTTTTTTTTTTTTTACACTCTCACACTCTCTCACACTCTCAATCACTCTCATGCTCACTCACACATTACACCTTACTCTCATTACAACCACTCACTCCCATCTAGTTCTACCGTGGACAGAGCTAGGATCACCAGCAGATGCAACTTGGGGTGGGCCAGACCAGAGAAAGCGGGGACAGTGTGTCAAAACAAAGACACTCAGAGGAATGGCATGCAGTAGCTGGGAAGAGAGAGGTGGTAGATGGCTTCATAGTCCCTCACCTGTCTCTCTATTGGTGCTGACTGCTGAAGAGGAAGCTCTGCCATTTTGCATAAGTCTGCTTCCTGCTTCTCTGTCACACAAAAAATAATGCTTTGTATTGCTGGCCAGCACCAGCTTCAAGGGAATGATTACCAGCGGGGTGGCAAACCTAGTTGTTGCTGCGGAATCTGCTGGTGCTATATAAATAAATGTAACGTACACAACATAATTTCCACTTACATAAACAAAAGGTAAGGAGGGACTTGCTCAAATAAGCTTATATTACTGAATTATTGTAATTCAAATAAAGGCAATGTTCAATTATTTAGAAAATGCCTATATATAGACTGGAGGCATTATTCATCCTGTGAATATTGCATGAACTTGAAACTTTTTCCTCAAGGGAAAAGGTCTGTTGATAAATGCATCATCTTGAGAATCATCTCCAATGATTGCCATCTAACTGTATTCTGTAAAGCATTCAGAAGGGCTGTGTAAATTAATCTCTTGGATCTAAATTTAAAGAATCACAGTGTCTGAATTTGCTGAGCACTCGTTCTTCCATTAACTTCTGAATTAATTCCTGCCACGGTGTAACCTTATGGCCTAAAAACACTCAGTTCACACCAGAGATGGTACTACCATATTAAGAAGCTTTTTAGGGATTGCTGTGACCTATGGAAACTCTATCAACGAACGAAGAGGTGAGACGTTTACAAGTGAGACGTTTACAAGTGAGACATGACTAGTTTAACAATTGCACCTTTTGTTCCTAGACCGGAGTATAAAAGCAATCAATTGCATAAGAGATGGCCTCAATACCTTGTCTGAGGGTTGTAAAGTTTTGGAGCTGCCCCTTTGCCCCATGATGTAGACATGATCAGCATTGTGTCCTATATTGTGTAACCAAAATGAACACAATAAAACTGTCCACAAATTAAGTATGTAGTCCTTTGAGATTTAAGTTGAAAAAGTGGAGATTAAAGAATTTTTTTTTTAAATATATATAAATTTTGATATACTTAGTTTCTGATGTGCTACATGCTTGTGTCCTTTTAACTTTACCTTTATGAAAATAATCATTTGTATTAGACACAGTACATTTTCTGATTTCCCGTTTTTGTGGTTATGAGATTCATCTAACTTGAAGTGATTATCCTTAGAGGGAGGTAATAGATTTTTATCAGAAATATTTTTTGGAGCAGTTGGAAAATGTAATTTCAACAAATTGTTGTAATTTTGCATTGACTTTACAAATATATACTTGGCAAGCAGATACAGCTTTGCGCTAAGTAATACTGTCTGGGTACAAAAATGAATGCCTGCTGACGGATTTTGCGTAAGTCTGCTTCCTGCTTCTCTGTCACACAAAAAATGTGTCGCATTGCTGGTATTTTACTTATGCCAGCACCAGCTTCAAGGGAATGATTACCAGCGGGGTGACAAATCTAGTTGTTGCTGCGGAATCTGCTGGTGCTATATAAATAAATGTAACGTACACAACATAATTTGCACTTACATAAACAAAAGGTAAGGAGGGACTTGCTCAAATAAGCTTATATTACTGAATAAAGGCAATGTTCAATTATTTAGAAAATGTCTATATAATAAACTGGAGGCATTATTCATCGTGTGAATATTGCATAAACTTGAAACTTTTTCTCACGGAAAAAGGTATGTTGATAAATGCATCATCTTGAGAATCATCTCCAATGATTACCATCTAACTGTATTCTGTGAAGCATTCAGAAGGGCTGGGTAAATCAGTCTCTTGGATCTAAATTTAAAGAATCACAGTGTCTGAATTTGCTGAGCACTCGTTCTGCCATTAACTTCTGAAGTAATTCCTACCACGGTGTAGCATTATGGCCTAAAAACACTATCAGTTCACATCAGAGATGGTACTACCATATTAAGAAGCTTTTTAGGGACTGCTGTGACCTATGGAAACCCCATCAACGAACGAAGAGGTGAGACGTTTACAAGTGAGACATGACTAGTTTAACAATTGCACCTTTTGTTCCTAGATCCAAGTCTAAAATCAATCAATGGCATAAGAGATGGCCTCAATACCTTGTCTGACGGCTGTAAAGTTTTGGAGCTGCCCCTTTGCCCCATGATGTAGACATGATCAGCATTGTGTCCTATATTGCGTAACCAAAATGAACACAATAAAACTGTCCACAAATTAAGTATGTAGTCCTTTGAGATTTAAATTGAAAAAGTGGAGATTAAAGAAATTGTTTCTAAATTTTGATATACTTAGTTTATGATGAGCTACATGCTTGTGTCCGTTTAACTTAACCTTTATGAAAATAATAATTTGTATTAGACACAGTAAATTTTCTGATTTCATGTTTTTGTGGTTATGACATCTATCTAACTTGAAGTGATCATCCTTGGAAGGAGGTTATTAGATTTTTATAAGAAATAATTTTGGAAAATGTAATTTCAATAAATTGATGTAATTTTGCATTGACCCTTTACAAATAAAAACTTGGCAAGCATACAGCTTTGCACTAAGTGATACTGTCTGGGTACAAAAATGAATGCCTGCTGACAGATGGAGTACTCTAACTGGCACAGCCTGAAAAAGTAATTGTTAAGCCAACTGCTGTGAAAATTACAGATTGAAATTCATCTACTCATGCCAGAGCCGAGTTACTTCCCACCATTGTATCTTATCTAATTTAGCTGGTTGCTGCAGAAATGAAGGGACAGTTTACTGCCTCAGATGCCATCAATAGACATAAATATTAATATACTTAATAAGTACACAATTGGTAGAGTGTCCCTTTATACTAAATACCTCCAGGAGAATTACTCGGAACAGTGGTCCCTCCAATATATCTTTATTGACACTTGTACAGCACATTCCTTCTTTAAGTATACAGCCGACGGTAGCCACACGCATCCAGCAGATGGTAACACTTATATCATTTTATCGTGCACTGACTGGCCTTTAGTGCCAGAGCTACTTTTTTAGCCCCTGTCCAGCCCTGGAGACCAACCATCACCATATAATACCTGGTTATTTCCCATTAGGTTACTCCCTCAAACTGATTAAAGTTGTACAAGTAAAAAGATACATTTTGCCTTACATTCAGAGCAAATACGAAAAGTCATGAAAAGCACGCAAAAGAAAGCATAAAACATTCTAACCTGATTCTTCTGTAGCATTAAATAATACCAAAAAGGAGATGGTAATTTGAAAGAATCCACTACAAAGAAAATGCATTTTATGCGTGATTTAATAAGCTAATATTGTTATATTGTTATATTTTAACAATAATCACTTATTTCAGTCAGGGGTTGGTCAAACTGTAATACCATTACAACTACAAGAACACTCAACCACTATTTGTCACAGAAGCCTCTGTGGAGGGGCCTCAGGGCCAGCCTCCTACCTACAGACTATGAGCCTTGGAAGGGGTTCTGTTTTTGGGGAGGTGGGTGCAGAGAGTCAATTGGGACTACTTCTTGCCCATGGAAAAGAGTGCCACAAGTATCAGAGAACCTAAAGGCTCGGACGCAGATATGAGACACCTGCATTTTGGGAGGGGGTTTATGTGTGGTGTTACTCTCCATCAGGTGAGGACTTTCAGGACAAACCTCCATAGCCAGTATTTGCACTAAGATCTGATATCCAGCAGGTTTTCGGTCAGGGAACTGCTCGTGTTTACCATCTTCCCCACACTGACTGAGGTACCCAGCCAGGGTACAAGGAGGTTTCTTCACACTATTGATATAGATATTGTCCTTTTCATAGTCGCCCTTCACTTTACTATTAAGCATATCCTTTTCATGTCTGTAAAGGGATACCATAACCTGGGATATCTGGGCTAGTCAAAAATTCTTCTTCAGGAAATTATGGTACAAGACACCACAGTCACAGTGAAAGTGAGACTGCTTACCATGGGGAAGGTAAAGGAATGAGTGAGGGAGTATGTATGTGTGTATATGTGTGTTAGTGTAAGTATGGGTAGCGATTGTACATATATGTATGTGTAAGAGTGTATGTAAATATGTATGACTTTACGTCCCAGGAAAAGCTACCCCAACAGCCTTATGAGAAGAGCAACTGAGATCACTCCCACTCCTGGGGAGTGGCTTCAAGTGGGGACAAGGCTAGCTTTTGTGTGTAAAGGCAGTGTAACTAAAATAGCCTCTGTTAAAATAGCCGTGGGGGCGCAATTTTCCATTCTTGCCTCTGGGTGCAAAAGAAGCTAGTTAAAGATCTGTGACTGTGCCCCAGTGCCCCAGTTGGCTAGGCCCCCCTCTCTCTCCTCTGCATCAAAAAAAAGATATATATATATATATTAAAAAAAAACAGCGCTTTCAATGAGGCTGTCTGGGATCTAAAGTTCCTTTGCCGGACTGTCCCAGGCAAGATTAACAATTGGACTCCAAACACCACTTTTTCTGCCCGGTGCCAAGTAGCTGTAACAGCAAATCATATAATATCCAACAATAGTTACCGGCACTCCAGGGACTTCTTCAAATAACTACACAGGAAACTCCAGTTGATGAAAGTCTACAATAAATAGACTGAAACGTTGATTAGAACGAGAGTTTCTCGTGTAGTTATTTGAAGAAGTCCCTGGAGTGCCAGTAACTATTGTTGGATATTATATATATACATTACCACTTAGGGGTGTACTCACTTTTGTTGCCAAGGTTTAGACATTAACCCCTTAACGTCCATTGCCGGGTCAGGCATTTCATGCAAAACGATCAGTTAACGATCTATGACGTGCCTTATGACGATCACTTTCTTCGCTTGAACGGCGTTGCTGTAATGCCTCGATGTCGAGGCATTCAGTAACGCCGAGATCGGCATCAGGGGCCATGTCTGGCCCCTCCCCGGGGCGTCAACATCCACCATACATTGTATGGCGGAGGACGCCCGTTTTAAAAGAGTTTAGGAGGCGATCAACGATCACCTCCTAAACTTCAATGGTGTCGCTGGAATGCCTCGATCAGGAGGCATTCAGCGACACCAAACACTTACCCCAGGACGGGCTGTGACCGCTCCGGAGAGCGGTCACATCCGCTACTGCAAGTGATCTTCGCCATCCGCAAGATGGCGGCCGTCCTGTAAAAAAAACATGAAGTTGAAAAAGTTTGCTAGATGGTCTCTCTAGAGAACTCTAGATCCACTTGCAGGTTGAATACAGGTACTGCATTCAACCATACAAGTCAATGGAGCCCAGCTTTCTAATCACCATGTGATAAGTAAAATATTTAAAAAAAAATAAAAAAAGGAAAAAAAAGCTTAAAAAATGGTAACATTTAAAAATTATTATGCATCAGAGGAACCATCCAGTTCCAGCAAAATGTAAAAAAAAGTCCAAAAAGAATAAAATAAATAAAATAAAAAAATAAAGTTTATTATTATGTGCAAGTGCTAAAATTAGCGCTGTATCTTCACAAAAATCCTGACATGGACACATTTAAATAAAAGCATTTCAATTACCCAAGGGGTGTCTAATTTTTTTAAAAAATGAATGGTTTTATGGGGTAAATTGGAGTGGCTGTGCGCAAAGATAGGGCATAGACACAGACTGACCAAAATGGGGGGGGGGAAAGCTCACTTCCAAACACCAGACAAACCCATGCATGTGGGGTATGACTGTACTCGGGAGATGTTGCTGACCACACATTGGGGTGTTGTTTGATAGTGACATATACCTGGAGCTATAAATGTATACCCAAAGTACAATTTGTGTGAAAAACATACCAATAAAAAATACTACCACAAAGTGTGGCAAAGGCCGGTGGTAGAATCTCATGCATGGAAAGGGTTAAAATACTAGCATTTGAAATACCGTGAGGTGTCTAGTTTTCAAAAATATATGGTTTGATGGGGTAAATTGAAATAACCGGCTTCAAAGATGGTCCTATTAGGACATGGGGGCAGTAGGACCAGATGTAAAAGTTCCAAGTTAAAAAATGTGCACTTCCTAAATGTGGCATTTTACCTCCCAAACAACCCCACGCATGGGGGGTATCACTGTACTTGGGAGATGTTGCTGAACACATTTTGGGGTGTGTGCCATATACCAGGAGCTGTAAATCCATACCTGAAGCTCAATTTTAGTGATAAAAAACACAAAATAAATTACTACCACAAAGTTTGACAAAGACTGGTGGTAGAATTAGTGCATGGAAAGAGTTAAAATTCTAGAATTTGAAATACCCTGGGGTGTCTAATTTTCAAAAATATATGATTTGATGGGGTAAATTGCGTTGGCCAGCTTCAAAGATACCCAAAATGGCACATGGGGGGAAGAATTACCAGATTTAGTAATAGCGTGCAGAAAAAAGCAAAAAAAAAAAACTTAAAAACATTGGGTATTTCTAAACTCAGGACAAATAGTAGAATCTATTTAGTAGGTTTTTTCATTCGCTTTTTTGGATGAGTAAAAGATTTTTGGGGTCAAAGTCAGAAAATGTGGGGGGTTTTTTTTACATTTTTCATCTTCTTTTATAATTTTTTTTATGGACAATTAGATAATATGATCAAAACTATGGTATCTGAAGAAAGTCCTTCTTGTCCTGAAAAAAAAATATATAATTTGTGTGGGTTCACTAAACGAGTGAGGAGAGATGGTTTGTGGAACTGAGCAATTATTTAAGACAAGGTCAAGTGAGTTATTGATGCAAATGCCTATTATATTTTCATGTTTATTATTGGGACAAATATTACTATGGAGCGCTGTAATACACCAAATAGAATTTGAGCACTTGGAAATGAGTCACAGAAAGCTTTTATAGTGTCAGCGAGGTTGCGACCATACTTAATTAAATTTTTGAGGAAAAAGTTTGTGAAAAATATGGAACGCTTCACGAATTTGCGTGTCATCCTTGCGCAGGGGCCATGCTAATCTTCTCTGTATCGTTCCAATTTTAGTATATGTGCTGCCGAAGCGAGCACGTCTACAACGGTCGCCCACTCGCTATAAATAGTTCACTAACGAAAATCTTTTACAGTTTGTGTGATCAATGTAATATCTTGAACCGCATAATTATATTTTACTTTATAAAATATCGACTTTAGCACTCACGTCAATTAAATAAATTCGGTATTTAACAAGATTATCATAATTTCGATCCGAGCAATACACGTTACCGTACCAATGCATGTCGGGAAAGTCAGCTATGCAAATTATTCATGAGATCATCAGAGTGCGCCGTGGTGGTTCGTGTGAGACGCAGACTAGTTGTGGTTGTATATGTTAGTATTTCCCCCTTCCTAATTATCGGTTGATCCTTCGTTTTCTTCGTGCTTCACTGTTTATTTTAAATGAATGTATATTGTTGTATCTCATTCATTAATCGTTCTATTGGATCGTAGCGAATGTTTAAATTGCACAGGAAGACATTCCTTCTGCAGTTCTTTACGTTCTCATTCATTTTTGCTTTCAGAAAACAGTCTTCATTACATAGTATTTTCTAAACTTCAGCCACAATGGATGTGGCATATATATGTGAATGGGACCGGAGACCTCGGGCCACTCATTGTCCATCCATCCCACTGGTGTGTGCCTGGTCTTGCAGAAACCTAATTGCATTTACCTCTGATCAGCGCAATGAGGAGGACAAAGGTAACCCGTTTTATAAATGTCCTAAAATCTTAGTCATGGCCATGATGGGGGTGACCTTGTTAATTACTACTACCTGGACTACCTTTTTATGTAATGCCATTTAATTCTAAAATTCTTTTACTTAGTCTTTTGTGTCATTGTGTCTAATACCCTTTTCTGAAAGGAAAGTGTTGTGCCTTTTTATATGCATTTTTTTCTGTTGGGCAAAGTTGCCCACAGCTTTACTGTAGCGTGAAAATTTGGGGTCCTAACTAGAATATTTTGTATGTTTCGTAATTACTGTGATATGTAAGGAGGGTTATAAAACCAAATATTGTCTTAAAGAAAGAAAAAAAAAAAAAAAAAGGGTGAAAAACATAATTTCGAATAATTAAAAATTGTAAGAAAACACAAAATGATTTAGGGATACCCCAAGTAAAGCACTAGCCATGCCGCAGTGAACAAGTTGGGGAAAAATAAAGAAAAATAATAAAAATTGAAAAAGTTATAAAATAAAATAATTCAATATCTTGTACTCATTCCTGTGGGTGAAATAGATAATTTTCTTTATTGCGCACAGCCCAGAAATAATTTAAGGAAACAAAAACGTGTGTAAGGGAGCTTTTTGGCCATACACATGTGAATCTCAGGGGATGTTACTGCGTATGGTGTTTTTGTTACACTATGGCATTAGTGTAGAGTGTGTATGTCAGCATATAATGTCAGAGAGTGTATGTGTTACTGTAGTTTGTTAGTGTTTGTGAGCATAAGAGTGTTATGCGTGTGTCTGTTACTGTACGGTGTTAATGTATTCTAGTGTATGGCAAGGCTCGACAAGCCCTGGGCGTCAGGTTGGGTACTATATGAAAATCCAAGATCCTAGATCCAAGCCAAATTTGTCGAGCCCTGCGATTTGTATATATTTTAGGTTACAAATGTCATCTTCTGTAGCCAGCTCACATTTGTAAAATTTTAGATTTTTTTTGCAATTATCATGGTGGCTTTTGTGAAGCAGTCTTCCAGTTGCTACTTGCATCTTTCTGATGTACATAATAACATTTAAGTAATTCTGCACTTATAAATCAAACACCAGTGGGTTGTGGCTCATTTTATTTCAGATCTCACATACATGATTCACATCCTGGATACAGAACATCCTTGGGACATTTACTCTATCAACTCAGGCCATCAGGAGGTGATCACCAGCTTAGAGTGGGACCAATCTGGTAAGAAATTCAGCTACCCCTAGTTGGATGTAGTGTGTGGGGGGTGTTATTTAAACAAATGACTTAGTTTACAAGAAATGCATCATAGTGTGGTTGTCTTTAACTCTTCTTTTGTTCCCTGTTTTTCATTGGTACCTTAGGATCCCGTTTGCTTTCTGCTGATGCAGATGGACATATTAAGTGTTGGGGCATGACTGATCATTTGGCTAACAGCTGGCAGAGCCTGGTTGGTAGTGAAGTTGATGGGGACCCCATTGTGGCTTTGTCATGGTTGCATAATGGAGTTAAGCTTGCCCTACATGTTGAGAAGGTGAGTGGGGAGGCTCTATGGGTACCAGTACTAGCCAGTGTGAATTTCCATTTGGTCTTTCCCTCAAATGTCATGGCAATTATTTGTCACTTACTAAATGTCTCATCCTCACACATTGTCTGCATATTTTCCCCTTTTCTCCCCCCTACAGCCTCTTTTATATTTTTTCTTTCCTTTGCAGTCAGGTGTCTCCAGTTTTGGGGAGAAGTTCTCACGTGTAAAGTTTTCCCCATCACTTACACTATTTGGAGGGAAACCTATGGAAGGCTGGATTGCAGTGACTGTTAGTGGCCTTGTCACAGTATCTCTGCTAAAGCCCAATGGACAGGTGCTTACAGCCACAGAAAGCCTGTGTCGACTTCGTTGTCGTGTGGCGCTGGCTGATATTGCTTTCACTGGTGGTGGAAACATTGTTGTGGCCACTTGTGATGGGAGCAGCACATCCCCAGTGCAGTTCTATAAAGTGTGTGTTTCTGTCGTGAGCGAAAAGTGCAAAATTGACACAGAGATCCTGCCTTCGCTCTTCATGCGTTGTACTACAGATCCTGCACGCAAGGACAAGTTCCCAGCTGTAACTCATCTGAAATTCCTTGCCCGAGATATGTCTGAACAGGTCAGTAAGGGTACGAGGAAAAAGTCTCAAAAGATTTACCCAGCTGCAGAAATGAGCCTGGTTTCTCGATATCTTTTTGAACACTACGGTCATTGTAAGGGAAATGCGTGTAAATGTAAAGAGGGTGGTACAGACATAATAAATCTCAATTTAGAAGTGTAGCATTGGTCATTTTAGAATAATGTTTGTAATATCCCCATGGTGCAGATTGCCACAAATTCCCTTGCTTTTTGCAGGTTCTCCTTTGTGCCTCTAATCAGTGTTCCAGTGTAGCAGAGTGTTGGTCCTTGCGCAAAGAGGGTTTGCCCCTTAATAACATCTTTCAGCAGTTGTCCCCAGGAGGTAAGTAATTGGCCTTACCTGCCATATTACTGTCCAATGTCTGATTTCTGTGTCTCCTCTGTTGACAGAAGTGCCAATAGTTTATTTTTGTGACTCCCTGTCTACCCCTTGTCTCTTCTAGTAAGTGATAAGCAGCCAATGATCCTGAAATGGCGTATTTTGTCAGCTACCAATGAGCTGGAACGTGTGTCTGCTGTGGCACTTCCAAAGTTGCCTATCTCCCTCACCAACACTGACATTAAGGTGGCTAATGAGACCAAGTTCTACCCTGGGTTAGGTGAGTTATATATTATGCCGTATTATGTTCTCTGCCTTCTTTTCAGCACAAGCCTTTGAGTGCTCAAGAAAAACTATGTCCAAAAATAAAAAAGGTTAACTACCTAATATTTCATGGGCACAAAATATCTTCTATTATATTTTTTCATATAGAAATTACTAGACCTTTTTTTTCCCATCAACAGGATTACATGTGGATGCATAACTCGATGATCCTTGGTTTAATTACGCTTACATTACTGGTGTACTTCTACTACTACTACTGTCTTGGCAATTATAGTCTGCTAGAAAATGTTGATGTTTGAAGATGGTTGTGGTGTTTTAGAATAATCCAGATAGTTGTTGTCAATGACTATGTTGTCCAGCTAACTATTTTTAGCGCTTAATTGTTTACCTATAGTTCTGGTTTCTGTCTTAAGGTATATAACGGGTCCATTGAAATATATTTCTCATATGTACTCTGCAGGATCTACAGTATAACTAGAAATGTAAAAAAACACAGGAAAAAAAGTTCTGAAGACTTTGTTTTACTTTTCACAATTACTTGGCGCGTTATTTTGCTGGTATCTATTTGTAAAAATAGTAGAACATATATTGTCCTAATTAAGTTTAACCATAGCCTTATATTATTAAAGAACATCTTTTCATTATACTATCCAAAAACAGTAATTCAGAATATATTTTAGTGGCTTATATCTGAAACACCCCTACAGAGTTCATGAAATGAAATCTCAGTTGTAGTTTTGGAAGAGAATACGCAGTCACATATTGCATGATTAACTAGCAGATCAATATAATTATAAAGCCCAAAATAGATGACTCAAAATAAACTTGGAGAAAAGGTTTGTGTTGAATTAAAACGTTTACATTTTATTTTTATTTTGTTACTGTAAATTATTGTATTACTGCATGTCCTTAGGCTTGGCGCTGGCTTTCCATGATGGCAACGTGCATATTGTACACAGACTGTCTCTGCAGACAATGGCAGTCTTATTTGGCTCCTCCATGCGGCCATCTGAGGAGCCTAGCCTGAAACGCCAGCGTTCACCCACCCCTTGTGTTCACTTTAAAGCTTTGCAAATGTCTTGGACTTCATTGGCTTTGGTTGGACTGGACACCCAAGGAAAGGTAAGTGGAGAAAAGCAACTGCCTATTGAGTAGTTATGACTTTAGTTCAAAATGCCACTTGTGACACAGCAGATTGGTAGATGTAATTAACAATACTGATGGCAGTATAAAACATACCTGAAGCTCGGGACGCTTGCAGCCCCGTATGTTATGTTGCATTTTGAGACATACAGAGACATGCATTTAATGTCATAAAACTCAAGTATATACAAAGTATTTGTAGGCTTTGTTGTAAATCCACAGAAGGTCACAGAAAAATATAATGCTGTTGGCTTTATATACATTTGGGTAATTTTCCGGACCTTAATCTTCCTAGTTAAGCATGCTTCGAGTCTCCCCCTCAATGGGACACCCTCTGGATATGACCACCTCTCTGCGTCACTTGCTTTTCCTCTTGGAATACTGTATGGTCACTGGATACGACTGGTGGGACATCCTGCTCCACGTTCAGCCAAGTATGGTGCACAATCTTGTAGAAAAGTTGCATGAGGAGTACACCCGGCAGAATGCAGCCCTTCAACAGGTGAGATGTCAGTGGCTATTATTTACAATGTTTTGACCACTGAGGGTCACAAAGTTAGAAAACATTCTATGTAGTGGAAAAGGGCTTTCCATGTAAGCAATAATTTCCCTATATTTTGGTTTTCAGGTCCTCTCCACTAGAATCCTTGCAATGAAAGCATCCCTCTGCAAGCTTTCCCCAAGTACTGTTACTAGAGTGTGTGACTACCATGCCAAGCTCTTCCTCATATCCATCAGTTGCACCTTAAAATCCTTGCTCCGTCCCCACTTTCTAAACACACCTGACAAAAGTCCTGGGGATCGGCTCACTGAGATCTGCAACAAATTCACAGATGTTGGTGAGTTCGTGCCCTGTATTTTTTTTATGGTTAGGTTGAACTAGTTTTAGGGTTGGTCTAAGTAATGTTTTCTTTTCTCAGATATTGACAAAGTGATGATTAATTTGAAGACTGAAGAGTTTGTGCTGGATATGCCGACACTTCAGTCCCTGCAGCAGTTAATTCAGTGGATTGGCGACTTTGTACTGTATCTGCTTGCCAGCCTTCCAAACCAGGTATCAAAATCTGTAACCTATTTATTCCCGAAACACTGCTGGATTGCCCCATGGGGAAGTTATCAGAATATGTGTAGGGATACCCACCCTGCTGGACAGACTCCTGCACAGCACTTCTCAATGAGTTATCTTAACAATCTTTTGTTTAATGCTACTCTCTAACTTCATTTAGCAAATGCTAGGTTACTAGTACATTTTGTCCACCAAATTGCTTAAACTCTATTGCTTGCAAATATGTGTATCCTAGATACATTTGTGTTGGTACCAATCCTTTTTTGTATCATAGGGCTCCTCAGTTCGACCTGGACAAAGTTTCCTCCGTGATGGTAGCTCCCTGGGTACTTTACGGGAAATGATGGTGATGATCCGAATTTGGGGTCTTCTGAAACCCAGTTGTCTCCCTGTGTACACGGCTACATCAGATACACAGGACAGCATGTCCCTGCTCTTTCGCCTACTCACCCGTCTTTGGTTGTGCTGTAAGTGTTATCTGCCAGGGAAAAACTACTTGGCACAAAGTATTGACTGTAGTACAAAATAACTTTTATAGAAATGTCACTCATTGTGTCTAGACATGTAACCGAACCGAACATGCATCGACTTTCAGTAGCATTTTCTATGTTGCGTCTAGGTTCCCACCAGTTAAAATAATTAGGCAGTTTATTGAGAGTGGTCACGGCTGTACCTACAGCTAACCCATGTAAAGAATAAATAAATCATCAATTCAAGACCCCAAAGAACTAGTTTGGAACTTCCCCTTACCAGTTAGGCTGCTGAAACTACAACCTAGTTGAAAGTAAGGTTCTAAAACTGTTGTACATATTAGGATAAGTACGTACACTAGAGTTTACATGTAATTTGTACCACCTCTTCTTTAGGCCGTGATGAGTCTCACCCATGTGAGCCAGATGAGGCATTGATTGATGAGTGCTGCCTGCTTCCTAGCCAGCTTCTCATACCCACCATGGACTGGCTTCCTCTTGGGAATGGACTGATCAGCAGGTTACAAAGCAAGCTTCCACTGCGTCTGCAGTTTGGGAAACCTCCTGGAGCACCCAGCCATGCCTCGGTTCAATACGATGCCTACACACGGTAAGCTCATCCTGTCTTTGAATTGCAGAATATTCTTTTAGGCACTTGTGTTCTGGATGTGTCTAACTACTTCGTGTTGTGGTGTGTGTAACCTGTTGTATCAACCTACAGATCACCTACTCAGCCAAAAATTGACCACCTGAGACGCCTTCACTTGGGGACATTCCCTACAGAACCATGCAAGTCCTGTACTCGGTAAGAATGGATCACAAACTGCTTTTGTTAACAAGCTAAGGATTTGTGAGACATTGGAATGGGTAGCGCCTAGGTAAATTACTTTTTGGGGTTTTGGGTTTATCATATCACTGGGGGTTTGAGGAAATTTTAAATGAAAAACAAAAATATTGGTTGAACATAGTGTGTCCTTAAAATGAATTGTCTTCTGGTTTCTCTCCATCTCTTTTCAGTTGTGGGTGTGTTACTATGCTTAAATCCCCAAACAAGGCCACAGCTGTGAAACAGTGGGAGCAACGGTGGATTAAGACTTGTCTTTGTGGTGGATTATGGAGAAAGATGCCCCATACCTACTCATGACTGCCAAACAACTTAGATCATTATTTACTTAATGAGTAAGAAAGTCTGGAGGGTAGAGGGAATCGTCCCTAGTGACTCCCGCGCCTACATGTGGAGGCAAACGGAAGATGCAGACAATTTTCCTCACACATTTGAATGTATTGTGTAATCCCCCATATATTGGGCACGTTTTGACCACCAAGGTCACATACACGGATACGGTTTGTATTGGAAAAATGGTTAATGGAAAAGTTAATATTATATTTCCAGTGGCTTCGAAGTAAGTGACAATCTTGCTCATGTTCATATTATGCATCCCTGCATTTTTTTTTTTAATTTATTTAGTTTAACCAAGGAAACTTACATAGGATCTTTATACTGAATAGGTATCAAATTGTTTAAAATGTCCATTATCCTAAAACCTGCAAAAATAAAACAAATACATTTTGAAGGTGTTGCTGATTTAGTTTGGGCGCTGTATTGGTTTTCGGATTCCATTAATGTATCTTCTCTGGAATCTACTGATTTGACTTGTATGTATGGTACAAATGATCCTTCTGCTCATATTTTGCACACAGCAACTTTAACTTGCCAGCTTTTAGTGTCTGTGTAAAAAAAGTGAGAAAAACCAGTATAGGGAATAGGATAGTGAATGGTAGGAATAATCAACCTTAATGGCTTTCCTTGTGTATCTGGAACCACAGCTGCAACCCTTAAGCAACACTCTCCGGGTGTTGAAGTAATACAGCAAAAAGTCCACTAGGGGGCGCTCGTGTGTTCCATTCAATGAAAAATAAAACAGAGAAAAAATATATAGTGTAGGAGTAAAACAGTGTATAATGCCCTGCGTATCGCAGATTTCCCACTCACAGTGTGTTGATGGGGTTCAGTGCGTCGTAGAGATGGCCTTGAGGTCCATATACAGGGATATATACCGAGGAAACAAACCAGAAAAGAATCCAATAGTGTATTATGTATATAGCGCTAGATACGCAACAAGTGGAGATATACTTACACTTAAATAAGTGTCAAGATGCCCGTAATTTCTGGCGATGATCTGGTCACATCCGTGTATTCTTCTGGTTTGAGGGGTCCAATAGTTGGATACCAATGTGTGTGTGGTGTATAGAAACCGCCACTATCCACATAGAAGGTATGTAAAAAGAAATATTTATTCTTAATTAGCAGCCAGCTGGATCCATCTCAGCTGCAGCTTTAAAAAGTTTTTTAAAATAACATAAAAAGTACTGGTACAAATAAAAATACTGATACAAATAAAAAATATATCATAAAAGTCCTTAAAAAAAGTCACTCTACGCGTTTCGCCGTGTGCGGCTTCATCAGGAGTATTTTCTTCTCGTATGTGGAGGTCTTTTTAAATGTGCAGCACCATCTGTTGTGGCGTCTGACGTCAGTCCAGTAATTGCTTCCGGATTCCATTCGTTTGTCTGCCTGTAGAGGTCACTGTCTTCAGCATAACAGATGTCTGCCTGTAGAGGTCACTGTCTTCAGCATAACAGATGTCCCGGTTGGAAGTTTCGTTTCACCATAAAATTAAGGTAAGTGAAAATAATGTTTGTCTCAATCATACTAATAGATTTTTTCGTTTTTTTAGGTTAGAAGGTCACTAGAAGACAGGGCAGATTTATCAGAACAAGAAGAGAAATGGAAAGAGCCGTCACCGTGTAGAATGTGTATTCTCCCTGGCCTGCTTGCCGGTGTATAGATCAGAGACGGGGGGAGGAGGGGAGGGGGACATGGGTCTCTGCAAGAATGTCTGACAACATTTATGGCTTCCAGAGGACGTGGGCAGAAGAACTCTTTAAGGGGTTACAGCCAGAGTACTGGATGTGCTGCTGATAAGGTGAATCATGTGGATCATAAAAAAATTTTTTGTAGATAAATAGAAAATCAAGTAAAGTAAGGTTAAATAGAAATGAAATGAATATCTTGTTGTATAATCATCCAAATCATGTTGGTGGGAAAATCTTTTCAATGAGTGTAATGAAATGGAATAATGCAATTAAATAAATAGCTGATTCTATTGTTATGTTATAGTATGATCTATATTTTGTGAATACATCCATGATGAATGTTAATAAAACCAATAAAATACTCTTTGAAGAACCTCTTCAAAGAGTATTTTATTGGTTTTATTAACATTCATCATGGATGTATTCACAAAATATAGATCATACTATAACATAACAATAGAATCAGCTATTTATTTATTTGCATTATTCCATTTCATTACACTCATTGAAAAGATTTTCCCACCAACATGATTTGGATGATTATACAACAAGATATTCATTTCATTTCTATTTAACCTTACTTTACTTGATTTTCTATTTATCTACAAAAAATTTTTTTATGATCCACATGATTCACCTTATCAGCAGCACATCCAGTACTCTGGCTGTAACCCCTTAAAGAGTTCTTCTGCCCACGTCCTCTGGAAGCCATAAATGTTGTCAGACATTCTTGCAGAGACCCATGTCCCCCTCCCCTCCTCCCCCCGTCTCTGATCTATACACCGGCAAGCAGGCCAGGGAGAATACACATTCTACACGGTGACGGCTCTTTCCATTTCTCTTCTTGTTCTGATAAATCTGCCCTGTCTTCTAGTGACCTTCTAACCTAAAAAAACGAAAAAATCTATTAGTATGATTGAGACAAACATTATTTTCACTTACCTTAATTTTATGGTGAAACGAAACTTCCAACCGGGACATCTGTTATGCTGAAGACAGTGACCTCTACAGGCAGACATCTGTTATGCTGAAGACAGTGACCTCTACAGGCAGACAAACGAATGGAATCCGGAAGCAATTACTGGACTGACGTCAGACGCCACAACAGATGGTGCTGCACATTTAAAAAGACCTCCACATACGAGAAGAAAATACTCCTGATGAAGCCGCACACGGCGAAACGCGTAGAGTGACTTTTTTTAAGGACTTTTATGATATATTTTTTATTTGTATCAGTATTTTTATTTGTACCAGTACTTTTTATGTTATTTTAAAAAACTTTTTAAAGCTGCAGCTGAGATGGATCCAGCTGGCTGCTAATTAAGAATAAATATTTCTTTTTACATACCTTCTATGTGGATAGTGGCGGTTTCTATACACCACACACACATTGGTATCCAACTATTGGACCCCTCAAACCAGAAGAATACACGGATGTGACCAGATCATCGCCAGAAATTACGGGCATCTTGACACTTATTTAAGTGTAAGTATATCTCCACTTGTTGCGTATCTAGCGCTATATACATAATACACTATTGGATTCTTTTCTGGTTTGTTTCCTCGGTATATATCCCTGTATATGGACCTCAAGGCCATCTCTACGACGCACTGAACCCCATCAACACACTGTGAGTGGGAAATCTGCGATACGCAGGGCATTATACACTGTTTTACTCCTACACTATATATTTTTTCTCTGTTTTATTTTTCATTGAATGGAACACACGAGCGCCCCCTAGTGGACTTTTTACTTTCAGCTTTTAGTGTCTACAAGGTTGGATGCTTGTGTACTGTGTACCTACACCCCTGAGTTTACCATTTTTATATCTGTAAAGATGTAAAGTTACATAATCTTTTGAGACATCAGAGGTCTTCTCTTCAGATGCAATCTGAATTGTGAGTCAATGTCAGCAAGTACATGTCTGTAGAATTTTATATATTGTAATGCTTACCATGCCTTTTCCAGTTTTAGGTTTACTTGCTTGAGATTTGTTAAGGCCTTGTTAATTTCGTGATTATTTTACAATATTTTAGGCTTTATTTAAAGGCAAATAGGAAATAAGTAAAATCCTGACTGTCTTTTAAATCCTGCTTCATTCAATACATGGATAATTGCGTAGCAGTCATGTATCACATGACTGTATTCCAGAGAAAACAATTTTTGCATTCACGTGTCTGTAAACTGAAGGTAGTTGGACTGTTTATTATTATGTAAATATATTTTGTGGAGATTTCTGTACAAAAGAATAAAATTGTTTTTTAAATGCATGCGTTTTCTAAATGTTTATTCCTTCTCAACTGTTCAGTAAGGACTTTTTTAGGGTACATATTATAAAGGCAGACTTTAGAGACAATGTTTAGTAAAATCTTGCTTATATGCAAAAATCTAATTGTGTGTACAAGTTAAGCACTATACAACTAGGCACATACTACCGGGAGCGCACGTGTACACACACACACACACACACACACACAGACACCCCCCTCATCGGCGTGATCGAATATCCCATCAGGGGTCTACACAGACCCAGCTGGGGATATCCTGTCCTCCATGGACAGAAGGGAATGCCCGATCAGGCATTTCAAACTGTAACAGTTTTCCAGCGTTCATGCCGTAAACTGTTACAGGTGCACATCGGAGTGATTGGATATCCCAGCAGGGTCTAGATAGACCCTGCAAGGTATATCCTGTCCTCCCGTGAACTTTCGGGTGACGTCAGCACTGATGTGACCCGGAAGGGAATGCCTGATCGCGCAATCAGGCATTCTAATTGTAACGGCTTTCTAGCGCCCGGTCAGAAAGCTGTTACAGCTTTTTTGGACTTACCGGTACGTCCATAGGGGACTGAAGGGGTTAATAAAAACTATGATTGCGAAAAATGCATTTCTTGTTTTTTATTTGCTTTTTATTTGACAACCTGCCGCCAGTTATGCTCATCTGATGCCTTATATATGCCTTATGCCCCCCTATATGCCACTGCTGATGTCACCCGGAAGGTCATCGGAGGGCTGGATATTCCCTGCAGGGTCTGTCTAGAACCTGCTGGGATATCCGATCGCTCCGATGATGCACTGATCACGGACACTGTGAACCCCATGCAAGTCTGTGGAGATCACAGTGTGATCGGTGCAGGGAGGAGAGTGAGAAAATCCCATCATACCTAATGTAAAAATTTTACAGCTTTGAAAAATATAATGTATACCTTTTATAGTATGTTCCCTATAAGTGCTGGGAAAGTATGGAAATTCTATATAAATGAGGTATTTCTGAAATCAGGAAACCTGAATTGATAAATTTGGAGGGTATTTTCTGTCACTTTTTTCTGTCACTTTTTTCTGTCACTATTTTCTGTCAATTTTGTGAGGATTCAAAGGGGAAAATATATATATATATTGTGACAAAAGCTGTGGTAAAGTGATAGATGGCAGGTATATTAGACCAGCCTTGGTCAATAGTAGCCTGCTCCAACAGCACTAATTGCTGTTTTGATCCAGTCCAGAGCCTGCATTCTGGACAGGAGCTCCACAGGTGTGGACTAAGTAGCAGCTCAGCTGTGGCTGATTAATTAGCAGGCAGAAGGTAAAAGGGATTGAGCCTGATTCAGACGAAAAAGCCACTGTTATGCCAGCTAGGAGAGCTGATGAACTGAGGGGTGGTTTCTCTCTGCAAAGCTGTATTGATGGTAACTTGTGACCTGTTTTGTCCTAAGCAAGTGCTAAAGCAAAAGACTGTTATTCTACTTATAACTGCTGCTGTTTATTCCTCTAAAATAAACATTGAAGCTGAGCTGGATGTGTCCTGGACTTCATTTACCCTAGAAGACTGTGGTTACAGCCAAGATCCTTGACAAAAATCCCAAGGAAAAGGGAGGCCTTGTCAGATATTTTATGCTAGAAAACATGTATTCTATATATTCTGTATTTACATGAGCACAAAATGGAGTCAGAGCCATTTTATTTTATTTAATCATATAATGATTATTTCTTTTTGTCCTTGTTCCCTCTATAATTGAGAACAAAGGAGTATTCATGTATAATGATGTTTCAGCGTATATATGATCCAATTAATGTTATCTTCCATGAGAAAGTTAAGGAGTAGACACTGCATATCCTTAGGAATGTAAATTGGAATGGGGGATACGTCGTAAGACCACCAAAACCTAATTTACTACCTAGGAGGCAACATCTGGAGATATGGGTGACTACAAAGACCTGATTTACTATATAGGAGGTAACATCTAAAGATAAGGGTGACCATGAATGAATTCCTAACACATATGTAATGGTCTTAAGTTATTTCTTAGACCAGAGCGTCTCTCGCAGGTAAATTAAGAAATTACAAGGATGTAAATATGAGTAGAAGTCCTAATTATAATGGGTAAAACCCACCGTTATGATTGGAGAATTCCAATCAAGAGGTGGAGGCTATGATAATAAGCTCTGTCTTTAAAAGCTTATGTCTTTAATAATTTAGGGACTCGCCTTAAAAAAAAAAAGGGGCTCACCTGAGAAACGCACTCTGAAACAGACAGACCCTGACGGACTCATTTAATTTACCCCAAAGAATTGGAATCTCAAGATCCTGGCACCATAATCTTACTCTTAGAATTACTTTGAGTCCCAACCTATATAACTTTTAGTAAGTTATATTTCTTTCCACTTAATTTCTTGCCACTGAACCTGGATTAACTTCTACAAGGACCAGTTGGACAACAGCAACAAGTGGTGGTAAATATAATTTTATTATTCTAAATAGTGGTGAATTTTGTCTTCTTCATATAGAATTCCCTGTTTCTGGGAAGTAGTATATTGCATTATTGTATGTGACGGCTTGTGAGACTGCAGCTTATAACCCGTGATAATAACAATAATGAAAAGGTATTTTTACCTGTAGATGAAGTTTGACATTATTTGCATCTATTAGGAATTTCACTAAACACTCTTAGACATTATTAAATTATTTTTAATTGTCATATTAGTTAAACTAATATAATAGAGTTAGTGATCTGATCTTTTTATTACCGCCCTGATTATCATTTTTGGTTGCTGAGTGGGATGGAAATTAATTGTGTGTGTTAGACTCATAAAGTATTAATTCATATTGATAACTTTCGATAATATACCGTATTTGGAGATACTGCAATTTGACATGTTTAAGAACTTTGTATTTTGTATTCTGCACTGTGTGACTTATATATAGATTTTATAAATTGTATTCACAATAAATAATATTTTTGATTGATTATCTTCGTGATATATATCTAATTTGAATTATAATTTTCGGCGATCTGAAAGGATTTAGGATCGGAGATAAAATATAGGGTATCTCCTTAAATTTATATTGTGGATGTGGTACTACAATATTTGGTAGCGTCGTTATTTTGCGTGTGTGATAAAATATTGGTTTTACCTATTTTGTCTCATTAATATCCCTAACATACTTGGAGGCACTGCTGAGATATTTCACGTAAAAGAATAATTCAAATTATTGATATACGGTAGTTGTTGTCATTTTCGGTTGTTTCACATAGTATATTTTTGGTACTGTGTATTGCATACTGATCAGTGCATAAAACATGTCTGTATCTAGCAAATCGAGTGCTACTTCTGATGAAGATGTTTTGATGTATAAAGCACAAATGCTGGTACATGTTAATAACATTAAACAGGATATTATGAGAGGTTATCATAAAAATATGAAAATCAAAGAGACTTATGGAGAGTGGCTCCAATCCCTTAAGGATGAAGTACAAATGACCCTAATAAATGAATGGTCTGAAGGATCACCCTTGGTTGGAAATTTGAATGCTATTGTTCAAACATCTGATTTAAAGGAGAGAGAAGGGTTAATCTTATCATCCTGGCCCTATTTCTTTGTATTGGCTTCTCGGTTGTTGCGAGATCGTGAAACTAGAGAAAAAGAAGTGTCTAGTCTCCAAAAAGAAGTGTCTAGTCTCCAGAAAGAGGTGAATGCTTCTAAAGCAGCCCTGGATCAGTTAAATGATACCCAGGCGGAGTACAAACAGTTGAGACTAAAGTTTGATGATTTGACTGATAAGCATTTGGCACTTCATGGCCAGTACTTTGATGCTAAGAGCAGGGTAACTGATTGTCAGTATGATCTTGTTAATTGTCGTGGGGAGATACGAGAACTCCAAGCCAAATTGTCTAACCAGGATAGTGTGCAAATGCCTAAGCTATCTTTGTATGGTGAAGGTGATGAAGGGGTTAAAACCCACACCACCGTAACAGAGTCTGCTGTTCTGAGTGTAAGTAAGCAATTACAAACTCTACAAGAACAGGTTAATCAGGTGGCTTCTGTCCAATCACAGCGGAATCAGAAGGTTAAATGTTCTGATACACGCGATTCCTCTGACTCTGATGAGAATCAGAGTAGTGATGAAAGTGATTGTGAATCTTCCGTTTATTCAGAAGGTGTTTCAGGTGAACCCTCTGTGATGTTACAAGGTGCCAATACGGCCAGAACACACAGATCAGACGGGCGCTCCCGTAACTTTAAAGGAGTGGTAAAGGGTACTAAGAAATTACCCGTACCTGTCTATGATGCCCCTAAGGTAATTAAATTCCTTAAGGAGACTGTTGCTGAATTTTCTAAAAAAGGCGCAGCTAATATTGCTGACCATTTAGAATCATTTGAAAGGGCAATGCAGTTTTTGGGAATGGATGATGATATCCACAAGAAGCACTATGTGTCGTGGACTTTTTCAAGTCATCACAGACATTACTTTGAAGGTTTACAAAGTATGCGAACCCTTTCTTGGTCTAAAATGAAATATGAGATTAAGATTGAGTTTGGACAGTATAAAACTGTCTCAGCTGCTAAGAAGGCTGTGTATAATCTGAAATGTAGGCCTCACCAAAGTCCTAGAGAGTTTTTAACTGTTCTAAAGAACGCTTATTCTCTTACAGAACGTAAGCCCAGATATGATTCTCGAGAATTCCGAGATCTTTTCTTCTATGCAATGCCTTCTCCAATTCGGACAATTCTTGCTAGAGATTATGATAGCGATTGCCCGTTAGATTGGCTTGTTAATGAGTGCATGACGCTGTATACAGTATTGCATGCCAATGATGATTTGCCTGATAAAAAGAGTCAGAAATTTCATGGACAAGAGGTGGCAGAAACCCAAGCCCATCTGGGATTAGAATCTCAGAAAAAGAGAAGCTATGCTGAGGTGGTTAAATCCTCAAAACCTCAGAAACAGGAATCGGCTACAGCCTCACCTGTTGTCAGGCCTAAAACTCCCAATGTGGAATCCCAGGATAACAAAGGAAAAAGTCCTACTGCCAAAAAGAATCCACAGTGGAGGAAGGGTAATTCCCAGTGGAATAAAAACCCTCAGGCAAGGAGGAAATTTTACAGGACTAATAGGGACAGATCCAGTCAGTCTGAGTCTGATAACTCCCAACAGCCTCAGCCAAATAACCCCAAACCTAACAGACAGTACAGGAATGGGAAAAACAATTTTCGTCATCATGTCAATCAAATGAGTGACCAAATGAAATTGTTAACGGAGCAAATGACTAAATTAAGTCAAACTATGGCTACAGCGACCACCAATCCTTTTTTAGGGGCAGGTCCTGCCACAATGCCAGCTCCCCCGCAATAGATCATAACGAAGTTAAAGCCGATGTGGCAATACAGGGATGGTTATCAGATGATATAATTCCTAACCCTGTTTTACTTGCAGATCCTCATCATGTATCAGATGATTATGTTAATAATGATGGTAAAACCTATGTGGTCCCTCCACTTTTGGCTAGGGGGGACGTGTCTGTAACTTTGTCTTCTATATTGCAGCCAGACCAAATGAGTCCACAAGCTAACTTGTCTTTAAAAGCACCTAGTTCCCAGGAACCGGCTCTGAAGGAGTTAACCGATGAGATGCCGACCGCTAGTAACAGCTTGAATGCTCAAGACATTCCTGAGAAGGAAGAACTAGTGGGTAAGAGTGTGCACACATCAGTAAAGGTTGGAACTACTGCCGTGACAGGTAACGTATGGAAGACAAGTGATATGCTGACACATTCTAAATTCTTATGTGAACTAGAAGAATATGAAGGAAGATATTATGTCTCTGTAAATGTACAGGATTCATTACCACAACCCTTCATGGGGTTAATTGACACTGGGTCACAGGCAACTATATTGTCAAATGTGTACTTTCAGAAGGTAATGGACTTAGCAACAGAAAAGCCGAAGCTAAGAGACTTTCCAAATACTCTACTGAGTGTTGGAGGTAATTCCCTTCATGTCGTAGGTTCTACCTGGCTAAAGTTTACCATAGGTAATAAGACCTTGAGACACCCGGTAATAGTGGTAACTCTCCCCTATGACCGATTGATTCTGGGTATAGATATACTCAGAAGACTTAATGTAATCATAGATTGTGTGAATGGGATTATATGGTCACAAACCAAAGTACCCATTCCATATGATAAGTCTCATCAGCAATCCAGGCGTAATTGCCATGTGATTGAGGAAAGGCCGGACTCAATTGAAATTTATTTTAGGAATAGTCAGTCATCTGATGTTACTGTTTTGCAGGTTAATGATTTTATTTCCCCTGCAGATGATCATTCCATAAACGTTCAACCAGAGAGGATCCGAAATGTATCTCTGGAAGGCGATGTTTTAACCATTTCTCTTCACAGGAATTATGTGGAATCTGTGGAATCAGCAGGTCATGTTCAATTCCTTGACAAACTTGAAAGGGTTAATAACAATTTATTTTTTCCTGTTCAAGTGAATGATCTAGGGAGAAGTAAGAATGCCAAGCTAAACTTGGAGATTGAAAACAGCTATATCAGCAAAAGTCTGTTAAAACAGATCGCTAATCCTAAAATGATCCGGTATCTTTCTCCCCAAGACAGGTGGATCCATAATCTGGATGGCGAATCGGATAGCCATAATATTATTGCAAAATGTTTATTATCCATTTCTATCGGAAATAAGACAGCCAAACATTTGTTTCTGGTGTTGGATGAACCTCGTTACCAGATTTATGTGGGCAATGATATTATACATCGCTTTGCTATGAATTTGGATCTGATTAATTCTAATCTTTGGACCAGGTTAAAAGGCGATCCTTGTGAATTTCAGGATGAAGATGAAGCACTGAAATCGGCACAGTTATTGCCATATGCAGTCAGTGTTCAAGTTCCTGAAGATGTAACCATTCCACAAGGGAGCAGTAACTTTCTTCTACCCATACAGGTTAAGAAAGGCCAGAGATTGAGAAATCCTAATGCATTTATCTGTTTATCCAACCGGATGCAGCAGCTCGGTGTCATGGTAACACCTACACCAATGGTAAATATTCATGGAAACCCTATTTATGTTGTTATAAACAACATTGCACCTCATAATATTACCTTATCCAAAGGTACTGTTGTAGGTTTGGCATTGGATTCAGAATATTATACTTTTGGATTTCAAAATCATGTTATAGGTCTCATTCCTGAAGAATATCTGACAGAAGAACAAATAGTGGAACAAACGTTTAATTCTATTCCAGAAGGTTTATTCACTATCCAATCTGTTTATCCTTTCAGTATAGGTGAAGGTTCGTGCAGGATTGAAGAATCCTCCATCGTCTTTGACCACCTAATTGATGAACAAGAATATCATGACCAAAAGAAAATCAATCTACCTCGAGAGGATCTAACCTCTAAACTTGAGGAATCCTTTGAAATAGGTCAACCTGAAGTTTTTCCTGGATTTCAGGAAAGGGTGGAAGAACAGATATCCATGGCTGATGCTTGCGCTAATGACAGTGAACGTCAACAGCTAAGGGAAATCCTAATGGAGTTCCAAGAGATCTTTGCCAAAGATTCTTATGATTGCGGTTTTACTAACCTTCATGTCGCTAGGATCCAGACTGATCCCGATCTTCCACCCGTATGTATCAAGCAATATAGACTACCTTTAGCGTCCTATGATGCGCTACAGGATATCATTCGGAATTTAAAGGACTGAGGTATTATCCGTTCTGTACACAGTTCGTATAATAATCCCATCCTAGGAATTCTGAAGCCTAATGGTCAATGGCGTTTGTGTGCTGATTTAAGACAGCTAAATAAACGTGTGTATATGTCTGGATGGCCTGTACCCTACATAGACCAATACTTGGTACAAATGCAAGGATCCAAAATATTCACTGCCCTAGATTGTGCCCAGGGATACTGGACTATTCCGGTACACAAGGAGGACCAATACAAGTTGGCCTTTACATTTGGAAAACAGCAGTATACTTGGACCCGGATGCCTTTTGGTTACATAAATTCTGGTCATGAATTTGCTGGATTCATGCATAAAGTTATGCCTGGTGCATTTGAAAGGGGAACCTTGGCCTACGTGGATGATATTTTACTCAAAAGTACTTCTTTTGATAAACATATTCTGGAGATCCGACATGTTCTTAATCAATTAAGAGAGGCAGGAGTTAAACTCTCATTGCAGAAAGCCCAATGGTGTCGTACCAAAGTCAACTTCCTTGGACACGAGGTAACTTCTGAAGGATTAAGTCCACAGAAGAAGAAAGTTGAAGCTGTTCTGAATGCTAAAACTCCTACCAATGTCAAAGAATTAAGATCGTTCTTAGGAATGATTAATTATTCCCGTAAGTTTATTGACAACTATGCAGAAATAACAAAACCTCTTTTACAGCTGCTTAAGAAAGATGTAAGATGGAACTGGGGGGAAGCCCAGGACAAAGCCATAGCTGAGCTGAGGAGAAAACTCACTCAGGCACCCTGTTTGGCATATCCGGAGGGAGGTAAGCCTTTCTATCTGGAAACAGGATTTACTAACTTAAGCATAAGTGCGGTTTTGTATCAAAAACAGGACAATCTGAACAAGGTCATCGCATATGCAAGCAAAACCTTGTCACCGGTTGAAATGAAATTCAACAACTGTGAGAAAGCTTTATTGTCTACGGTATGGGCATTACAGAATTTTCGGAGCTATATCCACGGCGAGAAGATTATTGTAGAAACTGCTCACCAACCTCTACAATATTTGCAGAGCGACAGGATACGAGACGGTAATCTTTCTAACAGTAGAATTACTGCATGGACTTTATTCTTACAGGGATGGCCGTTAGAAGTCCGTTATAATCAAAACAAGAGGAATGTAGTTGCCCAAGGACTAGCAGATCTACATGATTGTGCTGCTCTACCTCTGGATGATAACTCTACCGGAGATGATTTCCTAGAGGAACAATTACTTTCTCCGTATAAAGCTTATGACGAGGAATATTGTCGACCACTATCATGTAGATGGTTGTTCATATCATATCACTGTTGATAATGAACGAAAATTGGTTGCAGGTATTGGAATCACCTGGACAGGTGATTATCCAAAGATATCTGTAGGATACAGCATTGGTCCTAAAAGCAGTCAGATAGCTGAACTTTGTGCCGTATATAAAACCATTCAAATGGCAATTGAATATGGTGTTAAAGAATTTGTTATCATAACCGATTCTAACTACGTGCGCAACAGTTTTGTCGAGTATCTGCCTAGCTGGAAACGTAACCAAATGCTGAGAAGTAACAATAAACCTGTGAAACATGGTAAGCTGTTTTGTAAGATTGATGAATTGGTAATCAAACATGGTTCGACCATTTACTGGAAGAAAACCAAAGGCCATTCTAAGATACAAAATATCGATAAAGAAGGTAATGATTTGGCTGATTCATTAGCAAAACAGGCAGCCATCAATGGAGAACTTTTTGACATTGATGATCTTACTGGATCAATTCAGATTGAAGCCATAACTAGACAGCAAGCTAGAAATGAAGTGGACCTTAATACTGCACAATGGAGTCAAGAATTTCCCAATGAGGATCTGATCACTAGTCAAAAGAACGATCCCGTTATTGGTCGATTTTATGAATATATTAAAGATCCTATTGCCAATCCTATCACTGATGATGATTGTAAGGATAATGAAGACTTGCGAATCTTGATGAGATATAAAGTCCAATTCAACTTGATGGATGGATTGCTGATCAGAACATCCAAACATGGCATACAACAATGGGTAGTTCCTACCACCTTTAGAGGTCTAATGTTGCAACACGCACATGATGCACCTACTTCTGGTCATCGTGGGGATAAGATTACCTACGAAATATTGCGTGATTATGCCTATTGGCCACATATGCTAAGAGATGTGCAAACTTATTGTCGAGGATGATTGATTTGTCCGCAATTCCAACCTCATGCTCCAACTCATCGTGCACCACTTCAAAAACGAGGAATGTCTCTACCTTGGTCTGACATACAAATCGATTTCATAGGACCTGTAACTAGATCCTCAAGAGGTAACAAGTATATGTTAACTGTTACATGTATGTTCACCAAATGGGTAGAATGTATTCCATGCAGAGAGAACACTAGTTCTGTATGTGCAGCATTACTAATTAATCATGTATTTTCCAGATTTGGCCTTCCTCAGAGAATCGAGTCAGATCGTGGAAGTCATTTCACAAGTGAAGTGATGACAAAAATGTGGAAAATCCTAGGTGTGAAACGCAAGTTACATATCGCCTACCGTGCAGCTTCTAGCGGAGGGGTAGAGCGTTATAACCAGTCCATAGTAAATATACTCAAAAAGTATGTGAAAGAATCTGGCAAGGACTGGGATGTTAAATTGCCTTTAGTTCTAATGGCTATTAGAGCTACACCTAGTACTGCTACTAAGATGTCACCTTTTGAATCGATGACAGGCAGGAAGATGGTTTTACCACAACATTTGCTATATCGTACATCTGATCATAATTTGATCAACGCTGCAACAACCCATCAGTATGTTGAAAATCTACGTAAACATCTTCAACATGCATTTGCTTTTGCACAAAAGAATCTAGGAAAAGCAGCGATCAGTGCTAAAACCTACTATGATCTGAAGACTACTAAGAAAGAATATGAAATCTCCGACCAAGTTTATCTGTATAACTTTGCACGAAACCAAGTGAAGGAAAAGAAGTTTCTACCTTCTTGGAAGGGTCCATATGTCATAATTGACAAGATTTCACCAGTAGCCTATAAGATCAAGATTCCTAAAGATGGTGATTTTGTTGAAAAATGGGTTCACATTAACCAGTTGCGTGTTTGTCATCCTAGATCTCAGTTAAGAATTATAGATAATGATTCGGAAATAGAAGACTGAACACCTGTGTGGAATCAGAATATCCAAGTCAACAATGTGGTATTGTATACAACTTGACATGTGGTTATGTTATGTGATAATGTATATCCATATCATTGATTTCCATACCATCCAGCAACTATTTTAAGATTGATAGGTAGATTGGATAGCTATGTTTTAATGTCAAGTGATATTACAAGTACGTATACTCATACTATTCTTCTTTTTGAATATTAAGACAAGGATTCAAGTCCTGAAAGATGTCCAAGAAGGATGTGGCGATCATCTGGATCGTATTACTCCTGTGTCACGAGATGCGGATGGAACCGATCGCAGAGCCTGGACCATCCTCTGGCATCATGATCCAAGAGACTCCTGGATTCATCCTTACAGAAAAGAGGATCCTAACACAACGTGTGTTTGTCAGCTTAGACCCGAAGATCTCCATCGAAAAACAGTACAACGTTTCATCGATGCAGCTCCCTAAATTAAAGGCCTGGTACCAGATGCATCTTGAAAGAGCACAAAGACGCGTTCAAGAAATTTTGGAACAAGCCAGGAAGCCGTTTGTATCGAGCTCCATCACAATGAATCATCGAGCTAAAAGATTCCTTGTTGCCTTAATTGTCGCCTTGGTATGTACAGCCATAGGTGCAGTCGTTGCAACCGGTATGTCTGCCGCAAACTCTGTTTCTGTTCAAACTTTGGAGAACGAAATTCGAGGCTTAAAAAGAGAAATCAATGCTATTCATCGGGAAATGGAACGACAACGAGAGTATTTAGTCGATTTAATGGTTATGGTAAATGATACCATTGTAACCACAAATATGCATTCCAAATTAATCTCTCACTCCATTAATCTGCACCAAAGTCATGAACAATTCAAACGTGAACTTTTGTTTATGCACGACCCGATAATATTCCACACAAATTCATTTTTGGATGAAGTGCAATCTGGAATGACTGATTTAACCAGAGGACACAATTCTTTATATTTTGTTTCAGAGACATCGTTCGTAAAATGATTACTGAAATGAATGTCAATACAGAAAGTTTTCATTAATGACTTCTCTTACAGGAGCAAAGGTGTTCCAATCTGTGCATTATACCCCTGCAAGTCCCATGTCGGACAATATGATTTGAAGTCGTTAATACGTATCTGACGCTTGTTTAGATCATTCTAAAGCAAACTGGATTTTGCTTTGTCATAATCTAAAGGGGGGATTATGTCAGATATTTTATGCTAGAAAACATGTATTCTATATATTCTGTATTTACATGAGCACAAAATGGAGTCAGAGCCATTTTATTTAATCATATAATGATTATTTCTTTTTGTCCTTGTTCCCTCTATAATTGAGAACAAAGGAGTATTCATGTATAATGATGTTTCAGCGTATATATGATCCAATTAATGTTATCTTCCATGAGAAAGTTAAGGAGTACACACTGCATATCCTTAGGAATGTAAATTGGAATGGGGGATACGTCGTAAGACCACCAAAACCTAATTTACTACCTAGGAGGCAACATCTGGAGATATGGGTGACTACAAAGACCTGATTTACTATATAGGAGGTAACATCTAAAGATAAGGGTGACCATGAATGAATTCCTAACACATATGTAATGGTCTTAAGTTATTTCTTAGACCAGAGCGTCTCTCGCAGGTAAATTAAGAAATTACAAGGATGTAAATATGAGTAGAAGTCCTAATTATAATGGGTAAAACCCACTGTTATGATTGGAGAATTCCAATCAAGAGGTGGAGGCTATGATAATGAGCTCTGTCTTTAAAAGCTTATGTCTTTAATAATTTAGGGACTCACCTTAAAAAAAAAGGGGCTCACCTGAGAAACGCACTCTGAAACAGACAGACCCTGACGGACTCATTTAATTTACCCCAAAGAATTGGAATCTCAAGATCCTGGCACCATAATCTTACTCTTAGAATTACTTTGAGTCCCAACCTATATAACTTTTAGTAAGTTATATTTCTTTCCACTTAATTTCTTGCCACTGAACCTGGATTAACTTCTACAAGGACCAGTTGGACAACAGCAACAAGTGGTGGTAAATATAATTTTATTATTCTAAATAGTGGTGAATTTTGTCTTCTTCATATAGAATTCCCTGTTTCTGGGAAGTAGTATATTGCATTATTGTATATGACGGCTTGTGAGACTGCAGCTTATAACCCGTGATAATAACAATAATGAAAAGGTATTTTTACCTGTAGATGAAGTTTGACATTATTTGCATCTATTAGGAATTTCACTAAACACTCTTAGACATTATTAAATTATTTTTAATTGTCATATTAGTTAAACTAATATAATAGAGTTAGTGATCTTTTTATTACCGCCCTGATTATCATTTTTGGTTGCTGAGTGGGATGGAAATTAATTGTGTGTGTTAGACTCATAAAGTATTAATTCATATTGATAACTTTCGATAATATACCGTATTTGGAGATACTGCAATTTGACATGTTTAAGAACTTTGTATTTTGTATTCTGCACTGTGTGACTTATATATAGATTTTATAAATTGTATTCACAATAAATAATATTTTTGATTGATTATCTTCGTGATATATATCTAATTTGAATTATAATTTTCGGCGATCTGAAAGGATTTAGGATCGGAGATAAAATATAGGGTATCTCCTTAAATTTATATTGTGGATGTGGTACTACAATATTTGGTAGCGTCGTTATTTTGCGTGTGTGATAAAATATTGGTTTTACCTATTTTGTCTCATTAATATCCCTAACAGCCTGTCACAATATGTATATATTCTTTTCTAATTTTCACTAGTTTTTACTAAGGTTTTCAGCTAATTATCTAACTATGGTATCAAAATAAAGCCCTCTTCTTGAAAAAACAGTATATATGGGTATATATAACATATGGGTACACTATTTGCAGGAAAGGGGAACCCACATACCGCAAAAATGACAAAATTGCTCCAGGACTTGAGGTACCAAAAACCCCTGGGACTTGAAGGGGTTAAGGAGTACCAAACAGTTGTAGTTTACCAAAAATGAACATTTCATTTAGTTTGTGTTCCTTCTTTTTCCAAATCAACTCAGGCCTATGTAAGTGAACAAAACTTGGTGGGTTTTTGGACTATTTGAAAGCATTTCATGCATAGAAAGCAACAAAAAAAATTCCCGCAAAACTTGGCGGAGATTGATGTTGAAGTGGCTGCCTGAAAAGTGTAAAAAATTACCCTATTTCAATACCTTGGGTTGTCTACTCTTCGTAACCATGTACTTTTTAAGGGGTAATTTGAATTGGGGGACTGCTATACTGTCAAAAATGGGATATGGGCCGAGCAAACTAATTTCTGAAAATTCCACGTTTGAAAACTGCATGTTCTAGTTTTGGCTCCATAGCATCCCCAAAACAAGCCATATGCATGTGATCCATCTCTGTACTTAGGGGGTTTTGATGTGTTGCAGATAATCCAAACCATAATTTCAATGTGTGCATAAAAAATAAAAAAGTATAGATACCGCAAGCTTTGACAGAGATTAGTGAAAATATTGCCGCTTATATGTTCAGCAATATCTACTTTTATGGGGTTGTTTTGATCCTGCAGTTAGAGGCCCACCATGCCAATTTGAAAAATGTGTAATATTTTGCCCTATAATGGTCAAAATAGATGAAAATACTAGGTATGTAGGATGGTTTTTTATTTTTCTTCTTGATTTTCCCCATGTTTAATTTGCACCAAACAATTTATTACACATCTGGTTTCAAAAGAAAGCCATACTCGTGCTGAAAAAAAACAATATATAATTTGTGTGAAAACTGTAATTGAGAATGAGAGAAATTACAGTTGAAGAAGCAAAACAAAGAAATTGCTCTGGTCCTAGAGCAAACATCATAAAATAACTCTGGTCCTTAAGCGGTTAAACCGTTTCTTTGTTTTAATGATAGCTGATTTCTGTCTTCTGGTAGGCGAGAGCAGTATTTGTAGATGCGATGAGTGCATTCTCCCCTAGCAACAGGGTTAGGGATTGAATTCTGCAAAGACGTGTGTGTGCCAGATCATGAAAGATAGAAGTTTATTTTGTTTACAAACCCCCTGTAGGGTAAATGTAGGCCTGCCATGTACAAATGATTGTATTGTGAATGTTATTGTTTATTGATTTATATAGTGCCATCTCATTCTGCAGTGCTGTACAATGGGTAAATGGAACAAAACAAGTATAACTTGGGGAAGCACTGCTTCCAACGGTCTACGGGGTAACTTCTCTCTTTCTCCAGGTGGAGTGTCATTAAACCCCACCCACTTTCCCTCCTACTTAATGTTGTTTGGCAGTAGCCCCACCCCTGTACACTGCTAATCCTGCCCCACACATGACTATCCTTGCATAGAAAGCTAGCTAGCCCTGTGCCCTTGTGAAGCCACTGTCACGGAAGCCTACATGCACTGGGCTCCTGGAGGGGGCCAGCCTCCTCCCTATAGACTATGGGCCCTAGACTGTGGGTGCAAGGGATCCCTTGGGACGACTACTTCCCCTTTGCCAAAGTGCTTTTTTTCCCCAAATGCCAGAAACTCTAAGGACTGTGGAGCTTGGGATGATGAGTTTGCGTCAGACAATTTATAGGCCAGATGCTACTCACAACTCCCCTGGAGAGCAAAGCTCCGAAGGGGAGGCTTACTCCACAGGTTAAGAACCTTGGGTTTAAAGGATGGGAGCAACCAAGTTCTTATGATGAGTTGAATTTCTTCACCTCTCTACTAGCTGCTTCCTATCAAATTATAACTTTAATCTGTGTAGATTGATTGCATGGTTTTACTATAAGTATTCCATAGATTACTATATTCTATAATAGAAGATGTACAGTTGTTACATGGAAGTTAAAAAAGGGGGCTAACAAATGTATGCGGGCTGCCGCATACTACCATTTCACTGCCTGTGGTGTACTCTATTAGCATTGATGTTGCATTTTTAATTTATTGATCTTTCTTGGTTTGACGTAAAAAAAAAAAACAACATAGCTTTGCATTCACCAAGAATAACACGGCAAAGAACACACCTTTTACATGTACTGTTTATGGAAAGTGGCTTTAAAATTATAGTTATTTAATCACTTTATTTTCTTACACCATATATATGTATCTTAAAGCCTGCTCTTATGTATCACAAATGTTGTTCTGTTACTATGGTTATAATCATTTTGTACCTTAGAGAAGCAGATGATGTATATTGTTCTGGTGTTGTATGCTCATACATTTTAATTAGCGGTGATGACTGATCAAACTGCTAAATTAATTATTACATTCATTTGTAAAATAGCATGATTATTGAAGATTTATCTGCAAAGAAAATAAATTCAGCATCTCTCCTCCAGACTGGTACATGTTAACGAAGAGGTCCTTACATGGACCTGTGTCTGCCACAAAGAATTCTGGTGTCTGACACTTGGACCACTGGAAAAAAAAAATTTCTTTTTTTTTTGGTGTTTGTTTTTTTTTTTTTTTGGTGTTTGTTTTTTTTTTTTGGTGTTTTTTTTTTTAAATCCCCACTCCCATTTTCTGTCCTTTATCTCACTTGAGGCCCTGGTTTTCTGCCTTGTTCTCATGCAGGAATCGAAGAGACAGAAACAAAGGGAAAATAGCCTTCAAGAAGTCCATTTTCTGTGTATTTGATTCTTGTACAGTTTATTTTGCTATATGTATATTGACTTATTTTCCTATTTTCTTCTGTGTTTTCCTCTTCCATTCTACTATACTGCCACATATGCAATGACCTCAACCATATATACAGCACAGTAGGGGCCCCCAAACAAATGCTTCCCCAGGGTCCAATCAATATTAAAGGCGGCCCTGTGTAGAGTGTCTATTATGTATACATTCTTTGACCAGAGGTTTCTAAAAAAGCCATTTTGTAAATGGTAGTGTATCTATATATAATTCACTACTTTCCTCTAGTTTCAATTAAAGGATTAAATTAAAGTTAAGTTTGTAAAGGTCACAGAACATTCTTTTCTAACCAGCACAAGACTGTGTTAAAGAAAACAAAATGAAATATTATGGGAACTGTCAATAACCTAGGAGTTATTTTAAAAGTGGAATGGTGTTGGTAATATTTTGTAAGTACTATGCTCCTCAGTTTATAACAGAGGTCCAGGTTCCACATAAAGGCCACTTACCTGCAACTTAAGTTAAAATTTTAATTTTGAATAAATAAATGCATACGGAAATCAAATAAAATCAAATAATAGCCAATAAATAATTGATTGACTTTTATCTATACAGGAAGCTACATAAGCTGGTGACTGGGCGTTGAACTCCAAAGGACCAATGGTGACAGTTGAAGAGCATAGGCAGAAATTTAGCTTTCTTTATTGGTAAATCAATGTTTATTGATTTTCAATAGTAAAGGGGTTAGGAAAGGATCAACAATAAATTTACAATCAACATAAGGTAGCATTTTTCTTGGGAGTGAGTAGGGTTAGGGGGTAGAGGCAAGGGAGGTCATTGGAGGTTTGAGAAAAACAAGGAGAGAAATTATATATATATATATATATATATATACACACACATATTTTTAGCAAGGGGAGTTAGCTTTCTGTTTCTGCAGAACATGGCCTGTGCTGGCATGCAATAAATGATTCAGATACAAATATGTTAAGCATACTATGCTCTTGCCTTGTTCCGTTTAGGGTATGATAAGATTATCACCACTGTTGGGCTAATGCAGGTACCTTGCAGCTGAGAACCCTCTTATTAATAGAGATGAGCTTTGCTTGTTAGAGCAGGTTTGGAGAACGGTACTATGATCTTTCTGATCCATGGCAAGAAGCTTGGGATATGGGTGTATGCCCCAGGTGGTTTCTCATGCCCAAAGGACACAATACCTATGGGCACGCCTCCACAAACCAGAGGGGATCCAGAGTCACCCTGAAATAAAAAAAAAATATGAGACAATTGTAAATACATTTGCTCTATGCTTCTCTATCACAACTCTTGGTGCGATACTTTGTGTGTGTGCGTGTGCAGCATAGCAAATATCCCCTCTGGATTAGCCCCATCCTAAATTATTTAGAGCATGCCTTACCATACAGGCAACCTAGACGGAAGTGCCTGTAGGCGGGAGGTACCAAGACAGTTTTAGGATGTAAGAAAACCTATGGTTGGCACCTTTTATATATAATATAATATTATTGGCATAGTGTTTATTTTCCAAAAGTGGCACCTTGGCTCAAAATCTATTATATTTTTTGAGCTAAGTTTCCACATAAAGAGTACTGTCAGAGAGGTGAAAATAGGAGTAATATCAGGTTTCTGTAGTGTAGCGGTTATGCCATTTGCTTTACACGCAAAAGGTCCCTGGTTTGAAACCAGACAGGGAACGTGTTTTGTGCAGCGTTCTTTTTCTCATGCATGCTGCACACCATTTAAAAAATACACCTACTGATTTCATAATTTCACCATGAAAACACTGTGCCGATCATATCATTTGTTCAGTGTTAGAAATGGCTGAAATTCGGAAGGAAAGGAAATTGAAAATGATCTGTATGGGAATTTTCTGACCTGTGCGGCATCCCCTGTGGTGCCAGGCTGGCCTGCACACATCATGGCACTGCTGATGGGCACTGACAGAAGTTCTTCACATTTCTTGTTTCCCACAACGGTCACATTAACTTCCATAAGAACTTGAGACATTGAATCTTCTCCTGCCTGCCCCCAGCCTGCAACATTACACACTGTACCCACTGCCACTCGTTTGTTCTTCTTTGGGAGAGTAATGACTTGAATGGCATCACTTAAAGTAACCTCCTGGTTTATCTAGGATAATGTAAGAGATGTGTAAGTCACATATTTATATCTACATGAAATAAACAATAAAACAATACCTAAGGTAAGACATCTTTTGAACAAAGACTTTGTTTTTTTTGGTACCTTACTTTGAATACCCAGACAATCAAAGTAAGGTACCAAACTTTTCAAGAATTTTAACAGGTACATTTTCTATTTTTGTGATGCAGCTGCTGTGTTGTTCAAAATCCATTACTCTCAAAGGATCTTTCTTTGTCTTTTCTGCTCTAGTTTTGCTTATCTCTTATCACTTTGCCCTTTGCTTATTTATTCTCTTTTATTTCTCTTCTCTCTCATTCATCTTTCCTCTAAATTCTACCTCTTTTCACTCTCCTCTCATTTCTCTCCTTATTTGGACCTATCTACTAAGACGTTTGAACAGTCAGTCAAGTTAAGGGTTTACTCGACTGACCAAACTGGGGTGTTTGCCTCTTTTAGGGTATTTTTATAAATTGTAACCCTCTCCCATACGCTCTCCATTCCTGGGACCTCTGTTTCAATTTTTTTATTATGTATTTATTATTTTTTAAAAGAAATGTATTTATTCACCACACAAGTCCTTGGCATTGCAGCTTATATGCAGTAAATATACTTATTTTACTATTTTCTCTGTCCTACTTCTCTTCTTCATTGAGTCTTTCCTTTCTCTCTTAAAAAATGTATAAAGTGGTTTACCCTCACTGATACTTGATCAGTGACTTTGACTGAGCCATATTTGTTACTAAATGTCCGGTATTTTTAGTGAAGTGAGCATCCATGAAATACAGGCACTCTGATTTGATGATAAGCATATTGCAAGTAAAGTCACTGATAACATCGGATACAGTCTTTTCTCTAGCATGCACTCCATCTCTCTACTTACTCCAAGCTTCTTGGAAGACATGTATATACATGACTGGCTAACTTTCTTGATTTCTTGATTTTACTGGGTCCCCTTCAATTTGAATTCTGCTGTCTACACGCTGAGTCACTACTTTTTGCCAAACCTTCTAGACCTTTGTGCCTCTTTTGGCACTATTAACCACCTTCTTCTTCAAGCCATTCACATTATTTTTTGCCGTGATCACCCTTTCTGTTTTCTCCAGAAACTCATCTGCTTCCCTTCTCAGTGTACCATGGGGGGTCAGTTCTAGGACCCACTTCTGTTCTATTTACACTGCCTCCCTTGGCAAACTAGTTTTAACCTTTGGCTAATTTGCTTTATTTCCCCTCCCTCCATTGCTAACATTCATTTGACAATCTTCCTTAATGCCAATAAAGCAACCATTATCTCTGCCCCAAACACTTGCTGCTCATGTGTGTGATGTGCAGGAACAGGTATAGAACCATGAACAGGATAACCCACTCCCCAGGGGTGGAGCCCCAGGCTTTGAGTGGAAACATACAGGGGTCGTAGCCTTTTTTAATAATGGGTAGACAGGAACCCAAGAGCAACAGCAGGTATCAAAGCTAGAGTCACAAGCCAAAGGTCAGAGCACGAGAGAGCACCACAGGATAGACAAGCCACATAAATGTCAATGAATCGGGAACAATCAGAGAAGTGAGAGCAACACTTGAGAGCAAAAGATGGGTGGGCAGGGGAAATGCCCCAGCAGATTGTTCTGGTAGGAGGTGTTTTATAACAACGGAATAACAAGAACTAGAAACACCAGAGCAGATATCTAGGTACAGACAGAAGGTTGACTACAACAGTGTAAGTCTGAAAACCAAGCCCTCAGGTGGTGAGCAGAACAAGTGCAGGTATCAAAAACACAAAGGCCCAGGGCTATATCCCAACTGAGATTACAGTCATCTCATTCACCCCTCACATTGGGTCTAACTATTTCCCCAAAAAAACAAAACCCATGATACAACTAAAGCTCTTGTTCATGCACTCAACATCTTCTATCTTTACTACTGCAACCTAGAATGGTCTCTCCTATACCAATCCTGCCCCCTTACAGTCCACTGTGAATGCTACTGCTAGAGTTTTTTTCCATACCAGTCCCTTTACTCATACCTTGCTCCTCTGTCAACTCTTCAATGGTTCATTGCACACTTCAGGATTCAATTAAACATCCTGATACTCACCTACAAAGTTATTTATAGGAAATCCCCTAGCTACATCTCTTCGCTTATCTCCAAATATACAGCTTCCCAGCCTCTTTGATCATTCCCAGATGATCATTACCTGTCCTCAGCTCTAATCTCGGCCCCTCATGCTTGTGTAAAACTTCCTTTGGCTGCCTCTTTCCATGAATGAAATATAATGATTATTATATCATTAAACTGTCCCTTTTACTTACTTCTTCACGATAATATGCTTGTATTAATTTCTCACCTTTCTTTTGTTAAATTACTTACACAAAGCTGTCTATTTCAGCTCTCCTGAATAGGTAGTATGTGATATGTGGTTAGTTAAGTGTACCCCTGGACAGCAAGCACATCCCATATGTGGTGGCACTCTGAGTTCTAGTGTTTGCTATCACTAAAACCAATTGTAGAAAACAGTTTTTTTTATGTGTAGTAGAGATGCCAATTGGTGGCCACATCCCTTACCTTAAGGAGGAGTCTTAAACATTTAAAGGTAAACTTTCTAACATTTGTATATAAATAGATTTATCAAAGTCAAATGTCAGCTGTTTAGAAGGCTCCCACCTAAATGCAACCTGTTTTTAATGCTTATGGATTTTTTTATTTTTGGAGTTTTTTTTTTTTTTATCACTTTGCAAGGTTTTTTTTTCTACAATAATGGAGCCGCTGCTGAACAAATTCACAATTTATGTTAAGTTATATTCCTAGACAACTGCAATAAACATGTTTTTGGATGTTAGGGAGGACCAAAACACTCCCTTAACCCACAATTTTTTGTTTAAAGACTATTTTTTGGAGTTTGCCCATTTTTTATTCTATGAGGGGGAATGCGAGGTTGAGAAACTGTTTTATTTTTCACTTTTTATTCCTTATTTTAATTTTTCTGCCCTCATCAGAAAGTAATGTAACATGACTAGCAGGTACCTCAAAGGAGGTCATAGTGACATTATGGTTTTTCATGTTTTGTCTTATACATTACTATTTTTGTTTCACTTTTTTTGTAATCATCAGGAAGGGTGTCTGTAGAGAGGGTCTTTTTACCTTGTCTTATGTTTACCAATGTGTGACACCGCCGGAAACAAATGCCTGAACTTATTTTGGATATTGAAACAGTATAAGTGTAATACATACGGACAAACAAAAAACACAGGCATTGTTTTTGTTAAATAATGTAGTAAGCTTAAAGGCTTTACAACATTTCCCCTTTAAAGCGATTAAAATACACTACCATGTGGTTCTTGAGAACAGTAATGATAAGGAAGGTGCTTGTCTGCTATCTTGCACATAAAGTGAAAAGAGGAAACAAGATGTGACAGATGGAGATGTGCTAGAACAGTGAGATAATGCTGCATTGTTTGACATAGAAACAGAATTTGACGGCAGATAAGAACCATTCAGCCCATCTAGGCTGCCCGTTTTTAACAGCAGCCCTTCCCCTTAGGAGGACCTTGTAATACCCATACATTCATGTGACAGCAGATGTTATCAGGGAGGCTTGCAGGAGTGTTTTTAGGGATTTAAAACAAATTCAGTTTGCTTATACCATACATTGGCAGGGAATGGCGTTTAGAATGTAGAACAGGTGGCATCATCAAAGAGTCATATTTCTTTACTAACCCGTAGTATCATGATGTCACTATCATGGGTTTTGCTGTCATAGTTGTTGTGACGGTAGATTTTATATACAGGGAATGTGTTCTGATCATTCCTATCCCTGAGATAATGCAGTCCCAAAGAAACCTTGATATTGCTAAAGAAAGAAACATGACAAAAATGTGAATGTAGTTGCTTCCTGAAAGTTTAGGAAACCGACTAACACATTTTCAAGCTGTACATAAAATATATGCACGACATAAAAACCTCTCATTATCTTCTTTTTGTATGGTACTCATCTGGTCCGTTTCCCTGGACACTGACAGGGCAATGTGTGTTCCCCCTTTTTAGAATCATAGAATTTGATGGACGATAAGAATCTAGACTGCCCACCAGTTTCCCTGATGTTAGTTTCAGGAGCCTTATGCCTTATCACATGTGTGATTAAATTCACATTTGTAGCATCTACCACTTGGTGGTCATTACACTTATCTACCACCCTCTCAGTAAAGTAAAAATAAACCTACTGTACTTTGTTAGATTTCTTTATGTACTTAAATGTTTGTCATTTTTTTTTCTCTTCCAATCAACAGGCTCTGCAGATGTTCTTACCTTCCTGCACAGTGTGCAGCTGTCATCACCAAATCCCTGCTGATTAGGAATCCACCACACACAAGTCTCTCGCCAGCATCGTTGGTGTAGGTGATATATGCCATCCAAGGCTTGGAGTGGGGGGCAACTTCGTGACCACCAATAATCCGATCATTTAATGGTCCTGCAAGAAAAATAGCTATATTAAGGAAATATTCTCTGACACTCAGTGAGAAAAGTGCCCCTGATACTGCTTAGCTAGCCGGATATGTTGCACACCCTGTCAGCCTACCTTCGTGGGACTCAATTATAAAAGTATATAAGTATAAAAGTGCCTCCAGCAAGATGAGTGGTCGGTGTAGTGCCATTTTTGTTTATGAAATTTCTGTGTTGCTAAAGTGTTATAAAAAGGGCTTTGATATCTGACCATCTCTAGAGATAAGATAAAAAGAATTTACTGTATCTTTCACAGTTAACTCTTTAAAGGGACATATTGCAAATGTATAGAAAGATTTAACAGACTACACACTATGCATTTGCCTCTTTTCCCGCTCTAGCTCCTACGCTTGACAGAATACATCTCCTGCTTGCCGATGGCTTGCGCATTTTTTTTATTAGACTCATCACAATAAACCTGAAAACAATAAACATAGGTTTGTTAACAAGGACAAGGACTCAAAACACAAACATGTAAATATATACAATAAACACCCTGACATGAGGTTCCCAGCACTTACAGCCAAGAAGCTCCCACCATTTGTTACCAACAATTCACTTACCACCACATTAACCCCCTGTATACCTGGCAAGCTGCCGCACCACAGACTGTGACAAAACAACACAAACCCAAAATACAAATATAAAAGGAGGGAGGGTGGGACACACAACCAGGTAAGCTAACCACAAGAATGGTTCCTAAGCCCAGGAAAGCAGCCACTTAAATAATCTACCCCCAACTCCACCCGCAAATTTCCCATCAAAAAGCCTTCCTCTCCTCTGCACAACAGTCAGGGCCCACTATAGCCCATGCTGGCCCCCATTGATTTACCCTGGAGAGTTGCCAGGATACCTTAGAGATACTAAGTGTTGATTACGAATTCTGAAAAATCAGAAATGTCAAGCAAGTTATTTGTGGTTTACAGTTGATGTGGTTTCTCTATATCCCTGTATACCAGACAAAATGGCATTGTTAGCACTGAAAAATACACTGGTAATGTTCCCTGATTTCTCCCCAGTAGAATTTTTTTTCCATTGGATTTTCTAATTGGAAACATGTAAACCATTTTGTATATAAAAAGAGATAAAATGCAATGTCCATAATTCGGGTTTTATCTCCAGTTTTCATTAACCTATGTATTGAAGTTCAGGTTTTGACAATCTTCTTAGAAAAAGTTTCACCCTAGAAGTGAACAAGCCTAAAGTCAGGTGTCATATACAGCAATGAGACAGATCATGGCAACTCAAGGGGGAAAAGTTGGATAGCCAGAAAATGGGAGTTAAACCAGATTTGTGGTCACCACCAGTGACATATCCTGGCCTAGGGGGACAGTCACCCTGCTGCAAAACTGAGGGCAGATCACCCTCATGGGTGATCAGGACCCCTGATCTCCCGCTGCTTAATGGGCTGGCTACAGGGGAGAGCTTTGTTCTCTCTAAACGGTCTATTTAATATATGGAGGCTGTGCAAATGATAACCCTAAAGAAAGAAAAGGGAACCCTTAAAGAAGAAGACAGAAGAAGAAGAGGCAAAAAAAGAAGCAGATCTGTGAGAAAGGAGACAGGGATATTATTTTTTTGTGGAGAATTTAGGGAGACTTTGAGAGAGAGAGGGAGTAAGCTACTGTGAGAAAGTGACCAAGAATACAAGAGCATTAGTACGAGTGAATTAGAGTGTGTGTTTTATGATGGGAGATTGGAGTTATACTCCTGTTAGTGTCTGGATCATTACATAATGACAGGAATTATACTGTCTGCATCATTATATAGTAATATGATTCACGTTGTTCCACTGTCTGTGTCTGGTTCGCTATATAATATATATCAGGGAGTATCTGCACTGAGGAACCTAAAGCTCAATCTCATAGGGTCATGTAACATTGAGTGGCCCTGCTGGTTGAGAGGCTGGTACTTTTTGGGGGAAAAGATGGCAACCCTAGCAACAACACCTGAGAGGTGACGTCAACAAATTTCCCATCACCAGCCTTCTCTCTTGGGGGGGGGGCAGGCAAGCGGCCTCTTGCCCTCCACACACCTATGCGGAAGTCAGATCGTTGGGGTTGACGTGACCTCCTGGCGCACAGACTCCAGAGAGCTCAGGGAGCATCACTGCAAAAGAGCCAGACTGAGAAGAGCCCTGACTGAGAAAACCTGAGACCCTGAAAAGAGACCACTGTGGATGTAATCTAGGTGCTGGGTAAATCCTGTGAATGCAATCTGGGTAAATCCTGTCTCTGTGTGCAACCTGGATGCTGGGGCAAGTCATATCTGTGCAATCTGGGTGCCAGGGCTGGCCTTTAAGGTGTATGCTCTGTGATATGTGCCTGCAATTTAGGCTTTCCATGATTGTATTTTGATCTATACCTTCAATGTTGCGTTTGCATGTGATTTTTCAATTGATCTATACCTGCAAGGCTGGGTTTATGTGTTACTTATTTAATGTATACTGCAAATAAAGGGGTTGTGTGTCTTATTCAGTTGATCTATGCCTGCAATGCTGTGTTTCCATGTATTGCTTATTTGATCTATACCTGAACTACAGTGATGTAGGGGTCCAAGGCACTATGATGCGGGATGCCACAGGGCAACTCGTACATCGGTTTCGGGTCACTCCAGACCCACACCATTCATTTACTAAGCGATCAACATATTATTGTGCTCTTGCCCTGCACGTGTGGTGTTAGGACCCCTGACCCGGAATCACGCCAGGATCAGAAGGATAGAAAACCGCACTGACTCTTGACAGTCTCCTCTGCAAAGTCAGTACATTCTTTTTGTGTTTTTTTTTTTTGGTGTTTGGATGGAGGGTGTGACTGCATGCTGGGGAGAGTGGGGTGGTCCTGTTAATATTAAAGACAGCCCTGTTCCTATAGTATTTCAGCTTTTGCAAATGTCTGTACTGATGATGATTTTGCTTCTGCGCTGCGTTGCAGTACATTTCATACATTATAGACATTGCTGCTATGATATATTGAAAAGAAATACCGTATTTGCCCGATTATAAGACAAGGTTTTTTTCAGAGCAAATGCTCTGAAAAATACCCCTCGTCTTATAATCAGTGTCGTCTTATAATCAGACCTCAAATAGGTCTGACTATGAGATGACTAAGATCCAGATCCCCCGCAGCTGCAGGGGACCTGGATCCTCCTGTCTCCCCCCCCACACACACTTACCGGTGCTTCTGAGTCCCCGGTGTGTAGCCGGGGCAGCGTGTAGATGTCTACTCGATTCGCGTAGACAACTTACGCTGCAGCCGGAAGGAGGTGTGGCTAGCAGCAGGGGTTGTCTGCGTCCATCGTGCAGACCTTCCCCCGCTGTCAGAGATCAGAGTTCTGGTGCGGGGAATTCTCTCTGACAGTCGGGGAAGGCCTGCGCGATGGACACACAACCCCCGCTGCTAGCCACACCTCCTTCCGGCTGCAGCGTAAGTTGTCTACGCGAATCGCGTAAACATCTACACGCTGCCCCGGCTACATGACGGTGGACTCAGAAGCACCGGTAAGTTTGGGGGGGGTTAAATGGGGGGCATAAGGCATTTCTGGAGTGCTCTATGAAATGCCTTTTAACCCCCTTAATGCCACTTTGCTTCCAGAAATGCCTTTTTAACTCTCTATACGCCACTCTGCCTCCTGAAATGCCTTAAACCTCCCTATATGCCACTCTGCCCCATAATATGCCTTTTAACCCCCTTAATGCCAGAGTGGCATATAGGGGTATAAGGCATTTCTGGAGGCAGAGTGGCACATAGGGGGTCAAAAGGCATATCATGGGGCACAGTGGTATATAGGGTTAAAAGGCATATCATGGGGCACAGTGGCATTTGGAGGGTTAAAAGGCATATCATGGGGCACAGTGGCATATAGGGGGTATAAGGCATTTCTGGGGCAGATGTGCATAACTGGGGGTGGGGGCAGGTTGGAAAATAGAAGGAAATAAAACCAAAATATTTTTATCAATCATAGCTTTTATTAAAAAAATAGTTTAGATGAATTAACATTTACTGGTAAAACTTTTTTCCTATAGGGTCGTCTTATATTCAGGCTTTTTCTTTTTTTCCTAAATTAATATTCAGATTTGGGGGGTCGTCTTATAATCATCAAGCAAATACGGTATTCAGCAGTCATCTGGGCATCACAGTTGGTGCTTTTCACACTGGTTACTTGAAATTCCATCTTGAATACAGCTTACTTAGCTCTTTATCTGACAAGTAATAAGGACAAACGATAGAACTATTTGGTTGCCATTAGTATCAAGTTCCTGTCATATAATATTTGTAATTGGCTCATAAACAATATTTTAAGTTTCTCAAGTTACCCATGTATGGATGCAGTCCTGAAAAAGAGTGACCCTGTCACAAAGATAAAACCAGAAATAAACAGCATTAAGTATTAAGCAGTGGGAGATGCACACAAACATTTACCAACAAAATGAGGACAACAGGACAATGAGTCCTTAGACGTGGGCCCAAAACAAGGAAATGTCAATGGAAACTACAGTCAGCACAGAAAAGAAAACTTAATGACAAGAAACGTTTTGTTTAAACAGATGTTTCCTGCTGATTCAGTTTATTCTAACAGGGCACAAATCCTGCAAAAAACTATCTTGGGTGATTGGGCATTCAAATAATGCAGCAGTGTGACACGGAAACCAAAGCTGGCTCCTGCAAATTCCTTAATGTGCAAAAAGATTCATTCAATAAATATATTTAATTTGTGTCAATAAAACATAATATTCTTCTTGTAAAGAACACAATATTCTTAGTTATTCATTGGCCACGTAAATCATATAAGAAGAGCCCATTGGTGTTGCTATATTGCATAGTTAATGTGAAAACATAGAAAAGCACCTCTTGTGAAAACTCCTGCTGTAGTAAATAAACCCCATATAGTGGTAAGTGCCATCCCTTGACATGGGCATGGCCGATCACCAATCACCCAATAAAGAAAAAGAGACCTGGATTTTAATACGGTCACAGATTTTATTAAACACCTACCACATTCATAAACGTAAAATTCAAACATGTAAACATATACTCATAACCCGCAATTAGCCTCAGCCAATCACATCCTCATTTAAGTGCGTAACCAATGAACGTCCTATCTTACTAGGACGGGATACCTTGGGAATGCTGGCGCAAGTGTCCTCCCTGCACGGTAGCAAAACCCATACGAACTCCCCAGGGCCATCCCATGGGGTGTCCTGCATGTAGCCGTCCGGCTAATGCCACCCGAGTTACCATGCCTCAGATGGCCAACTCCCGCACTAACGCCAGACCCTGAGGGACCCCCTGCCACACCAAGAACATAACAAAACAATGCTCTCACACATAAGTGTTTATACCCTAAACTATCAATGGTGGTGGCATAAAGCATTGGTGAAATAACTAAGCAACTCTCTTACATAACACTGCCTCTGCCATATATCTGCCAAAAAAATTTATGAAATGGAACATTTTCTGTATCTGTTTCCTGTACTGACGGAACATTCCAGTCCAGGGCTTTTCTGAAAGACCGCCAGCTGATTGGATTTTAAAGATATATATTTTATATATATATTGAAATGTTCTGCCGCTAAATTATACCAAACAATATAGCTGTATGCAAGATCACATGCTACAGAAGTAAAACAAACAGTATTTTCAACTTGCCTCTAGATCTTTTTCTATTTACTCCAGTGAATTTTATGGTATTTCTCATACTGTAAAGCTTTTTTCAGCATAAAATATGGCACTGTTGTACCAAGTATTTCAATACTGCATGCTATTTACGCCTCCACTTCACTTTTATAAATAAGCAACGTTATTGTGCATTATCTAAAGTATTATAATAATGAAAATACTAATTTTGAGTAATATAATACACAACAGGTACAGATCTATCGTACAGAGATTTAGACTGCCATTATTTGCCAAATCCTGCAAAAACACAATATGAACACAAAGTGGAACCGAACCTTTTTATTTTGTTGGTTTCAAAACAAAAGGGAAAAAAGAGAGAGAGCATTAAAATAGCATATTTTCAGACATGATTGAGGCAGACTGAAGCTGATCCCATAAAAGAGAATTCTCAGGAACAGAAGGTTGTGAGCTGTAAAGGTTAATGCTGTGAGATAGGGATCATAGCATGCACTTTACGCATTTTACCGGTAATTCCTGTAGTGTCAGAGGGTGTGCAGCAAATTAAAGCCCTGTGTAACTCTCATGATTAAACATATGTTAACATTCCATTTGTTGTTAGCAACACAAGACACTTACTAAGGAAGCAAGGAAATACAAACACAATAAAAGTTTTGACGCCTGTAGAGTCTGCGGCTTATTTGTGGTTTTGTCCTATATATAATATAATCCATGCATTCTTCGCTCACTTTGTTAACCTCTACCACTTTAGCCAGAAGGTTTTCATAGCTACAAACTATCCTAGATCATGAAGGGGTTAATCTATTATTTGTATGATATTTTCCTGTAATGTGGTTTGAAACTGAGCCATTGCCAATTGTTGGGAAAACTTTACTCCCCCTCTCTTAACCATCAACCACCTTATTGTTATTCTTCCTGTTTACATTGGGGATTATGTGCCTCTTGGCTTCGTTGGGGGAGCTGCTTCAGATATATATTTGAAAGAATTCTCCAAAACACTATAGAAGGGTTGCGAATGAGACAGATCAGCAAAACCATGAACGTCCTTTCTCCTTGGTCTCTCTTGTTTGCGTTTTTGAGTGTGATAGCTGTTGGTGAGTGTTACACAGGAGAGTGAATTTATATAGAGATTTTTCCTATTGCTACAATGTATTGTCTGATAGCTTCTAAATCGCCTCTTCTAAATGTGGTTATTTATGCTATTTGTAAAAAAATGTTTTAGTTAATGCCTTTTTTTTTTCCAATTTTCTACTGGATTTAATTGACAACAAAGCATAAATTATAATTGCTATAAACAGCCTCTTCTTTCTTGGAGATACCTTCTTGTTTTTATATTATTATTTCTTTATTACATTTTTAAAACATATATCAACACAAAAAGAAAAAGAGAGAAAAATAGTTAATGCCTATTTTGATGTGAAGCATCAGGGTACCTTAAACTAAATTGCAGTGCATTGCATATACACTGACATATGGTAAATCTAAGAGATTTTTTTTTATTTTAAGCATATATGGAGTCCACTGCATGATACATTTCAATTCAAAGCAAGTAAATATGCTTTAAATTGCATTAAATTTATCTACTATGATCAACATCATTATAAAAATCCCCACTAAACAAATATTACCATCATATAGTAAAAATGTTGAATTTGAGAAAAAAACAGATATTGATGTATACTTTCCCACTGTTAAATAATGTGGATCGAACACCACATCTTCCTATCCACATTAATTTATAATAATACTTATATAACTGCAGAAAAAAGTTCTTATGATTGTTCCTTAGAAATATAGTAAACTACATATTTATCTACCATCCATCTATTTACTGTCTTTCTATTACTATCTACCATGTTGCTTTTTATTTAATCTATCATCTAATATCTGCATATCTCAGTTCATGCTCCCCAAGATGTAAATTGATATATTGGACTGTAAAGTCTTTAGAAAATATTTAGATATTTGCTTACGATTATCAAAGTTTGCTTTAATTGCTGAAAAGGATCTCACATACACAAAACTCTCATACAAAGGGATACCGAACTACACCTTAATTGATTATCAAAATAGTGACAATCACAAGTTACTGAATTTTCATTCTTGCATCTGATGTTCTTTGCTGCCTTCTCTTGGTTGAATGATGTAATAACTCCTAAAATAAACAGGCCATGAATTTTAGACATTCTCTGCCTAATGACGACCCTGGAATATCAAGTTTATTTTACACACAGGCATGATCCCTAGTATCCGTTATCAAATGAATACATTCAAAAGTCTGCATCACATTAATAAAAGAACAAACTCTAAAATTTAGGATAAAGCTTGGTTGTTTCTTGCGATGATATTCCATTCAGTAACCTCGTTATCTTAAGCTGATTAAAGAATTATTTTAGTTCACTGAAGCATAATTGGTTTTCTTTTTTTTTTTTAATGTTGTTTGTTCTCCTTCCTCATTTCTCTGCATGTGTATCATTTTGTGTCTTATGACTGATGTTGCAACTAACATGTATATTTCTAAAGGTCCTTTTGAGAATAATCCAGACATCTTGCCCAGTTTCAGTACAGTACAGTACAGTCGCAGAACATATTATTTGCCTCCTAAATGCCTTATTAATTACAGAAATAGATATAATCTTGTTACAAGACCACAAAGGTTTGTTTTACTAAGGCCTTGACCACCTATACTCACTAGGCACTCAAAAATTAAATGTTCTTTTGGGATATATATGCTGTTTTGAGAGTACAAAAATCCAACTGTTACACATAATTTAGTGTTAAACTTTACATATTTTGCAAAAATCTACCTTTACAAAACACTACAAATTTACATTTTAGCATGTGTATTCATGTATAGGTTTGTGTGGATAAATCAGACATTTGGCGTCATCTCTTGTTTTTCAGAGTGCGCCCCCCGAGGTCGTATCCTAGGAGGGAGGGATTCTTCTTCTAATGACAGGCCGTACATGGTATCTGTGCAGCTGGATGGAGCCCACCACTGTGGTGGGTTATTAATCTCTGACCAGTGGGTACTCAGCGCAGCACACTGTGCTGCTCCCAGGTAAAGATACATTTTCATAAAAGACTGGATAGCATTCACAATCATATACACGAGATACACTTGTACACTTGTATACCCCCCAGGTAGGATTAAGCAAGATCCCTAACTTGTATACCCCAGGTATGAGATAGCAAATACTCAAATTCCAAAGCATAGATTGAGGTGAGAATGTGGGCCTGGAGAAGTTATTGTGCAGTGAAAATCTTCAAGGGTTAAAGTACATGATCTTCATTTCCTAGCAGCGATAATTTCCCAGATACTCAAAATGTGTATACATACATATATATACATATATATATATATATATATACCATTACATAAGTTATGGTGGGTAAAAGGTGATGGAAACCAGGGGCGTAACTAGAAACCTCAGGGCTCCGGTGCGAGAATCTGTTAAGGGCCCCCGTCTCGCCGGCACCCAAGACAAACGCCTCACGCTCCCAACACTGCACTCTGGGCAGCGCTGAGGCAGGCGGCAGCGACGGCGGCAGCAGCGGCGACGGCGGCAGCGGCGGGGAGCGGAGGCATCCTGGATTTCTGTCAGTGAGGGGGGCCCAAGAGTTGCCGAGCGGTCGTTTTCAGCAACCGCTCGGCACCCCTTGGGCCCCCCTGACTGGCAGAACTCCAGGGCCCGGTCGCAGTCGCGACCCCTGCGACCCCGGTAGTTCCGCCACTGATGGAAACCCTTTCACTTAAATTTAAGGGGTAGTAGAAGTATTATTAAACACTCATCCACAGACACCAGACAAGCCAGAAGGCTTGTTTTTCCCTCAGAAATCTCATGGTGCTTCCACAACCACAAGGGATTCTGGGTAGGCGCATGCAGATAAGGTTAACATATATATATATACTCATACAGGAGAAATGAATGAGAGAGGCAAACACCAAGTGGTGTTTCCCTTGGAAAGTCTGCTTGATTAGTTTACCATCCATATTAATTGATTTCCTTTCCCTTGATTTTTAGTAATAAGACACTACGTGTAATGTTGGGCTCCAACTCTCTAAAGGAATCCAGCAAATACAAACTGGAATATGATGTCAAAACCCAGATTGTCTATCCACTATACAACAGTTCGCGTAAACATGACCTATTGCTCCTGCAGGTAAGAAGGGCAGACCTATCAAATATATTAACACCCCATTCTGGGTGTTAATATATAGATTGCCCCATTCTGTTTTCCAGAAATGTTATACATCAGAAGACAATTTTTAAGCAGTGCTTGAAGTATTTTTGTGTTCTATCATTCTCCTTTCTTTTTGTTCCCAATATACAGAAACGCTTTATATATGTATATATATATAAAATATCATTACATGACTTAAATGCTTGTTTATAGTAGGAATTCCATATAATATTGTGAATTTAAAGCATGCATTTGTTTCAAGCAGTAGGCAAATTGATAAACTTGATTGTTATGTGTATATCAAACCTATTTTCCTAAGCATACCACGCAGAGTAATATCCAATTTTGTCATTTTTGGATGAAAAAAAAAGAATTCTGAGAGAATTACTGCCTTTTTCTTTGACTCCCAGCTCCCCCAAACGATTCCCCTGAGCAATGCAGTGAAACCCCTGCCTTATCAGATGGAGGACATTGATATTCCGGAGGGTACGCGTTGCTTAGTGGCTGGCTGGGGACAGATCAAGCTCACAGGCAAAAGACCTGACATGTTGCAGGAGTTGGAAGTCCCTGTGATAAGCAATGAGAGGTGTAACCGGCGTGATTACTATGATGATGAGATTACCGAATTTATGATGTGCGCTGGGGAAAACAAGAAAGACTCCTGCGAGGTGAGAAATGGATACCAACATAGGGGTGCAGATATTGAAATGTATTGTTATCATCGAGCCCCTTGTAATACGTACTAGAATGAATGCTGTAGGCTTACAGACAAACCTTTTTTTTATGAAATGTATTAGCTATGTGGCTTTAGAAGGGGCAAGATACAGTGGAACAGAAAAAAAATGGTAGAGGCAAAATGAAATGTGTGCAATCACTCAGATTAATTGTTACTAATAATTCATTGTGTGCTAGGGAGACTCTGGGGGACCTCTAGTATGTAATGGAATTGCCGAAGGAATTGTGTCTGGAGGACATCGAAAGTGTGGCAACGCCAAAAAGCCAGGTATCTATACACGCATCGCTCCCTACAAAACATGGATACAAGAGGCCATCTATAATACAACTCTTCTGCATACCACAACTGCCCCACCTATGTGATCACAAGTAATATCCAATGGAGTGAAATGCATTGCAATAACACAAAAATACTATAATAATATAATACTCAATAATACTCAGCTTGTAATAAAATAAACTGGATCTACAAGGTTTTATTTCTGAAGCAGATTTATTAGAAAGTGAATAGAAGAACAGAATAAAAATCTTTTCACTTTATGTTTTCACTCTGTTAGTACTATGTATTATATAATAGGGTCATATTTTGTAATACTGGAGGAATTTGGGCGCTAAGCCCGTTATAGAACCATGGACCAGGATGCTTGGTCTAGGGTAAACAAATGTCCGATTTCCTATGGGACTCTCCCCTGATTTATACTTCTGTCTCTGATTTCTGTGTGTTCACACTATAAGTGTTCATCTAAACTTCCATAAACATACTTCCCAAGCTGTTGCAGTAAGTGGTAATCATAAACCAAATGGGGAGAGGCTCTTTAGTAGTACAGACTTACATTACAGCTCCTATATTGCCATCTTGCGACTACTGAAGTGAGGCACCCAGATATATCACAGAGAGCCGTATCAGTTGGTTTGAGGTGGCTTCAAATGGAAAGCCCTGCCTACCTAACGAGACCTATGTCCCAATGTAATAAAGTGTTTGTCAAAAGCAACTTTTGGCCTAGTTGGCTGGAGAACAGACCTGAGATAAAGAATGAAACAGTAATGTTGGAAGGTATGCGAATAAAAATGTATAGGAATTTCACTTCTACAAAAAACAAAAAGTTGTAGACCACAATTTATTTTGCCTCAGCATTTCTTAACCTAATGAAAAGTGAGCATGCATGGGTACTTCACAGAGTTGGCTGCCATGAGCTCCTTCTCACCATGGAGTGTGGCTGCAATAAGGGGGCAGGGCTAGTCCCAGTTAAGTTTTCAAAGGCTGAGGTGGATGGAACTTGGGTGAGGAGTGAGTGTTATCAATAGACCAATCCACTGCCCAGAGAATAAACATAGCCATGAGGGTGCAGAACTTCACATGGGAGCTCTGTGTGATATACAGCAAGTTCCCAGATATGAAGAATGAGGATTATGAAGGGATGTGTAAATGTTTAATGAAGATTATTATGGAAGCAAGTGAAAGGGCGCCGAAAGAATTTGAGCAGTTAATCACTCTCCTCTCTATCAGTTGTTAAGTGCATTGTCAATAAAGGTTCGAAACAGAGAAACCCGTGAAAAGAAATCGGGGGCCACTCCACTTCCACAACTCTGGATAATAAAGGATGAGATCCCCTGGATCACCCCATTGCACACAAGAGGGCCACCTGAATCACCCTGGGGAAAACAAAGACATTATCAATACATTGCATTTCAGTAGTTACTAAAAAAAAAGCTTATTGTTACCAAATGATCAGTCAGTATTTACTTTGTTACAACCTAGTCTCTTAATGTCTCTAAGACACTGTAGGCCCATTGCTGAATTTCTGTAACACCCACATAGAGCTTAGTAATAGCCTATACATTTCATGCAACAAATCATTTTTCTATTTCGATACTAAATATATATATTTTTTTATCTTCTGTCCACCATCATTTTGTAACATAAAAAGTTGTTTACATAATCATAAGTGTCCCTCACCTTTGTTTATCTATAAAAAAATTCTCACCTCAGTTAATTACTTATCCAGATGGTTGTTTTTTTTAGTAAATCTAAGTAAGGGGAATTCTAAATTGCCTTCACATCTGGATATTTTCCCTTCCATGCAGATGTAAAAAAGTAAAAAATCAAGATGGAGCATTAATCCCTATGGGAATTTTGCCACCATTTCGTAAGCCTCCAGTTCTCTATAATTGATAATTCTGCAACCATTTTGGGAAAGGGTTCTGACAGATGTATTATAAAATGTGCACTTGTTTTCATAACCTTTATCCCAGCATGCTACATTGCAAGTACATTTCCTTCCTCTGAAATACTACAATCTCTCTGTTGAGGTCTTAACTCACAAAGCAAATTCCAGCCTGCCGCATGAAGACACCAGTACATATATTGTTGGGACGACACAAATCTCTGCTGGTCACCGTGACATTAAGTTCTTGCAGACGGTCAGGTATTCTACTCTGGGTGCCAAGCCGCCCCCAGCCTGCAGTTATGCACCGGGTGCCTGCAGGGACAGTTTCATTGACACGAGGTAGCCTGACTATCTGTACTTGATTGTTTATGGAGACAGGTCGGTTAAGCTGTGGAGATACAAGCAAGCATAAGAAAGAACAACAATATGCAACTCTGACTGGCCAGGCATAAAATGTAATAGTTCATTTTCTCACCTTTAGTATAAGGATGTCATTTTCTAAGGTTTGGGGATTGAAGCCGTTCTCAAAAACTTGTGCAATTCTATAGGTTTGCTTGGATGCTTCATTGCTTTGAAGCGAATGAGCCCCCAACACTACTGTCACCAAGGTTGGGTTTCTGTGAGCACATCAGTCAACAGAAAGAATGGAGAAGATTGAGCATACAATCATAGACAATAAAAATGGTGACATAAGATAGGTAATGTTAATACAAACACTTTATTAAAAAATACAATCATTAATATTTGTTATATTAATTATGATAGGCACATGCAACCCCACAGAGCAGGACTGAATTTCCACAATATCAGATACTAAAAAAAATAAATAAAAGGTTTCCCTGGAGTAAGGACGGGCAAAGGGGTGCAGCAGTAGTAGAGCACTGAGCAGGCATATACTGGCAGATGATATGGGCATGCAGCCCGGTGGGGCAGGGCTGATTTTCCACCACAATATTATAGAAATTTAGAAAACAATGTACCACCAGAGTAAAGACAGTCAAAACTCTGCACAGGAACAGGGGGAAAATGTCTGCTGCAGTCCACTCCACAACAGTATATTTTCTGCACTAAAAGAAACTATTAATTAACTTGCAGTATGGTAGGTGTGAAAAAGTAAGGAAAAAACTCCCACTTGTTGTTGGACTGTATAGCTGTTTACTTAATTGTTTCCTTTTTGCAATCTTGATGAATTGTTGTGAAAAGGCTATTGCATTTTTTTCTATGCCCATGGGGGCCAGCATGGCCAGAATGGGCCCTGAATGGGTTCCCGAGTAGGGCGCGGCTTTGGCACCAGTTTGGGTAGGTTATTTATGTGGCTGTGACACGAGGTTTAGGGACATTTTGTAGTCACCTTACCCGGTGTTGTTTGTCCCACCCTCCCTCCCTGTTTATTGTGTTCTGTTGGGATATTTCTGCTGTCACAGCCGGGTGGGCATCTTACCAGGCATTTAGGGGGTGTGAATGCACTGGGGGAGAGCATTTGATGGGAGGTTCCTGGTAGGTGGTGTTGGGAGCCTCAGGTTTGGGCATCTTGGTATGTCTGGCCCTGTGTGGTGGTTACTAGTTTGCCTGGTTGGCTTTATGTTTTTTGTTAATTATTTATGTTTATTGATGTTATTTGTTATATTTATGTGTTCTTGCCCGGTTAACGCAATGAGGTGTCGAGCCTAAGGCTGTGTGGCAATGACTTGTTAATAAATAAAATAGGCTCTGGCTTTTTCAACCCAAGTGTCATGTGTCTGTCATTATTGGGTTAAGGTAAATTGGGTGGGGGGGCCTGGCCCGGAGATTGAGGGTACTTCAGTCATATTTTAAGGATGTTAAACATTATTAATTGATATCTTTGATATTTGTGTGAAGATATTTGCTTTAGAATAATTAATACAGGTACTAGAACCCCATCTTATATGTATACCACATAAGCAACAATGTGAAATAATTGTTCATAAAATATTTGTTATTGTTCCAATTTTGTTGAGTTGCAACTTTTGGGATATAACTAGAATCTAAAACGAAATAAATCCAAGGCAGTTGTACCATTTGAAAATAAAAAGCAAAATATATAGGTATTTGTGAAGGTGTTAGTCTTTTTTAAATTGCAATTTTAGAGGTCCACATTTGCTTTACCATGGTACAAACTACACATACTACATAGTACTATCTAGCATCACACATCCGTGAAGTAGACATACTCACATTTCACTTAAGCAGTGAGCAGCAGTCATGAGAAACTGACGAGCAATCAGCGACCCCCCGCAGAAGTGCTGGCGTCTCAATTGCAAGGAAGCTATGTAAGGGTGAGAATTAGGAACAGCTTCTCTGCCACCCACAATTCCTGTTCGTAAGGAACCTGAGAAAGAAAGTGCATTCATAACTAATAGAACCACAATATCACAGGCATATTACAATGCATAGAAATCTTCAGAAATTGTGCAAACCAGTCAATGTTAGCTCAGAATTGAATGAAGTCTCTGCATGAGTACAGGTAAGTGAATTAGTATTTGAATGATTAACATCAATCTGTCATTTACAATATAGACTAGATGCCTGTCAGAACTCTGCTTGACTGATTTTGTAGTATCTGCAATACTTTATTGTGGGGTTTATTAATTTCCTCAATTATTATGAAGACATCATTTTTTTGAATTTTATTTACTTAAACACTCACCCCCATATACATGGCCTGCCATGAGTAGTGACACGATTGTCACTACCAGCTCCATTTGGCTCTTTGCACTGTATCCTAAAGCAGAGGTTCTGCACATTTTTATATATGAACCTCAACCGTCAGTATTACTCAACTAAAAACTGACTTCCCATTGGGCTCATGTCATCAAACAGTGACACAACTTTAACTTCTCCCAAAAATGGGGTAGTTACTTTGTGAGTAAATATTACTAATATTATTAAGTGTGGTGATAATTTGTCATAAATTACCATACCAACTATTACTAAGAATATTTTTAGGATATTTACAGTAACGTAAATCAAAAAAAAAATAGGCAAGCAAGGCAAAAAGATGTAGGTAATTGAAATAGACCTGGGCTGGACTGGGGATGATTAAAGAGCCCTGGCACCCCAAGGCCACCGGCTATGAAATGAAGTACATGCGCCTAAGTATATCCAGCAAGTTACAGTTTTATAGTCAGGCAGCATGAGACCCATGTGTCATAGAAGCATCTGTGCCCTGGTCTCCTGGAGAGGCCTGGGGGTCAGCCTCTTCCCTACAGACTATGGGCACTGACCTTGGAAAGGCTTCTGTTTTTGAGGGGCCATTGGAACTACCCCCCCCCCCGGTACAAAGATTGTAGCGCTCAGACAGATGTAGGGCATCTGCATTTTGGGAGAGAGTTTTATGTGTGGTGTGTTCCTCTCCATCCGGTGAGGACTTACAGGACAGAGACCTCCATGGCCAGTATTTCCACCAAGATCTGATGTCCAGCTGGTTTCGGCCAGAAGTCAGGAAACCCCCCGTGTTTACTATCTTTCCCACAGACTAAAATAGCAACCCTCTACTGGGCTGAGGTGAGGCGAGTGCAAATACTGAGACATGTGCAAAGGAGAGCCTGATGGAGAACTATGTGTGGTTTGCTGTGTATGTTAATTACCCCCTTGTACTGTTTAAATGCTGGTGTGTTTTCAATAAAACTCATACCTGTTTTCACCTCAACATTGGTGCTGTCTGATTCTAGGGGTGGGCTGCCACTTTCTGTGCGTGGGGTCCGGGGATTTGGATGGGTGTTTGCGCCTGTTGCGCACATTGCAGGGGGTGGCGGCCTCTTTTGGCATTCCGTTGGCCCCGGATAAGACGGAGGGGCCTACTACCTGTTTTAGCTTTCTAGGGCTGGAGATTGATTCAGTCCATGGGGTGTGCCAGCTGCCGGCTGATAAGTTGGCCGGCGGATGTGGGTGCTGTGCGGTCTTCTAAAAAGGTTACTTTATGGGTGCTGCAGTCGTTGTTTGGGTGCTTCGGGTGATTCGGGTAGGTAGGTTGTTTTCATGTTTGCTGTGTAGGGCCAGTGGCGTCTCCAGCTTTCATATTTAGGGGGGGGACATGGGGGGCCAGGGACCAAAGTAGGGGGGCCGATTATAAACGGTACATATACACTATATATATATATATATATATATATATATATATATATATATATATAGATAGATATAGATAGATATAGATAGATAAATATATATAGATATATACACACACACACACACACGTTAGACATGCATTTTTAACTACATAATATGTACTTAGTTATTTTTAATAATCTTTAATATTAGCCCGTGCTGACAATATATATATATATATATATATATATAAATATTAGACCCTGCTGCCGATATATAGAAATACTACACCCTGCTTCCGATATATATTAATATTAACCCCTGCTGCGGATATATATTGATATTAGCCCCTGCTGCAGATAAATACTTATATTATACCCTGCTGCCGATATACATACAAATTATATCCTGCTTCCGATATATACTAATATTTGACCTTGCTGCCAATATATATTAATATTAGCCCCTACTGCCGATATATATATATTATAAGTCCCTGCAGCCAATATATATTAATATTAGCCCCTGCAGCCAATATATATTAATATTAGCCCCTGCTGCCGATATATATATATATATATAAATAGAAGCCCCTGCTGCCAATATGAATATAAATACTAGACCCTGCTGCCAATAAATATTATTAGCCCCTGCTGCCAATATATGTTAATATTAGCTCTTGCTGCCAATATATATATATATATATATATATTAGCCCCTGCTGCTGATATATATTAATATTATCACCTGCTGCTGATATATATTAATATTAGACCCTGCTGCCAATATATAAAATATTAGCCCCTGCTGCCAAAACATATAAATATTTGCCCCTGCTGTCAATATATATAAATATTACACCCGGTTGCCAATATATTTTATAGTGAAAAAATTGGACCCTACCCAAGCATTTCCTTGGGCCCCGCTCAACGCTCTCTTGCATGCAATCACTCCCTCCGCTACCACACCAAAAAAAAAATATTTGCCACACTGACTGCAGATCAGGGGAAGACTGTGAGAGTCATTCTTGCACCGGGAGGTCCTCTCCCCTGTAATCATCCCCAGAGTCCCTTTGTCCCCTCATTCACTAAACCATACCGCTCTTTTACTTACACCCTGTAGTTCAGGTATAGATCAAATAAACAACACATGGAAACAGCACATGCAACTGAATAAGATAAAAAAAAACTTGTATTTGCAGGTATACATAAATAATGTATGGAAACATAGCATTGCAGGTATAAACCAACAGAACACACAACCTCAGCACTGAAGGTATAGATCAAATAAACAACACATGGAAGCAGCACTCCAGGTATTGATCAACTGAATAAGACATACATGTATGGAAACATAGCCGATACAGATCAACAGAATAACACAAAACCCAGCTTTGCAGGTATATATCAATTGGAAATTACATGTGAACTCTGCATTAAAAGGTATAAACCCCCCTAAATTACAGGCATAGATCACTGGTCGCACACCCCAAAGCCAACCCTGGCATCCACATTGCCCACATAGAACCTGACCAGCACCTAAATTACACATACATAGGACATGCCATATTTGTCGCCAAACAGCCCAGCATGAGTCAACATTGTCCCCAAACAGCTGAACGTACGCCATGTTTGTCCCATAAACACACTACCTGTGCCATCTTTGTCCCCAGTGCTTAAACACCCTTATACCACCTTTGCTTTTATGACAAATCAATAATACAGCTATGATTCACACAAACACTTTTACAGTCACTCACTAATTCACTTTCATTCAATCATTTATTCTTTCACACAAATTATTTACACATATTCATTAATGCATCCACACATTAATCCACTCATTCTCTCTCTCATCCTGACTCTTTATTTCAATATTCTTGCCACCCTCCCTTCTCCCTATCTACCCCCTCTCCCTCCCTCCCTATTTCCCCCTTCTCCCTCCCTCCCTATCTACCCCCTCTCCCTCCCTCCCTTCCTCCCTCCCTCCCTCCCTCCCTATCTACCCTCTCTCCCTATCTACCCTCTCTCCCTCCCTCCCATCTAGGGAATTTAGAGTTTACTTCTTAGAATTTAGAGTTTGTATGACCTGCACTAAGGGGCTCTAATATCAGCTTTTGCTCTAGTGATACATATATTGTACTTGCTTCAGCAACTACACAAACACTAGATAAAGAAGGTCAATAACTAGCACTGGAGGGTCATTACAGCACAGAGGACAAGTATGACCGACATGTTCAATGTGCACCATCCAACCCTGTTCAGAAAATGAATACAAAGTCCCCCACAATGGGGCACAGAAAGGATATAGTCTTGCATGCCTGTCTGGAAGCGTCGCAAATGGAAAATGGGTTAGCAACAACCTATCTACCTCTTCTCACTCCCTATCTACCTCTTCTCACTCTCTATCTACCCCCTCCTAACTTTCTACCCTCTCCCCCCTTTGAAGTTCACTTACCTTGTAGAAGTTCAGTGGTGGGATCGCGAGGCCTCCGTCTCCCTGTTCTACCGCAGTGTGCGCGACTTCACTGCTGAGCGCTGAATATGACATCATATTCTGGCGCTCAGCTTGAAATGCCGGCACCGCGACCAAGGCAGAGGCCTCGCGGGGAACAGTGAGAGGTGCCGAATGGTTGCTGAAAACGTATTCATCAGCAACCGCTCGGCGCCTCTCTCTCCTCCGCGTCCAGGGGAGGGCTGGCAGCCTAAGGCCTGGGGGCAAGTCAAGTCAACTGGCCCATTGCGCCATCAAAGCGGCTGTGAGCGTCATTGAAAGCGACCGCCATACGGCAGTCACTCCACCAGCGCCTAATGAAATTAAAGCGGCCGGCGTGCACGCACTGCGCCGCCCAATGGCCGTGCCTCAGCTCTTCATCCCACCCCTTTTAAGACGTGGGACGAAGAGCTGAGGCATGGCCATTGGGTCTGACTGCCGCACGATGCAGGGGCGTACCAAGAGTATTTGGCACCTGTGGCAGATCCTGTATGTGGCACCCCCACACACATACACACTTTAAAACAGTATAGTTTCTATGGTTAGGCAAACATTGACAGTGGTACAGCATAATTGTTATCATTATATACTTAGGGATTATGCGGTACCACCGTCAATGTGTGCCTAAACATTGAGCCAGACACTGACAATACTGCAGTACAACCCATATCACTATATACTAAGCCAAACATTGATGTAGGCTTACGACTTTAGTGACTGGCATAATATATAGTAGGGATACACCGAAATGAAAATTCTGGACTGAAACTGAAAATTCAGCATTCACTTGGCCAAAACCGAAAAAACCCCCAAAAAACAACAACTTTAAAATACTTTATTAAAAGTAACACCAAAATTAGACAAAAAAATCAATAACAATATTAATATATATATATATATATATATATATATATATATATATATATATACATACATATATATATATATAACAACAATCATAATCCTATCATACTCAGGTTCTAGCATGTGCTGGCTGACTTAGCATGATAGGAGTGTGATTGCTGTTTGCAATTATATACGTATTTGCTCGATTATAAGACGAGGTTTTTTCCAGAGCAAATGCTCTGAAAAATACCCCTCGTCTTATAATCGGGGTCGTCTTCTAATCAGACCCCAAAAAAATGGCTGGGGCCATGCTGCTTACCGGTCGCGAGCAGCGTCTCTTCCGTTAGAAGCAGGAGGACAGGAAGCTTGTAGCTTCCTCACAGAACTCTATCTCCCCCTCCCTCCTCTGGGGGCGGGGCCAGAGAAGTTGCTGGTACAGCCGGTCCCCTGCAGAAGTCTTCGAGTGAGAGATCTGCAGTTCAGGTAAGGGGGTGGGGGAGGGTTTTTGGGTAAGTATGTGTGATTAATGTGTGAAGTATGTGTGATTAATGGAATGAATGAGTATTTAAATGTTTGTGAATGTGTGTTTGTGTGTGATAGCATGGATGTGTAAGGGGGGTGGGGGTTGTAGCATGGCATAGGGAGGCTGTAATCCCACTACTATCATCCCCAGGTTCCAGCATGTACTGGCTGCCTTGGCTTGATAGGAGTGTGATTGCTGTTAGCAGCAATCACACTCCTATCAAGCCAAGGCAGCCAGTACATGCTGGGTTAAAAGGCATATCATGGGGCTGAGTGGCATATAGGGGGTTAAAATGCATTTCTGGACCTCCAGAAATGCATTTTAACCCCCTATATGCCACTCAGCCCCATGATATGCATATATACCTCCAGAAATGCATTTTAACCCCCTATATGCCACTCAGCCCCATGATATGCCTTTTAACCCCCTATATGCCAGAGTGGCATATAGGGGTATAAGGCATATCATGGGGCAGAGTGGCAAATAGGGGTATAAAGCATTTCTGGGGGCAGAGTGGCATAACTGGGGGGGGGCAGGTTGGCAAATAAAAGGAAATTTAAAAAATATATTTACATGAATTAATATTTACTGGTAAAACTTTTTTTCCTATAGGGTCGTCTTATATTCAGGCTTTTTGTTTTTTTCCTAAATTAATATTTTGATTTTGGGGGGTCGTCTTATAATCGGGGTCGTCTTATAATCGAGCAAATACGGTATATATTTATTAATACTTTTATTGAATTATTCTGTCCAATAAAAGTGGACCAAAAAAATTATTGATGACAGCAATCACACTCCTATCAGGCCTAGGCAGCCACTACATGCTGGAATCTGGGCATGAAAGGAATGTGATTACAGCCTCCCTATGCCATGCTATCCCCCACACTTACACATCCATGCTATCTGAAACCCTCATTCACAAACATTCAGCATAACACCCATCACTCTCACACACTCACTAATCCACTCTCCCTGAATCTTGTCCTACCTTGTCCAGGGAAAGAAGTAGTTCCAATGGACCCCTTGTGCCCACCATACAAATAACAGAACCCCTTCCAAGGCCAGGGCCCATTTTAATACCTGCAGTAAATGTCTAGCTGCTTGCACAATGTGTGAGCAGGTATTAAAATAGGTGTTGGCAAGTTAAGAGCCTGAAAGAGTTCGTATGTATGCAGGTATGTTAGAGTGTGTGTTAGCATAAGTGTGTATGTGTATTAGAAGAAGTGTGTACTGGTATTAGTATGTGTGCTCGTACTGTATGTGTGCAAGTGTGAGAGTAATTGTGTATGTGTAATCATGTGTTAGCATGAGTGTGTGCTAACATGAGCGTGTATGTGTAAGTTAGCATTGGTGTATAAGTGCGTGTTAGAGAGAATGTGTGTGTAAATATATATGTCAGGGTGCTTTTTCCACTTGTAGCTGGATTCAGTAATGTACTCTGTTGGAACCAATGTGTCACATCCGTTGCTGAAAGTGTATTGTATTTTTGTATAAAGCCCCCTGTCAGCCTCAATGAATACAAATCCCAATGAACCTGGTAGGTATTACGTAGGTCACTAATAATGCATGAGTGATCATCGGGCAAAGAAGAGGGAATTATATGTAGCCTTTTGCCTAAGATAAAATGTAGTGCCTATGAGAGAGGGAAAACTTGATCCTCTAGCCCAATGTGCTTCAGAGCCCTCAAAGAAGGTCTGATCTGGGCTTTCACGTGACTGTTTGGTGAGAGGTACACCATCCATTTGACATAAAAAGGTCTAAATATACCGTATTTGCTCGATTATAAGATGACCCCCCCAAAATCTGAATATTAACTTAGGAAAAAAAAAAAAAGCCTGAATATAAGACGACCCTAAAGGAAAAAAGTTTTACCAGTAAATGTTAATTCATGTAAACTATTTTTTTTAATAAAAGCTATGATTGAGAAAAATATTTTTTTTGTTTTATTTCCTTGTATTTTCCAACCTGTCCCCCAGTTACGCACATCTGCCCCCAGGCTTGCCACACCAATATGGCACTGTGGCCCATCATATGCCTTTTAATCCTCTATATGCCACTGTGCCCCATGGTATGCCTTTTGACCCCCCATGTGCCACTCTGCCTCCAGAAATGCCTTATACCCCTATATCCCATTCTGGCATTTAGGGGGTTAAAATGCATATTATGGGGCAGAGTGGCATATAGGGAGGTATAAGGCATTCCAGGAGGCAGAGTGGCATTAAGGGAGTTAAAAGGCATTGTATAGAGCACTCTGCCTCCAGAAATGCCTTATACCCCTATATGCCACTCTGGCATTTAGGGGGTTAAAAGGCATATTATGGGGCAGAGTGGCATATAGGGAGGTATAAGGCATTTCAGGAGGCAGAGTGCTCTATTAACGCCACTCTGCCTCCTGAAATGCCTTATACCTCCCTATATGCCACTCTGCCCCATAATATGCCTTTTAACCCCCTAAGTGCCAGAGTGGCATATAGGGGTATAAGGCATTCCAGAAATGCCCTATGCCCCGATTTAACACACACACACACATACTTACCGGTGCTTCCAATTTCCTGCTGTATTGCTGGGCAGCGGGTTGACGTCTCCTTCCGCTGCAGCCGGAAGGAGGTGGAGTTGGCAGCGGGGGTTTGTCTGCGCCCGTCGCGCATACCTTACCCGGCTGTCAGAGATCAGAGTTCCCCGCACCGGTGCGGCACCAGAAGGTATGTGCGACGGACGCAGACAACCCCCGCTGCTAGCCACACCTCCTTCCGGCTGCAGCGGACGTTGTCTACGCGGATTGCGTAGACGTCAACCCGCTGCCCCGGCAATACAGCAGGAAGCACCGGTAAGTGTGTGTGTGTGGGGGGGTGTTAAATGGGGGGGGGGCAGGAGGATCCAGGTCCCCTGCAGTGGTGCGGGGGATCTGGATCTTAGTCTCATAATCAGACCTCTATTTGAGGTCTGATTAGAAGACAACCCCGATTAGAAGACGAGGGGTATTTTTCAGAGCATTTGCTCTGAAAAAAACCTCGTCTTATAATCGAGCAAATACGGTATGTCTAGAATGTGATGCTTCAGTTCACTTTGTCACAGTGTTTTGTGCATTAGACATTTTCTGAGAAATGTCTCTGCAGGTTTGGTCTCATGCAATATGGAACCCTTTATCAGCAATTACTTTTACCACTTCTTCTCAAAGCGTTGCTTTACACACATACTTATGAATAACACATTCATATGTAATAGTGACCAACATTCGGGTGATTATTAAAATAGGAAATCAGCATATGAAACATACATTCTGTGCTATTGCATCTCAATGTTTGTGGTTAATTTTGAAACAGTAATATACTGTTACAGTTGCTTGTGTTAGGTAACAGCTATGGTTACTGTTATTTCGCAGTATACCATTAAGTATGTGATACAACACAATACTACTTGGTCTGAATTGTCTTTCACAACTGCTGAGAGACCTTAGTAGAAAGAATATTTCTACAGATATTTTTTTATAAATTGTATATTTAGTTAGTATGCATGGAAATATGTTTCAGGGAGATTGTGATGCTGGCTTCTGCTGACAGAAGGAGTCCAGGCTGTCAGTAGTGTTGCTAAAAAAAGTAGTTCACCAGGGTATTCCAGGGTATTTCACCAGGACCATTATGACACTTTTCAGGCACGCATTTTATCACCAATTGTTACCTTTTTGTGTTCATTTGGTATTTTTTTGCATATATTGCACTTCTTTTAATAAAAGTACCATATTTGATTGATTATAAGACCACCCTGATTATAAGAGACCCCCAAAATTTGAATATTAATTTAGAAAAAAAGGAATATAGACTACCCTATAAGAACAAGTTTTATTAGTAAATATGAATTCACATGTAAACTATTTTTTCATATTTAATAAAAACTATGATTGATCTGCCCCCCAGATATGCCTTATACCCCCTATATGCCATTCTGCCTCCCAGATATGCCTTATACCCCCTATATGCCACTCTGCCTCCCTGATATGCCTTATACCCCCTATGTGCCACTATGCCCCCCCCAGATATGCTTTATTCCCCATTTGCCCCCCAACTTACTGATTCATCCCTAGACTTGTCCCCCATTCTCCAGACTCCCTGGTGTCAAGTGGGGGCAGTCAGTGGACGTCTGCTCGCAGACAACCTCCGCTGCTACCCGACACTTCCGCCGGGGCTTCTATGACTGAGCACCGGAAGGTCATATCACGCAGGGGCTCCTTCCAGTGGCTGAAATGTTGGGTAGCAGCGGTGGTTGTCTCCACGCATTGCCCAGATGTTCACCAGCTGCCAGAGAGGAGGATTTTAGGGCACGGCTATAGTTGTAGATCTGCGTCATGATGAAATTAAGTTCTCGCAAGAGACTTGATGCAGAAGTAATTTGAATAACGGGATACTGGAAAAAACTGGATATTTAAAGTAGAAGATTGCAGCTCTTAGACATGTCTGGTAGAAGAGCTGTCTATTGCTGTTTTTACTACTTAATGTAAGGATATCTATTAATGATATATACTGGTTACTGACACCATTATTTACAAAGATTGCTACACTATATTGTTCTTCTCCCTCGTTTACATATTGCAGAAGCTAAGTATGCAGCTGAGACATTGTATAAGTTCCGATTTATCAGCGGTATCACTAAAGTGCACATATCACTTTTTTATTTTAACTTTGCATATTTGTAAACGTTGTGTTGAATTTCATGCACATCATGCACTGATCAGCCACAACATTATGAAGACCTACCCAATATTGTATAGGTCCCCCTTTTGATGCCAAAACAGCCCTGACCCATTGAGGCATGGACTCCACTAGACTTCTGAAGGTGTGCAGCAGATCCTTTATATCCTGTAAGTTGCGGAGGTGGGGACTCCATGGATGCATCCTGGTGCCATGTGTTCTCCAGGTAAGCGGGCTCCGTGGTCCAGTTTTTATGCTGACGTGCCCATTCTAGGCGCTTTTGGCAGTGAACAGGGATCAGCATAGGCAACAAACTGCGATGCACTGTGTATTCTGACAGCTTTCTATCAGAACCAGCATTAACTTTTTCAGCAATTTGAACTACGGTAGCTTGTTTGATAGATTTGGCCACACGGGCCAGCCTTCGCACCCCAGGTTCATCATGACCCTGTTGCCTGTTCACTGCTTTTCCATCCATGGACCACTTTCGAAATGTACTGACCACTGCAGACTGGGAATACCGCACAAGAGCGGCAGTTTTGAAGATGCTTAGAACCAGTTGGCTAGCCATTACAATTTGGCCCTTGTCAATCTTTGAGCACATCAACTTTGAGGACAAACTGTTCATTTGCTCCCTAATATATCTCACCCACTGGCATGTGCCATGTGTCATGGTTTCACAGCCACTTGAGATTTCTCTAGTGTTGTGAGCTCTCTGCCTTTTCCACTGTGTGTTGTGGATGGTTCTTTGAAAGCTTCACCTTGCTCTGGCCTATTATTCTGCATTATTCCTTTGCCCTTGTGGTTTGCTACCAAGTCCATTCCTTTGTAAGTGTGTATGACCTGGCTTCATGTGACTACCCTCCTGGCTGCTAAATCCTGGCATTCACATGACTTTTGAGCTCTGGCTACCCGGAGCCTTCCCTTGAGGGATGCAGTCACGATGACGTTGGTGGATGTTCCCGACGATGTCGGTGGGCGGTCCCGCTGACGCCAGGTGCGTTCCTGCTGATGTCAGCAGGAAACAATCCTCAATTAAAGGGAAAATGGGGAGTGTAAAGACCCTGCTCCCATGACCCAGAGGATTTGACTCTTGACCTGGAGAACCGGTGAACCGGTGCTTCACCCAGAGATCTCTCGAATCAAGCCTGGAGAGTTCCCATGCTGACTACCCGCTTTGGTTCTTGCCCTGGCTTGTCTTTTGGTATCTGCTTCTGAATCACGATTTGTTTGCTTGGTTTTTACAATAAAGGTGTTTTGCACTATACGTTTTGTGTCTGTCTGGTTCCTGGTCCCTAACAGCATGATAACAAGATTATCAGTGTTGCACACTTTACCTGTCAGTGGTCATAATGTTATGGCTGATTGGTGTATGTGGAACACCAAATTGTGTTTACCAACATCCCCCACCTACAAGGATGCCTTACATCCATGTCTTCGGGAAGCTATGATGCCACTGGAACATGAGTTTTCAAAATTGGAATGTTCAGTAATTGGTTTGCTGGGCCCATATCCCATTTGCGACAGTTTGGCAGTCCCCATTTCAAATTACCCCCCATAAAAGTATATATTTACAAACAGTAGACCAGTCAAGGTGTTCAGCTAGGGCAATGTTGACACTTTTTCGCATTTTTCATGAATAATTTATAAAACACTGAGTTGTGTTCACCAACATCCCCCTGAGTACAACAATACCTCACATGCATAGTTCAGGCATGTTTTTGGTAAGCTATGAGTTCCAAAATTGGAACTGCAACCCTGCAGTAAAAGTTTGAGCACTGTGAGAGTGGTGGGAAATAAAGCTTCAGGTAAGTAAAGGGATGAGAGAGGGAGTGAATGAGTATGTATATTATGTTAGTGTGAGAGTGAATGTATGTGAGCATGGGTATGTGTGTTTGTGTGTGTGACAGCATGAAGGTGTATGTTTGTTTCTATGTTAGCAAGAATGCATACGTTTGTATGTTAACATCAGTTTGCTAGTCACTCATTGTGTAATTAATATCTCAAAATAAAAAAAGAGAAATGTGGATCTGAGAATAAAAAAATAAATAAATACAAAAAAATGTATTCTCTGCTTTTAGACCATGTGTTATTAGTATATTTTACACCAGAACTTTGATGACCATCAAAATCATCAATGGTCTTCATAAAGATTGAATGTGGTTTTTATAGAGTTCTTCGTGGGCAAACCTTCTTCCCCTTAACATGAGGTCCCTGACATAAGAGTTAAGTTACATTTTATTTATAAAGTACAAGATTCTGTAGCGCAATTACAATGTGCAAGAGTGAAAATTATCAATATAACTAGAATTGGCAATAAGATTAACACATTAAGACATAACGTTAAAACAAGAGAAGAGGGTCTTGCTTTTGTGATCATTACTAGCCCTTCTTTGCAAGCTGCAAGTTATGGAGGTAATTTTGTTCCCGATGTTGCCTCTTACAGAACTCTTGATACTAGATATGACCCTGTGAAGAATGAAGGCAATGTAAGTAGTTATTTTAGTTATGGTGTGGCCTGCTCTGAAGTTGAGATTGACTGTTTAACCAGAGATCACAATGTAGAAATGGTTAAGTATGATTAGCTATGAGGCTCAGGGTGGACTTGGACATCTGTGATGTATTAATTGTTATGTTTTCCAGAACTTACATACGGACATAGTAACGGATGTTGAAACCAGCCTGAACCCTGCTATAGGTTTAGGACAGGTGTGTTTATTAGTAATTACAAAAAAAGGAGAATTGGACATGAAACCATCTTAATGGAAACAATTATATGCCATACATAGCAATGCAATTTATCCATAGATTTTCATTAGTCAGAGTGTCCAGCTGAGTTATTAAGACTGAGTCCTTCTGTTGCCTCCCTCAGGCAGTATAATAAGGAGTCTGGGTGTTTGTTAATAATTTTATGTGGAAAAAACATCTGATTTAAAAAATGAAAACAGAGCAATATTTTAGAAAACATATTTTTTTAATGATATTAAGAATAAAAAATTAAAAAGGTTCTCCTTTAATACATTGCAAGGGACCCTATGTAACAACAATGCCCCAAGACTCAATTTGCTTGTTAATATTATAAAAATGTTCTTGCACCTGAGCTGTCATCTTCTAACGCAGATTGAAGTGTCTTTGTTCAGGCCATGGGCCTTTCACATTATAAGAGATGAGATATTCTCCCGATGGATTCCTGTACAAATTAATAATAATAACTTAGTTAATAATTTAATACCTTTCTAGTTCAGCTAATCTTATTAGTACTGGTGCTGCAGCTCTTTAGTTTGTTCTTTGTTTTCGCAACAGCAAGAGACCAAGTCAATTTTTCTTAATTAATAGTAGGCTGGGCTCTTAGGCCCGTGTAATTTCAAATTAAAAATAAAATACTGCTAGTTAATATAAATAGTTAATCTTGAGTTAATAATTTAAATAACTTGAGCACTTTGGCAGATTGCACACAACAGCACAGTGCAGTTGTGCATAGTTTTACTTTTTCAACAGTAGCACTGAAGAGAAACTTCCGCTAATTTTTTTGTCTTTAATTTTTTTTCCTTTTTTTTAAATTTTTTTTTTAATTACACTACACACACAACACAAAATTTGAAATGGATCCTCCTTTTGGGACTAAGGAGGGACAAGTTCCATCTACCACCACCACCAGCAGCACCACCACCAGTTCTAAAATGCAGCCTTTGCGTCAGTCTAGTCGGCCAAGTAGGCCAAGCTCTCGCTTATCATATGGGGAAGCATTGCTTGAAGGATCATCAAGTAAAGGAACGGCACTAAAAGCAGGCAGTAGTAGTGCTGCTAGGCCCACAAGCTCTATGGTTTTTTACTGAAAGCCTAAAGCACCAGAAGCACGTTCAAAGTTAAAGGGTAGCACAACTAGTACTTCTACTAGCCCAGTGAGTAAAAAGAAGTGCCATTTGCCCCAAGCAGCATCTTCCCCATCCACAAGCAGCATGCAAGGTACCAAGCAGAGCCAAATTAGCAGCAAGACTCAGAGGGGTTTTCCCAAACCAAAGCGATCTCATTCCTTCGTAAGAAAAACCACCCCCACCTCTACTACCACTAGTACTGCGCCTGCTGTTCCCACCGGTACTGCCACGCCATGTCCTCCTAGCACCTCTAGCAAGCCACCAAGTCCTTACAATATTTTTGTAAAGACAGTTAGAGTTAGGGCTACACATAGTGGAACTCCACCAAGCGAGGTACCAGAGGAGCCTGAGACTGAGAGGCCAAGTGCAGAGTCTGTTCTTCCTGCTCGCACTACAAGTCATGATATCAGTCTTAGCTCCAGCCTAGCAGGAATTCCATTTGATCTGGCTAGTGAAGAACTAGACTATGAGCCAGAGGAAGTAGAGGAGATGAGTGGTCAGGAATCAGATTCCACAGGGAGCAGTGTACAAATGACTAGTGCACAATTTTCCCCTGAGCCTCCACCTTCTCCGCTACGATCATCACCACCACCAGCAGCAAAACCTACCAAATCTGATAGAGTTAAAGCAATTAGCTGTCCCACTATGGCCAGTACTGGTACCACCAGTGCCACCACCACTAGTTCTGCCACTGTTCATCCACCCCGAGCAGTAGCGCCCCAATTGGGGAGCACTTTGAAAATGTCGAAGAAGGGCACTATGGAAAGTGCAAACATTGTGGGAAGCTAATAAGCAGAGGGAAAGTGTCTGGACATTTTACCAGTGCTAGCATGGAGCATCACCTCAGCACTCAACACATGGCTGTGCTATTGGGGAAAGATGCAGAAGAAAAACGTAGTGCAGGCAGCATAGCTGGTAGCCGTGGTACTACAACAACAACTAGTACCATCTCCAGAGAGAGCGGAAAAACCCCAACAGCTGCTTCTGAGCCAATAGCAGCAGCAGCCAGAGACCAAGGCAGGTTGGAGCACTGCTTGTCCAGCCCACCCTTGAACAATTTGGGGCATTCCACTCCAAGAGATCAATGCCCAAACAGCAGGCCAATAAAGTAACGCGACTTATTGGTCAGTTCATTGCTGTTGGAGGGGCATCCTTCTCCATGATTGAAGGAGAGCCTTTCAAACAGTTGATGGCGGCTGTGGCTCCACAATACACAGATCCGTCACGTTCCACTTTCAGTAGGAACATTGTCCCCTCATTGTATCGGTCCTGTGTTTCAGCAGTGAAAGAGGAGCTTTCCAAGGCTGCTGGTCAGTCTGTTCATTTCACTACAGATTTGTAGAGTGCACCTAGTGGGCAGCATGCCTTTCTTTCTTTGACAGCACACTGGTGGCAGCCCTGTGTGTCTAAGGAAGCTGCTGCAGCAGGCTACCGATCATTCCTTCTCCATGCAGAAGTGATGGATCAAAAGCACACTTTTCCGTAAATATTCTGCATGTAATGAGGAAAATGTTTAGCCTTTGGGTGGGAGCAGAGGCGGGCACCAATGTTAAAGTTGGTTTTGTGGTAACTGACAGAGGTGCCAATATGGTGAAAGCACTGCGAGATGGTCTTATTGTTGGTGTGCGCTGTGCAGCCCACATCATCCATCTTGTAGTGAAGGCAGCAATGTCAGGAGGAACTAATGTAGCAGCAGTAGTTCTGTCCCAATGCAGAAAGATCACTGGGCACTTTCACCATAGTGTAAAGGCTAGCGAACTTTTGAGGGAAGAGCAAGAGAGGGCAGGTCTTCCCGTACACCGCCTATGACAGGATGTCAGTATGCGGTGGAACTCCACTTTAGAGATGCTGGAGAGGATTTTGGAGCAGCAGAGGGCAATCCATAATCTTGCCTCAGAGCATAATATTGGGATTACATCTCCATTGAATAGGGAGGATTGGACAGTGATCGCCCAGCTAGTTGCAGTCCTTAAATCATTCAGGGATGCCACAGAAAATATAAGCTCAAACACTGCTAGTCTGGCCCAGGTAATCCCAGTGTTCTCCCATCTAGGCAGCAAGATGGATGTGTTCCTTGAAAACCGTGAGGCTGTTCAAGGTGGCACTCTAGATCCTGACGTAGCAGCCATAGTCAGGAAGCTGAAGGATCTGCTAAAAGTATGCTTCGCAAACGCATGGAAGAAAGTCCCGAAATGATGGTAGCGTGCCTTTGCGATCCAAGGATTAAGGGAAAGCTAGCAATGAAATTCAATGTTCTCAGTAGCTACCAGGAGCAATTGGTTCAAAAGGTGCGTGACTGGCAGCGTAAAATGGGAATGCTGTACGAGGAGGGAGAGGTGCAGGAGGAGGAAGAGATGATGTGGTCTGCAACTCCTAGAAGCAGCATCCGCAGCAGTACCACAAGCAGCACAATACAGCTGAGTTTTGGGAAGAGGCACTTGGGAGTATAGTTGGACCATCTGACAGAGCTAGCAGCAGAAAGGAGAGTAGTGCTGCTGAAATGGTCAAACTTTACCTCTGTGAAGTTCCTTCTGCGCCTAATGTTGATCCTCTTAGCTACTGGGATGAAAAGAAGAGTGTGTGGCCTGCACTCTCATGGGTTGCGCAGCAGCTACTATCATGTCCACTGTTCAAAGTGAGCACGTGTTTTCTATGACTGGAAACATACTGAGTTCACAGCGCTCACGCATGGCACCTCATCTGATGGAGCAGATTGCCTTTCTTAAATTCAATCTGCCCAAGTTGGGTTACCCAGCTCTTAGCTTGGAAAGTTAATTTTCTTTCTCTAATGTTCAAGGTAGTTTCACCCCCTGGTTGCACGTGTTTGCGGTGTGGCAACGCCTGCTACCTCCGCCGGTGTAGCCAATTTACGCTAGGGCCTAGTGTCTGAGTTCTGGAAGTCCGCTCCCAAACGTCTAGGACTGACAGTCTTTGGATGCTTTGCCCTGGGGTGAAACGGATGAGTGGGTCGTCAATTGCCCACTCATTCGCCTTTCCCAATGCTGCTGCTGGTGGTGGTGCCAGCATCTTTTGCCAGTTCGCTTCCTGGCTGAAATCATGCCTCAAATGTCCAAAATCTTCAAGGTAGTTTCTCCCCCCTGGTTGCACTTGTTTGCGGTGTGGCAATGTCTGCTACCTCCGCCGGTGTAGCTAATTTACGCTAGGGCCCAGTGTCTGAGCTCTGGAAGTCTGCTGCCAAACGTCAAGGACTGACAGTGTTTGGATGCTTTGCCCTGGGGTGAAACAGGTGAGCGGGTCGCAAATTGCCCACTCATTCGCCTTTTCCATTTTTCAATGCTGGTGGTGGTGGTGGTGCCAGCGTCTCTTCTCTGCCAGTTCGCTTCTTGGCTAGAGTCATGCCCAAAATGTCCCTAATGGTAAGGGTAGTTTCTCCCCCCCTGGCTGCATCTGTTTGCAGTGTGGCAACGCCTGCTACCTCCGCCAGAGTAGGGCCTAGTGTCTGAGCTCTGGAAGTCCGCTGCCAAACGTCTAGGACTGACAGTTGTTTGGATGCTTTGCCCTGGGGTGAAACAGGTGAGTGGGTCGCCAATTGCCCACTCATTCGCCTTTTCCATTTTTCAATTCTGGTAGTGGTGCCAGCGTCTCTTCTCTGTCAGTTCGCTTCCTGGCTACAGTCATGCCCAAAACGTCCCTAATGGTAAGGGTAGTTTCTCCCCCCTGGCTGCGTCTGTTTGCGGTGTGGCAACGCCTGCTACCTCCACGGGTGTAGCCAGCTTACGCTAGGGCCTAGTGTCTGAGCTCTGGAAGGCCGAGTGGGTCGCCAATTGCCCACTCATTCGCCTTTTTCATTTCCATTTCATTTTTTCCGTCTTATACACAACCAACCAAACATAACACACACAATGACACATATAACACATAACACACACATACAATTCACAAATCACAAGGATCTTTCCTCCTGTTATTTGCCCTGGCCTTCACTTCTACACTCACTAGCATTAACGCTATAACTCACACTTCACCCTATAACATTTTTCCATCCACATACCTGCCATCAGACCCAACTTTTTCAGGGACAGTCCTGCTTTTTTCCAGTCCTGTCCCATCAAATTTAGCTAAACTAGGTATGCTAATGCATGTAGGTAGGTATAGCTGGGTAGGGTAGCACTACAACATTAAATAAATATAATCAGGGCCGGCCTGACAATGGAGCCGAGTGGGGCAACCCCTTTTTTTTTTTTTTAAAGCGAAAGAGAGAGAAACAGTCTCTCTCTCCTCTGCGGCGAGTCTCCCTGTTCGGTCTTGGTGCCGGCTTGTAATGCTGAGTGCCGGAAGATTACCCGGCGCTCAGGATTACAAGCCGGCACCGAGACCGAACAGCGAGACTCGCCGCAGGACTGCTGAAAGGTAGGTACAAGGGCAGGGGGGGTAATAGGGAGGGGAAGGGTAGATAATGGGGGGGGCGGCACGGACTGAGGGAGAGGAAGGGTAGATATGCTGAAGCATTAAGATTTTCCTTCACTGGAAGTAAGGGGCCTAGCCCAAGCCCTGAAAAATTTAGTATGATTCATCAGTCCACAGAACACGTTTCCACTGATCCAGAGTCCAGTGGTAGTGTGCTTTACGCCACTCGATCCAATGCTTGGCATTGTACTTGGTGATATGAGACTTGCATGCAGGTGCTTGGCAATGGAAATCCATTCCATTAAGCTCATGCTGCACAGTTTTTATACTGATATTACTTTTACGCACCATGCACCTCAGCACTTGGTGACCACGCACTGTGACTTTATGTGGTCTTCTACTTCGAGTTGCTGCTATTCCTAAACACTGCCTCTTTCCAATAATACCAGTTTCAGTTGACCGTGGAATATCTAGGAGTGATGACATTTCATGAACTGATGAGCTCTTTTAAAAATATATGCAGAAATAGAAATGTTTGTAAATGCAAACTGCATGGCTAGGTGCTTGATTTTATACACCTGTGGCAATGTGTCTGATTGAAACACTTGAATTCAAGGAGGAGGATGGGTGTCAGCGAGGCAGTCCTGCTTCTTGTGGGCCTGCTTAAGAGTTTGGCAGTTGCTAGAGACTTCAGCGAGTCAGACGCAATACCGGAGGTTCAGGAACGGAAGTCAGAATCCATACATGGGAACTCGCCGGAGGAGGGTCTTGACCCGCCACACTCCTGCCCATTTTTCCTTTAGATTGGAATGCCCCTGACATCAGCGGGACCGCCCACTAACATCAGCGGGACCGCCCGCTAACATCAGCGGGACCGCCCGCTGATGTTGGTTTGCAGTTCTAGCAGCGTCCCGCAAGGGAAGGCTCCGGGTTGCCGGAGCCCAGAAGTTCCCAGGTATGCAGATATCCATGCTGCAATGCAACGACGTGTTCAACGTTTCAGCGTTGGAGGGAAATTAAACAATTTAAAGCACCTGGGGTAAGTTAAACCAGTTTGGTGGTATTTTTTGATCCATAGCTGCTGGATGATTGCTGCAAGTCCAGGTACATTGCTTTCTGCACATACTATGTATGTCCATTGACATTTCTTGCCTCCTGGGTATCTGCATTGGTTATGCAGCTTCTACACCTCGTTTGCACAAAAGTTTCTTGTTTTATGGACTACATTTGTTCTTTTAGAATGTCTGAAGCTCAAAATCCTCCTCCTGGCCCCCACCTTCCAGTAACAGGAAGAGGCTGGTTAAAACAAAACATCTAGTATGTCAAGCATGTGAACAACCCATGCCAGATAAATACAAATTGCATTAGAGAAACTTCAAATGGTTAATCAGAGGTCAAAGCAATTTGTATCCTGTCTACAAGGCAGCATACCAAGGACTTTACAGGATGCTCAGCACTCCAAAAAGGACTCTTGGACTTCCATGAAGGATTCATGGAGGAGTTCTCCTCGGAACAAAGTTCCTGAAAATAAGATTATATTGCACTGGATTGCGTGGGATCATAAGAGAAAGAGCTAGAAGCTAGAGCCGGAAGAAATGTCTGTCAACTAGATGATGTGCCTAAGCTGATAAAAGCAGTAAAAAGGTTTATGGAAGAATCAGGCTCAAAAGAATTTGTGATGGAACCCTCCATCACTGGGGCCCCTGGAGAGGCCTGAGAGCCAGCCTCCTCCCTAATGACCATAACTGGGAACTTCTGGGCTCTGGCTACCCGGAGCCTTCGCTTGCGGGATTCGGCCAGGACTGCCCACTGACGTCAGTGGGAGTTCCCGCTGACGTCAGGGGTGTTCCTGCCGACGGCAGCGGGAAACACCCCCATTTAAAGGGAAAATGGGCGGTGAGCAGGGCATGTCAAGACCCCGCTCCCGTGTCCCAGAGGATTCGGGTATTGACCTGGAGAAGTGGTGCTTCACCCGGCAATCTCTGGGCAAACACAGAGAGTTCCCAGGTATGCTAATGACTATGGGCCCTGGCCTTGTAAAAATGTATTTGTGTAGGTACAGGGGGTCAATTTCTACTGATTTCCCCAGTAAAGGTTTAACCATATTTCCTAAATATTAGAGGCTCTCAGGACTTTGGAGCACTGATATTGATTTGGGATTGCTCCTGTACTTTGCCAACACAGATGATGTTTTGCAGTTATTTATTGTACGTCATAACTAAGATGTTGTGTTGTTTAAATCAGTCTTTCCCCATCCCTCCCCTCCATTGTATTCCACCATGCGTGTATTAAAAACCCAATGTGTGACGCTGAATAAACAGTTCTTATACTTCACCCTGCATTAAGCTTTGGCTAGTGATTTGGGTGACTGGAGAGTCTGTGCTTTGGACTGTGCCCCTATACAGTTTTTTAAAGAGCTAAAAAGCAGCTATTGATTGAGGTACCTAGTCACATCGTCTGTTTGGGATCCTATGTTACATTATAGAAGAGCTTTTCCGGTCCACTCGGTGTTTAAGGGGCTTATGAAGGAGGGATGGAAAGAGCCTGAGAAAACACCTTGTTTATCTAAGAAGTTTCCGGTGCTGTTTCCCCTGGAAAGAAATGAAGAGGAAGAACTGAGTGTTATACCGAAGGATCACACAGATATTGCCTTACTAGGGAAGCATACTACAATACCAGTAGAATATCCCTCTAGCCTAAAAGCTCCAATGGATTGAAGGGCAGAAGGCTGCAGATGAGCATATTTAGCTTCGGATTTCCAATGCAAAGTGCTTCTTACAGCAGCTACTGTTGCCAGAGCTAATAATATCTTGGTTGATCTACTGGAAGATGCAATAAAAAATAAGACACCTAGGGAAAAATGTATTCAGATGCTACCCGAGATTCATGTCTTCCAATTTCATGTGTGACCCTATGGTTGAAGAATTGAAATTAGCAGCCAGGAATATAGGCCTTACCACGGTAGCAGTACTCCAAAGAGCAGCTTCTGTGCTATTCCTTCTGAACAAAGGAAATTATTTCGATCCCACCTAGATACTCCCCTAAAGAATCTGTCAGAGAGAAAGCCCTTCCACAAAAATAGAACAGGTATTGGAATTGCACATTTTGTTTGTTCTTACAGAACAATGAATAGACCAGAAGATATACCAGTACCAGAGGAGTTGAAATTCCAAGGTACTTATTATCTGCCATTCCTGGTTTCCAAGACAGATGGAAATTTCAGACCTGTATTGGATCCCTGATTTGTAAATCACTTTGCGACAAAAGAAAATGTTTGAATGAAATCCATCTTATCTGTGGTCCAGATTCTAAACAAGGACAACTGGATGGTGCTTCTAGATCAAAAGGATGCCAATTTACACATACCAATTCAGGAGTACAACAGAAGATTCTGCGTCTGGCAAACCAGACGATAGTCTGCAACACAACAAGAGCTCTACAATTTGGCCTCTCCTCAGAACCCTAGGTATTCACCAAACTAATTGTTACCTTGGCCTCCCTATTCTGGCAGGAAGGAATTTTCATTATTCCTTATCTGGATGACTGGTTCCTCAAGGCAAATTCCAAAAAAAGAGTGATTTACAGTGTCATGGCTGGATGATAAATTATACCAAATCTCGCCTCTATCCTGCCATAGAAACTCAATCCCTAGGCATGGAAATCATGTTACCAAAGACAAAAGTATATCTAATTCAAAGAAAGTTGAAGGTCTTAAGAAAGTCAGGACATTGAGGATCCCGGACTATCTCACCTCCACCATCCCAGCTGTTCCATGGGCCTATCTGCATATGAGATGGTATAACTACAGTGGGACAGATCACAAAACATCTTGGACACAGATATGCATACTCCCCAAGAGGTTTGTTTAGGGTTAAGATAGTGGATGATCTCCACAACCTAACAAGAGGGCAGAGCCTGTTACATCCCACAGATCCATCCATTTTCGGCTGGGGCCCCATATGATTCCCCATATGGAGAATCAGAAGATCACAGGAACCAAGTCATGTCATCAAACATCAGGGAAATGAAAGCTCTCAATCACTTTGCAAAAAGTCTGCAAGGAAGAGCAGTGCAGATTTAATCAGATAATATATATTAACAGACAGGGAGGTACAGGCTACCATCTTTTACTCAGACTTTGTACAAGGTTTCTGAATTGGGCCGAACGTTCACTGGAACAGATTTCAGCTATACATATACAAGAGAAGGACAACATCCCAGCAGATCGGTTGAGCCGTTGCAAGGGTTTCTTAGAAAGATTGGGTCCTATACAGGGAGACCTTTTTTCATAGGAACACAGTTGAAAAAAGACTTAAGTCTATCAAGTTCAAGCCTTTTACCTAACCTAATTCTGAGATGGCCCTGTGTAACACATAATTTGGTGTTTAAGGAGAATGTAGGAAATCTCACTAACAGCCTAGCTTAGGGTTGACTATAATGTATGGTTAAGTGAGAGAGTTGAAACCATAACTTTTCTGCAAATGCTCCTGTCAGCCTGTTATAAAACCACTAGAGGGCACTGCTAATGGTTAAAGCACAGAACTGTTACTGTCATAGTTTTTTTTTTTAGGGAGACGACATGCCCCCACCATGAGATTTCAAATTTACCTCATTTGTAAATATCTTTCAGCAGACTGGCCCATCATTTTTTATAGTTATACTGCACTAGGTTTTACATGGAGTTTGTCAGATAAATGCGCGAATACAGGATCGATTCCCTTTGCCAATCAAAGGAGACAGAGCCGGCCTTAGGTGTTCTGGCGCCCTGTGCGAACTACTCCTCTGAAAGGAGAAGGTCGCTGTAAGGGAAGCAAGCTCATCAGCAGGGAACCCTATGGGTAGAGCCTGCGTTTTAGTAGTGTTATTCTTGTAATAAGAACACCAGCCATAGTCCTCCAGCAACTTCTGAAAGGGGAGGATGGCCTTGCCTGGGTTAAAAATGGCTAAGAGAATGTTGTCAGCAAATAACCCTAGTTTATGCTCCAAAGATTTGGTGCGAAAGCCGCGTATGACAGGGGAGCTCCTGATAGCGATGGCAAGGGGTTCCAAAGCAAGTACACACAATAAGAGGAGACAATAGGCAGCCCTTTCTCATAACGTTAGTTATGACAAAGGGGGCAGAGTGAAACCCAGAATATGAGACCCTAGTCCTAGGGAGGGAATAAAGGGCCAAAACAGCTCGGATAAAGGTAGCCGGAAGGTCATACCCTCCCCCTTGAACACAGAACCAAACCGGGTGTATCTGAAATAACCAACATAGCGAATTGAGGTATGTATAAAGTGCTTGCAGGACTTTACCTCACTATGTACCCACACACCCATCAGGCAGATTAACTCACAGTCACCGATCACAACAGCTTTCCCATTCCACGGAACCCCACAACAATGTCCAGCAGAACAGTATCACCAGTAGCCCAGTGAATGCTCAGCTGTCCAGGGCGCGATGACTCCACGTGGATATCCACGTTCCATGGCGAGGCAATCTTCGAGCCGACCCAGGGTTAACCCCACCATCCAGAAAAAAACAAACAGATCCTGGACATAAAAGTACAGCTGTCCGAGGATAAATCCACTGAGTCCCATCGCCAGGCAACTGAACACCCCAGGCATGCAGTTTCTCTAAGCATTCCGAGGGAGAATGCAGCATATGCGTATTGCCATTGACCACAACCAACAATTTTGTGGGGCAACCCCATTTATTGGGGATCTTGTTTTTTTGTAAGGATTCCAAGACTGGTTTAAAACTTCTCCTCCCGGAGAGTGTGTAGGCAGAGTGATCAGCAAACAGGGAAATGTGTTGGAACTTGGAACTCCTTAGGGACTTTCTGCTTTTGTCATAGCGCCCCCATTATGGCATTCTTTGTCTTAAAGAAATGCAGCCGGACTATAACATCCGTAGCCGGGAGATTACGAAGTTTTGGGCAGTCTGTGCACAGGTCAATTGTGAAATCTAAAGCCTCACATGCCAGAGGAAGAGCCTTAAAATATGAGAGCACATAGGGCTCCAAGTCTAACTACTGGACTGATTCAGCTATACCCCTAAGTCTGATATTGTTCCTACGGGAGCGATCTTCCAAATCAGCCAGTTTTAGTAGGAGTTGGGCAGGGCCGAAATCTAATCTAAACGGCCGCTGGGTGCTGATGCCGCCGGCCGGCGCTACTTTAATACTTTTTTTTAAAATTTAATATGGCAAGCCGGATCGGCTATTAAATGAAAAAAACATAGTATTAAAGCAGCGCCGGCCGGCGGCATCAGCACCCAGCGGCTGTATGCGATGGCCGCCAAGTGATGGGAGCAGCGTGAGGGGTGAAAGGTGAGTGCGAGGGGGCGGAGCTTTCACCCCTCACGCTGCTCCCATCACTATGCGGCCATCAGATTGTTGGAAATCGAATCTAAACGGCCGCTGGGTGCTGATGTTGCCGGCCGGCGCTACTTTAATACTTTATTTATTTTTAATATGGCAAGCCGATCCGGCATATTAAATAAATAAAAAAAAGGATTAAAGTAGCTCCGGCCAGTGGCATCAGCACCCAGCGGCCGTTTAGATCAGTTTTCCAGCAGTCTGATGGCCGCATAGTGATGGGAGCAGCGTGAGGGGTGAAAGGTGAGTGCGAGGAGGCGGAGCCACTTCACTTGATTTGCCCCCCAGGCCTTAGGCTGCCAGCCCTCCCCTGGAGTTGGGTATGTTCCACTTCAAGATCACTATAGCGGTCTATTAGATCATTATGACAAAATTTCTCAATTTTCTGCTCCAGGTTCTGCTCCAGTCCTCTCCCCCAGCTCCTGCACATCTCTCCCAATCTTTTTAACAGCATTTGTAATGGCAGCATGTGAAGATTTACGAAGCTCCTGAAGTAATTTCTGGATGCCTCTCATAGTTACAGGAACACCAGCCTCCTCCTCTTCACTCTCAGAGCTTTTGTCACGTAACAGGAGGTTCCACAAAAATGTTTCTAAGTATATGTCCTTGTTGAAAATCCTTAATTATAGCATTGGGTGTTACATTGTTGTTGGTAACAACTGGGGAAGAGCAGGGTTGGACTGCGAAAAAAACAGCCCTGGAAATACCTGAATACCAGTCCCATATTTCAAGGTGCCATTATTGTGCACACTGCATATGTATGGGGTCCCGGCCCAAATATTTTTTTTCTTTGAAATATGGACAAACCAAGCATTTTTCAAGTAAGAACTTCCTTACAAAGCCTCTGACCCTCAGAGTTTTGGACCATGACCTTTTGTTCTAACATTGCTCCTCCTTTCAAATAAGCTTGCCTCCTCTACTTTTTTAAATTCCTTTAACCCCTTAACGACCATTGACGTGGCAGGCACATCACGCAAAAACAGTCAGTTAATGACCAATGATGTGCCTAGCACATCATGGCATAAATCAAGCAATCTGAAATCGCTTTCTTCGCTTAAACAGTATTGCTGTAATGCCTCAATGTCGTGGCATTCAGCAACACCGAGATCGGCATCAAGGGCCCCATGTGTAACGATCACCTCCTAAGCTTCAATGGTGTTGCTGGAATGCCTTAATAGCGAGGCATTCATCGAAAACCCACCCCAGGATGCACTGTGACCACTCCAAAGATCAGTCACAAGTGCCACTGCGAGAGGTTTTGCCTCTCGCAAGATGGCAGTGTCCCTTTAAAAAAATAAACAACTTTCAATGAGGGTCTCTCCAGACCCTCCTGAGAACTCAGGGCTCCATGCAAGTCAATGGATTAGTAATATATTAAAAATAAGAAATGGAAAATAATTACACAGTGATGTCGCTATCAGGGGAATCATCCTCATGTGTCTCTATGTTAGTGTGAGTGCCTGGGGGTGTGTGTGTATGTGGGTATTAGTGTGTGGACATGTGTCTTTGGTTATGTTAGTGTGTCTGTGTGTGCTAAATGTTTGGTTGTGTTGGTGTGAGTGTCTGGGTGCATGCGTTAGTGCGGGTGTCTGGGTGTGTGCTCTAGATCCGCCCTTGGTTGTGCGTTGTAAAAAAGGAATGAATGTAAGTTGTGTTCTTGTTTGTGTGCTGTCTGTCTCTTAGTCTGTGAATGCTGGGTTGTCTTCTTGTATGGTAGATGTCTTGTAGGTGTGACATAAATATAAGATTTGTTGTAGGCAGGGTTTGTTGGTAGACCTTACACATTTGTGTTACGTCTCTGCCCACATCATAAAGACTCTACCTTATTGTGGTATTGGTAATAGTGACTGTTACAGATTCAGTTATGTTAATTATATATAAAAATATTGGAGATTGGCAGTTATATTTCAGTGTTTGTGTGCAAAGCTAGCCAGATCTGCAGATGGCATTATTGAGAATCTGTTTATGTTGCTGTTTCATTTCTTATTTTTCCCACCGAGTTTTCTCTGTTGTGTCTGTGAATTTATTAAGTTTGCATACACTGCACTGATACACAAGTGGCATTTTTTGTTAGAGTTGGTTACTCTTAGTACTAATTATAAAGGTTGGGATTTTCGAGGAAGACTGCGTCTGTAGCATTAACAGTGCTCCTCACTGGAACAAAGGAGCCTAGCCCAAATCCTGAAAAACAGCCACAAACCATTATTCACCAATCACCAATCTTTATAGTAGGCAATATGCAGTTTAATAGGTAGACTTTTCCTGGCATCATCCAAACCCAGGTTTATGTGGCCCGGATGGGAACGCAGAACATGTGGGAAACAAAAACAAATAGAAACACAATTGTGTAATAATGCAAAAAATATAAAGCAGTGTGAGTAAAGGTGAAATATTGCACTCACAGAGCCTCCATGGTAAATGAGCCCATTTCTTCTTCTTTTAATAATTACTATAAAAACAAAGAGTAAACGCACATTGTGCAGTATCTAAATCGTGTATGGAATATATATAGTAAAAACCACTTACGGGAAATAAAGGTACTCCAACTAGTGGTGTGCAAAACAGAAATATATGTAGCCCCAAATGGCTGGAAACTTCTAATAGGACACAGTTTGTTAGTGAAATCGCCATGTGATGGGAAAGACCTGTCCCCCGATTGGGTACACCCGCCAGACAATGCTTCTCTTCCTTCTCCCCATGGCCACCAGGAACACCAAGAACATGGTCAGGCAGCACTAGTGTTGGAGACAGCAGGAATCATAGCTCTTCGGGAACCTCGGCGGCACTATAGTATACAGAAGCATAGCAATACAGTGCTTTACCGCCCTGATAAGGGCAGCACCGAGGCTTACCCCAATAACAAGACGAGACTCGTATTGAGGTAAAACAGGAACTCCTTTATTTGTACCAAACACATGAACTATATATACAAGTAAGAAAGGGGCAAGACAAATGTCACAGGATCTAATTACCATGTCAGGAAGGAAGGAATTATATCACATCCTGCAACACAATATCCGGGGAAGGACAGAATTACATGAGACAACATTAATTGGGGAGGTAGACATAGAATGATGACAGACATATAATTGAATTGATATAAACAATGGCTAGGACATAGAGCTAACAGAAGCTAACGGGATTAACACCTAGCACCTAACACATGAATACACATTTCTTCACAACCCAGATTATCAGCCTTCTTACACCAGGATGGCCAGCTGGCATTTACAGTTCTGAGTCGCTGTGTGGGAAATGTGGTAAAAACATAATAATAGGGGAAATCAGTAAAAAGTGGGTCCCTGTACCCACTTCCACAAGAACAGAACCCCTTCTAATGTCAGGGCCCATTTTCAGCAGGCAGGAGGCTAGCTATCAAACCGCTGTTTTTGGGGTGATCCCGAGGGAGCAGCGGCGATCCCTGGGTACCAATGGATAGCCCTGGGTCCCTAGAATATTCTGTCCAAAAAGCGAACCGCTGTGGGGACCCCAAGCGGTAGCAGTTTAACCCCTTAAAGACAATGGGCGGTCCCTAATACCATTGAAAACAATGCATTTTGAGCCCGTACATTTACGAGCTTTGTCATTATATGAACCCACACATAAACCAAAACATTGAAAAACACCACATATATACATATAGGAATATGCTTTAGCTTGTGTCTAACCCTTTCTAGTGTGCTAAACGCTGGTCTATCAAGCCACACCAGCCTCAGACCAGATAATTAACGCCTCACTAAAATAATTTTTTATTTTAATTATAAGTTCCTTGAAAAGCAGCAATAGCTCTATTGAATTAACTTCCCCAGATCATTGCCGCCACAGTGTATAATAATTATATTAGGCAAAGTAAAGACATTAACATATTCAAATAAAAGACTTTCCAGCTGACAAGTACCCATACCCCGAATACCTATCCAATAAACATTAACATCATTATTCTCAAACCAGAGGTTTCCTCCACATCTCCTTATTTCTGCTCTTCTCTGAGCCCAGAAAATAAAGGAATGTACAACAATCCACACCACTTTTGGATGTCAACCTAAAAGAAAAAATCATTAGTATCTTACCAAAAGTTAGGTCTAACATAAATCTTAAAATGGTCCATTTCCCATCTCCCAATTCTCTTAATGATTGACTTATCCAAGCCTAGTCTTGCAGCCTCCATTGCTGCACCAATGCGTGGAATAATTTTCTTTCTCCAAACCAAGTGCTACTAAACATTTCTTTAACACGCTTCTAAATTGAAAACTTGTCAAAGGCTAACCTGAACCATGTACCAGCCAGTTACCTGAAACCTTAGGACGCAGAGCCATAAAAGCCTCTGACATCCTCACTGGGCAAATGCCATCTCCATCAACTCTTTCCAGGACTATCCAGCACCCTCTTGCTTTTTTGTCCATCTTTGATGAGCTTAAAATTTTCTCCACAAGGGGGGGGGGTGTGGATAGCCACGGGACAAGATGGTCGTGTAGTCTATCTGCTCTCCCTGCAAGCCCTACATAAGCATCTGTTTTAGCGACTTCACCTACCTCCATCTTCTCCGCAACACGATCAAGTGCTGCAGTATGCCCGGAGGCACTCAAAAATCTACAAAAAAGTCATCGTGCCAGACATTTTCCAACGGAAAACCTCTACTACGGTGATTCCCACGCTCTCGCCATCTGCGCACTTGGGCCTACTTGAGGACATGGCCGCAGAGACTGCATGCTCCAAACAGGATATTGCCGACCTTAAGAACTTAGTTCTCACGGTCAAGCAAGATATCATTGACCAAATTTGGGGCGAGCTGAAGGACCTGCGGAGGGACATCTCTGATATTGGGCACCGTACGGACACACTCAAACACACACAATTCTCGATGCAACAGGTACAACACACGTTGCAGTCAGACATCGCATCACTACGACGAGAATTACAATCCCTACATGATGACCAAGAGGATCTCCGACAAGAGGCAGCCCCTGAAGCCCCGGAAACCTGGTCGGTGATCCCAGCGCCACATTCCATGCATGACCCTATAAACACTAACACCGTGACTGGAGACACCGTGCCATGAGTGGGATCGGTACACCGGACCCAAGATACCTGATCGATACCTAGACTGTCTTGTGCCTGCCTCACTGCGCCTTCTCACACATCCCGGCTACTCTACACAACCGGACGATGCAACATTATTTTACGAAACGTTTTCCTGTATTTGGCGACACCTGATGCCCCGGACAGATAAGTCTCTCGCTATGCACCACACCTTGGTTATTCATGTTGATTTGTTTTGTATTGATGTTTATACTGGGGACCACTCCCGTAAGACAATATACATTGCGTTATGTTCGGATGTACCCAAGTGTTAAAGGCAGGGACCACATTTATACACACTGTGGTGCTCCTTGCTAGTATGGGGGAGTAGTCTCTCTTCACCCTAGGGCTGATGGGAGACCGTCAAGTTCCGCGGATAGTTAGTTCCCCCTATTGACTTACGCGGTCACTCTATTACTTGACGGTTGACCTGCCTGACATTCGGTCGGGATTGGTTGACGCCCGCTGTCAAGTGGTAGCCACGATATACAAATGTTGTTGGTTTTTTTTGTATTCTGTATTTTGTTTTTCTCCTCCTTCCTCTCTGCTCCGTCTTTCACTCCCCCGACCCTCTCTTTTCCTCACCTCTTCTTACGGGAGATGTCGACGACAATTACTGATAACGCCTCGCTTATGTCATTTGGTTCCTCCGGCGCTGCTCCTCCTGTCATGATGTCGTGGCGGATTAAGATCATTTCACATAATGTCAGGGGCCTCAGTACCCCACACAAAAGGAAAATGGCCCCACGATACTATCAGCAACACCACCTGATACTATCATCATGCTTCAGGAAACGCATCTCCACAAATCCTATATACCGTCTTACTGGCACAGATCCTTCAGGACGCACTTCAACTCACCACACCCGAGGCAAAAAAAGAACCGAGTTAGTATCTTCCTGAGAACATCTCTCGGATTCCAGCTCACGGAGGTCCATTCAGACAAGTGGAGTCGCTTTCTATTATTGGTGGGAACCTTACGTAACCAACCCACGGCAATCTTGAATGTATATGCCCCCTCCAGTAGAGATGTTTCTTTCTGCAACCTTTTATCTGACATTTTGTTGCCATATCGTTCCCACCGTATTATCGTCGGCAGAGACTTCAACTCGATATGGGACTCATTCCTAGATAGGAGGGAAACAAACACCACACTGACTACATTACCAAACACGAAACACCTCAAAGATTTTGTCTGGACATCGGCCCTGGTGGACATCTGGAGACTGCTCCACCCTAAAATGCTAGATTTTTCCTTTCTTTTTTTAACTCCTATTCCTGCATTTACTTTATTGTTCTGAGCCAGAACATGGTCACGTCTGACATGTCTTCCACAATCCACCCCATCACATGGCCAGACTACGGTGCGGTGGAATGCTTGATTGTACTCACCGACGCTCCATCTACTCGTCACACTTGGAGGTTGGATGAATTCTTACTGTCCGACCCATCGGTGCTGGAAGAAGTTCAAAGAGATCTTTGTGAATATTTTTGTTTCAACAAGATTCCTGACGTGGATCCAACCCTGATTTGGTCCGCCCATAAAGCTTTCATACGGGGGTGTTTCCTCAAAATAGCCGCACGACGTAAAAGAACAAGACGACTAGAAGTGAAGTCACTCACCGAAAAGCTCACTCAGCTCGAAACTCAACATAAACGTACCCTATGTGACTCGATGCTTTGTGAGATCGTCCAGACACGGGGCGAATTTAACTTACTCCTCAGTAAAGCGGTACTTTACTCCCTCAACCTCACGAAACAAAAATTTTTCGAGAAAGCGAATAAGCCGAGTGCGATGTTGGCAAGACGTTTGCGATCTCAGAGGAAATCCCAAAACATTACCAAAATTGTTGACAGTCACCAAAAGTCTTGGGTAAACCCAGTTGATATCGCGAAACAATTTGCTGCATACTACAAATTGCTCTATGATGGTAACAAGGCTCCCATTAATAAGGCTGGAAACACGCATATTTCTAGCTTCCTAGATTCCTTATCGCTCCCACGTTTATCCACAGAACACACAGATTTTTTAAACAGCCCCTTCACGGAAGAGGACCTCAAATGCGCGCTTTCCTCCATCAAATCCTCTAAGGCTCCTGGTCCAGACGGTCTTCCGGGCTCGTATTATAAGAAATTCTCTTCCATACTGGGAACCAGAATACTCACCCTCTTTAACAGCTTTTTAGATGGAAAGCCGATTCCACAAGAAATGCTTACAGCTAGGATTATTGTAATTCATAAAGAGGGGAAGGATCCAGCAAACTGCGGGAGCTAGCGCCCCATATCCCTTATTAATGCAGATACAAAATTGTATGCGAAAATTTTGGCGACACGTTTGAGCTTAATCATCTCGACTTTGATCCATCCGGATCAAGTAGGATTTATACCCCAAAGGGAGGCTCCAGACAACATCAGACGAACCCTAGACCTAATTGAAGTAGCGGTATCTACAGATCAACCGATGATGCTCCTAGCGTTGGGCGCCGAAAAGCCGTTCGACCGCATAGACTGGCACTATATGTGGGAAGTACTGCAGTCGTTTGAAATAGAGGGTCGTTTTCTCAGGGGCGTTCGAGCACTGTATGACTCCCCGATGGCGACAATTGCACTTATGGGGCACAAATCACTACCTTTTCGGGTGTTAAATGGCACCAGGCAAGGTTGCCCGCTATCGCCTCTCCTATTCGCCATCTGCCTTAAACCACTGGCGATCGCGATACGGTCTACTCCAGATGTGAGGGGAGTGGAGATTCAAGGTCATCAATACAAACGTAGTCTGTTCGCGGACGATATCTTACTTACCGTGACGAACCCTCTCATTTCACTTCCTAATTTGTATTCAACTTTACAAGTATTCTCCAGTGTCTCAGGCTATAAAGTCAATGACTCTAAATGCGAGGCCTTGAACATAAACTTGGGTGACCCAGTAATACAATCTATCGCGGCTGCTTTTAAGTTTTCCTGGAAATCCACGTCTCTCACCTATTTAGGTATCAATATCACCAACTCGCATATGACGATGTACCAAGCAAACTATACACCACTGCTGACCACTTTACGCACAGAAATTATGCAATGGTCAAACTACTCCATCTCTTGGCTTTTTACGCAATAAAAATCTTACCCAAACTACTGTATTTATTTAGAGCTTTACCTACCCCCATTCGCAAATCCGAACTGGATGCTTTCCAATCATTTATATTCCGGTTTATCTGGAATTTTAAAAGGGCCAGAATCAACAGAAGCACAATGTACATACCCAAACGCAAAGGAGGCCTCAATGCGCCAAACCTCTACCTTTATTATCTGGCGGCTAGAGTTTCACAGTTGGAATCCTGGTCCCTCCCGGAAGGCACCCTCCCATGGGTAGACATTGAACGGGACTTTGTACCACATCGTCAACTTCAACATCTTCTCCGGACGGACGCCTCAGTTCCACCCGAAGCTATTTCTCTATCATCAGTGAAGGCTTCCCTCTCCATTTGGAAGTCATGCCGTTCTGTTCTGAACCTTGCCGGAGATACCTCCCCCCTGACTCCCGTGTTCTTTAACCCTGCCTTCCCAGTGGGATTGGAGCCGAGGTGTTTCCAGTGGTGGCTAGAGAGGGGTCTTGTGCGCTTGGGCCGGCTGATACCTCAGAATACAGTCGTTCCGTTCCAAACATTGCGTGAGACGCTGAGTATCCCGTCTACGGAACTATTTCGGTATCTCCAGATCAGGCACTTTCTGCTCTCACTACTGTCGAAGCACCCTCTGCTACACTGTTTGAGAAACAGGTGGCCCTGTTGGTGATGGACGTCGCGGACCCAGGGCTATCAGCCCACAATCACAAACTCATCCATCGCATCTGCGCAACGATTAAACTAACGACTGCGAGGAGATGGAAGGGGTCTCCACCTACCAATACCGAAATTCAGACCGTTATATGGAACCTCATTGTCATGGAACACATTACGGCCAAACTGAAAGATGAGATGTCCAAATTTGAAGCCATTTGGGAGCCTTGGCTCGCTACGCACACAGATATTACAGCCACGTCGGCACTACTTCATCTCTAAACAGTTATGCCTCCTGAGACGATCATCTCCTATTCCTCATTCCTTCCTCTTTTCTTTCCCCACTTTTGGATTCTTTTTTCCCTCTTTCTGTGATTTCCTTTACTTACATAACACAAAAACACTTCTGTGAAGCTCGTTTTTCTTCTTTGCCTGAGCAGATTGCTATGTCCTTGCCAGCGTCACTAGATGCTTCTAAATCTGTAACATTGTACTGATTTATCATATACACGGCTGTATTTCTGTACATTTTGTTGTACTGTTTCAATGATGCTATTTCCATTTGAAACTTGTCTGTGTTTATATAAATGCTCTGATCTTGCCTCACGGAGGCCAATAAAAATTGATTTAAAAAAAATTTCTCCGTAAGTAACATCCTCAGCTTGTAAACCAGAGCCGCCCCGTTTATTGATAGCCACTAGCTCACCAATACCAAAGGCTCCAAAGAAAGTAATAACAAAAGCAGTTTTAAATAGGCTGGCTTCAAAAACACCAATTAAATCATGTAATAAATCATATGATATAGGTCTCCTAGAGTCCTGCATGTGTTTTATACAACCATAACCTTTCAAAATCTGTTTTAACAAGAAGTCTTTAAATATATGCTGCTTACCCGATAACTTGAAGAAAAAAGATACACCTATTAAACACCTATCAATAAATGACTGTGAAAACCCCTTCTTCAATAAATCCAGGATGAAAGCTAAAGTTGTTTCAACTTTGGCATCTAACAGGTCCACACCTTTAATATTAACAAAACCCGACCATAATTCCCAAGACCTCCTGTAGCTATCCCAGGTACTTTTAGATAAGGAACTCGCAATTGAAATACTTATCTGGGTGAAGTCAATTCCCATAGGCTCTTTTGAACTCTCAACCCGTCTGTCTCTGCCTGGGGTGCCAGCTCCCTGAAAAGCTTGAAATTAAAGCGTGACAAAGCATCCGCTAAAACAATCTTTTTCCCAGGAATATGTTTAGCTTTCAACCAAATATTACTAACAAGACAGATATAGACTAAACGCCTCAATAAATGAATTACTGGCACAGACTTTGCTCTTAAAGTATTAATAACCCAAACAACTATTGTCACAATTTAACAAAATCCTCTTGTTGTGCCAAGAATGTCCCCAACATTCCAATGCCACGACTACCAGGAACAATTCCAGCAAAACCAAATTCCTAGTCCAGCCCGCCTCATGCCATTCTTGCAGCCAACTAGCTACTGCCCATTTACCCTGACAGAAAATGCCAAAACCTGATGTCCCTGCGGCATCAGTAAAAAATTCCAGATCATCATTATCAATAAATTCATCTTGCCATATAGCTGCACCATTGAAATCTTTAAGAAACAGATTCCAAACTACCAAATCTTCTTTAATTTGTCTTGTTACCCTTACCCTGTAAAATCCCTCCTTTTTACCAGCAATGGCTTTTGCCATCTGTCTAGAAAAAACTCTGCCCATAGGAATTACTCTTGTAGCAAAATTTAACAAACCCAGTAATGACTGAAAACTATTAACCGTCACCTTCTTCGCTCTCAAAACCACCTTAATCATGAACCTCAGTTTAACAATTGTATCCTTAGGCAGCCTAAATAGCATGTTAACAGTATCTATTTCAATACCTAGAAATTGCAGCGGTGTGGTAGGAAAAACTGTTTTCTCATTTTGGAATACCAAAATACTCAGCTAAGACAAAAAATGAATTTAACAAATCTAAACATTCTGTACCATCAGCCCTACCTATAAACAAAAAAAATCATCTAAATAATCTACTGAATCCAAACCTGAAACTTTTTTAACTGACCAATCTAAAAAGGATGCAAAAGCTTCAAAATAAAAACATGAAATAGAACAGCCCATTGGCAAACATTTATCAAAATAAAATTCACCATTTAACTGGAAACCTAAGGAGGGAAAACAAACTGGGTTAATCGGCAAGAGCCTAACAGCTGCCACAATGTCCACTTTAACTAACAAAGCTTTTCTCCCAAATATTCTGACCCCCTTTAATGCATCTTCAATCAGACGTATCAATCTCATCATTAAGAGAACTACCCTTAGGAAAGGATAGATGTTGAATTAATCTAAATGAACTTTTTTCCTTTTTCTGAAGTAAATCCAATGGTGACAATCTAAAGTTAGAAAAAGGAGGAACAGTGAAGGGGCCTGCAACTCTGCCGAGCAAAATTTCTTCATTAGTCTTCTTCTCAACTATATTGTGATTGCCTTCCACCGATTTAAGGTTATCAACCCAGCTCAGATTTCCACCCATAAAAATCGGTATAATAAAACCAAACTACTATGCTTTTCACAATAAACACTAGCAAATATGCAAAAGGCTTGCAACCAATTATTGAATGACCTGGGAACAGGTCTTCTCCTATCTTCGTCCTACTCATGTTTAGATAAAAACTCCTTAGATGTGGGTAACAGTGACAAAATGTCCATATAATCACCATTCCAAATCTTTTCTGTAATGGCATTATTCAAATGAAAACCAAGCACAGACATCTCACAAGCTTCTTTCATACAAGACTCATTAACAATACTTTTAACACCATCACCCCAACCCTGAGCTCGACTGGGAGACTGCAATTCCTTCAAGGAACCAACTATCTCACCAAGCTTATCCATATTAGATTTGTTACACTCACCAGCTCCAGCTCTGCCTTGAGTCTTTGGTACCTCAGAAGCCATGCCCTGCAGCTGTGCAGCCTCCTGTGATGCCTGCACCTGCTGCCTATCCGGCTGACTGCTGTGGGTCATGTCTGCTGCATGCTGCTGCTGCTGCTTCTTGTTGATGACTTACCTGTTGAGTGTGACAAGGACCTCTTCTGTCTGGAATCCAGTCTTCTGCTTTGTCTGCTCCTTCCAGGTGCTGAAATCCCGTTATCCTTCAAATGTTAAGCAGAGATCCCGTGAAGTTCCTTCTCCTGAATCCAGCATCTTTTCTCGCGGTACTTCAACCGTGGAAACGTCTTCCCCGGGCTCCCCCTCAGTCACCACCTCCAGTTCGCTGCCTAATCAACCGCCTTGGACATCTTTGTCATAAGGGGAAGGCTACAGGCAGCGTCTTCACCTCTGCAGGCAGCCTTTTCATGAAGCCTGAAATGAAGTTCCTCCATGTTTCCACCTTTCAACTCTAAATAAGATTAGAGTTATAGGGTTAATGTAAGGTTTATGATAGTAGAAGTCCACCAATTTGATTAAAGATCTATAATTATCTCTCTAATTGTTATCTAATTTAAATTTAGTAGTGAGCTAATTGGACAAACGAAGATCGGCTCAATCAATCATGCCATGTCACAGTCCTGGGTCGCGTCACCGGGGAGCGGGCACCCACTCGCGGCTTGGGTCCCCACCATGGGAGGCAGGAGGACAGGTCTGCAAAGAGCTTTGGCTTTGATGGACGACTGGAGGTGCGGCCAGGAAGTAGGAGGTGGGGTCCAGAACAAGCACCAGATTTAAAAATCCGGAAATGTATTTAAGAACAAAGTTACACAAGTAGTTGTGCAAGCTCTCCCTCATTATTACATATTACATTTTTTAAGAAATTCACAGCACATAAACACTATCTAGCACAGGGGCGTCCAACATGCGGCCAGGGCAACCGATCTTACGCGGGCCGTGCCTCGAGCCCTGCTACAACAAGAGCCCTGCTACTTACCTGTGGGAGGGTCTTTTGTACTGCATAGAGGAAGCGGAACCCAGCAGAGTTCACGTGACATCACATGACTCTGCTCCAGTCCTGCTTCCTCTGTGGAGTACCATAGAACGCCGAGGGAGGCCGCGCCCCCTGCTGAAGTCTGTGAGTGGCATCGAGGAGCTGCAGTGCAGGTAAGGGGGTGGGGAGGGTGTTTGAATGAGTATGCGTGATTGAGGGAATGAATCTGTGAATGAATGAGTATATGAATGAATGAGTGTGTGCGTGATAGCATGGATGTGTAAGTGCTGGAACCTAGGCATGATGGGACTGTGATTGCTGTTAGCAATCACACTCCTATCATGCCAAGTCAGCCAGTACATGCTGAAACCTGGCTAGCTGCCCCCCTTGTGTATTGATGCTGCCAGCAGTATGGGGTCTGCACATCACTTACAGCCACCCTGTACCAGCATGTACTGGCTGACTTGGCATGATAGGAGTGTGATTGCTAACAGCAATCACAGTCCCATCATGTCTAGGTTCCAGCATTTACTGGATGGATGTGTAAGTGCTGGAACCTAGGCATGATGGGACTGTGATTGCTGTTAGCAATCACACTCCTATCATGCCAAGTCAGCCAGTACATGCTGAAACCTGGCTAGCTGCCCCCCTTGTGTATTGATGCTGCCAGCAGTATGGGGTCTGCACATCACTTACAGCCACCCTGTACAAGCATGTACTGGCTGACTTGACATGATAGGAGTGTGATTGCTAACATTTACTGGTTGCCTGGGTATGATAGGAGTGTGATTGCTGTTAGCAATCACACTCCTATCATGCCAAGTCATATTGCTATTTTTTTTGTCCAATTGTGGTGTGTTACCTAATTTTATTAAAAATGTGAGTTTTTATTATTATTTTTAAAGGTGGGGGGTCATTTTCGGTTTTGGCTAAGTGATCCGTGAATGTTTTGTTCCACAATTTTAATTTTGGTGCATCCCTAGAATAAATAGAACTATTTCATTTTAAATTATCCTGAATTTGTTGTCACAAAACTTTCTAGGCTCAGAAATCAGAGGAAAAGTAAAGGTTTTGTGAAATTTACTTTATTTGAATCTGCATATTTTATTAAAGGCCATATTTTCTCACAGTGAAAAATGAGTGCGGCCCTCGCATGTATACAATTCTGATGAAGTGGCCCACTGCAGAAAAAACTTGGACACCCCTGTTCTAGCCTATCATGCCTGCCATTTTTACCTACCCCAAACCTTACTTGGTCCTTCAGTACAGACATAGCCATGTACCATGCATGCTTAAATCCCCTGGCTGTATTAATCCCCACTGTGTCTGATTGAAGACTTCTCCACATAAAAACTTTATTACATTAGAAGGTGACTGTTTCAGCTTTGATTCATTCTTTCCATAATCATTTGAATTGTATTATGTTACTATTGTAAGATGTGTTAACTGTGGGCTTTATAGGGAAGTAGCAACTTAATTATTGAATCAACCCCAGTGTATGATTGTGACATATTCAGTAGCTTATACAATATTGCTGACTCTATAAATGTATTGCCAAGTTACATGAATGGAGATCTAAGCTAGGGTTATATTTATTCTGCTAGATCAACCTTTTTCTGCATGCATTAAATGACACAGACAACCTATTTTGATCCCTTCTGAACACATGAAACCCAGAGCATTGTTTTACATGCAATCTGGAAAGATTCTTCTGTGTTTTTCTCTGTATGCCAGGTCTGCATTTACAGGAGATGCCCCTGGGAATAAGGTGAGGGAATGAGCATGGGTACCCAAGCAGCAACGGGCCGTTCTTCTTGTTGCTAGGTAACTAGGATACATAGTGTGACAATCATAACACATCTACATGAACTCACATCTTTTATCACAAATGTTGACTATTTTCAACCCCAATGCCAGCGATAACCGATCCCCCTCTGCTACCCCCACCCCTTTCACAATCCCTTTCTGTTTCTTTTGTTCCTCTTAAGTCCTGGATGTTCCTATGGAAACAAGAGAAGAGGTTGATCGTGTGTGTGCACAATATGTATTGTACATACTGTCAGAGGTTCAGCCGACACAGATGTCGTCCAGTTTGTGATAAAGTATGTAGACTTAACTATGTGCAGGTATTTATATGTATGTCTGGATTAAAGTCTTGTGAAAAGATAACAGTGATCTATCCAGAGCGTGTTTTTATTTGCTTATTTATTTATTTTTAAAATATGGTAGTGCAAGGCACTTAAAATAAAGGTGATTTAAAAAAGAAATCAGATTGATTAATTTACCGAAATAACGGTACAGTTATTTGCAGCATGGCATTTATGTCTGTGAGTCTCTTACTGATTAGAAAATTCTATTGAGAAGTGTTTTATTGGCCCCATGTGCTTACACACACACCTCTGCCTCTAACCAGACTTGGGCACAAAGAATACTGCACACACCCACTATCGCCGAAACGTACACGAACATACTCACTCATGCACACACACATGCACTCCATCATCCTCGTTGCTTTTGTGTGAGCTGCAGACTCTGCCTCTACATTTCTGTCTCCTCCTCTGTCTGTCCCTCCAGCTTTCCTTCTCTCTGCACTCTCTCTTTTCTCCCCAAATCTCCACGCCTTTGCTTCTCTCTGCTCTCTATTGTGTTCGCCCATTAGGGCTAGTTTGGCAAGAAACTGACCTATTAGGGTTATTATGAGGAATTAGAAAGCGCTCTTAAAATCCCACGTTTTCTGTCTTCCCCAAGATGTTAAGCAGTGTTCTGCTTACCCTGGACTCATCTATTTCTCCATTGTCAGACAGAAGCAAATAGATTTGCCCTAAATACTCCTCCTATGTGTGTCTCATTCCACCCCATATTCATTTTTCCCTCTAGTTGCATCCAGCATTGCCTTTCTTCCTCTGTCGGTCTGTATCTCAGAGCCTTTGTTCCTTCTTCTCCTCTTTTGGTTGGTTTGATGCGTCCCTCTGTCCATCTTCGTCCTCTGACAGGTAAATGCATGCGCTGGGCATCGAAGAAGTACAATACAGTATATATATATATATATATATATATATATATATATATATATATATATATATATATATATATTACAGGAACCCGATTATTTTCTTTGAATGAAGCTCTAGTTGATGGCACAAAATATTTAAATATTTTGAATTTCTAATTTGGGAAAATGGTCAAGCACTGCATATGGCATGAATGCACAATTTATAGCATATCATTACTCACCTATAGTATTCTAAATGTGCATTATGTCATTGTACATTTGATCTTATTGTTCTATGTAATGTCACATGGATTATGCTGATTAAATGCGGTAATTAAGTATCACAGTATACCAAATTATGACATGATATTCTGTTCTGCATGTTACATTGCATGGCATTATTACATAGAAAATCCCTTGTTACATCTTAATCACTCACTATGCATACTGTTATATTGAAAATGAGGCATCTACATTTTCTAGTTATTACATCACTCTTTGTATACTATACTAACATGGAAATATATTTAACCACTAAGATTTTTAGAATCTGTACATTGTTAGATATCTGCTTGCTCATATGATTCTTGCAGTGTTATATTTCAGTACATTATATACATGTGGGTATAACTGTGATATTATACCTTAGGGTACATTATTGTATATCTGTCCATGCAGTTATATCACTGCCTGCTTCCCATATCCCATTCTTCTGTGCCATCTATCTACATCTTATTATGATCATATTGTATAGTTCTTTGTGTGTTACATTTCAAATCATATTGTCACTTTGGATAATACACATCTGTATTTTAACTCACTTTTTATCAACATAGATGTAAATGCTTTGTGTATTTTTACAATGTGTGTGCCAGGATCCTAATGGTTGTATGCATCTCTGTTTTATGTGTCAGATATTTTGTTTCTCTGTAGTTATGTAACTTCACATTTTATACAATACACCTGTAATTTGCCCCGGTGTTGATGCTCTTTTTGGTATTATGTCAAGTGTCTATTATTATATCATAACTGTATGGTGTTTTAGTTAAAAGTCCATGTGATTTCCAAGCACCAGGGGATATAAAGGAATAAAATGGTACCCTAGGTCCAGAAATTGCTGTAATATATGTTGAAAATCGGATCACATTTTCTTTTGTCTAGCATTTTTCTTAACATTCATAGAAAGGGCAAGTGAAAGAGCCATTTAAGATAATGCATACAATTAATTTTTTTTACTAACTTAAGTATCCATGTTGACTTCATAGAAGCAAAAATAAAATTGAATCTTTCACTATTATGGATTGGTCGCAGTATATCAGACCTATGTCACATGCTTTGAAGCTGTTGTTCCAGTAAGACAAAAACTTTAAGGGTGCTGTTCCATCTCAGTAACACATTTATAGATAATCTTAATATTGTGGAATGCCTAGTAAAATTTTGTTTCATTCTTACGTTTTGATGGGGCACTTAGTTGATATTATAGGTAATCCCTCTTTTACGCTGTAAATTCCATAATGTTAAGGGATTAAATTTCCAAATATTCATTTAAATGAATGAGCTAAAGGGCAGGAGAAGAAGGGCATTTTGTACCTGTTCATAGCCTTCACATAGATTGTTGCTATGTGTCTACCACGGACAATGTTTACTGTATTTTCTTTTTTTTCATATGTCGGTACAGGTGTCCTAAGGACCTTAGTCTCTCTTTAGTCACCCCAGTGGGGGCCATGATATCTCCCAAAGAGAAGAACAAAGCTCGGCCCCCAAAGGACAGCATGACCCTCCTGCCATGTTTCTATTTTGTAGAGGTGAGTGATTCTACTTGTGTAGATGATGATCGCCTGATGGTCAGTGGCCACAAGAATGATCACAAGAGTGTGAGAAATTCCGTAACAATAAATATGGAAATGGTTAAACAGATATCATAAATGTTCTGAAATGTTTTTATGCCAAAGTAAAAAAAATAATAATAAGGAAGATGTTTTTTTGTTCAAATTAGGGCAAATCATGCATTGTTAAAGTAGATTTGATGCAATAGTAAGATACATATGAAAACACAACATTCTTAATATGACTGTGGTCCATGACATAGTTCAAGGGGTTGGGGCCAACAGGGAGAGCACTGGTATAGTTTGAATAACGCTAAATAATATTGAAATTAACCATTTTCACGTTTTTTTTAAATAACTGGGAAAAAAGTGATTTAAAACACAGAAATCACTGTCACAGTAGATGATAAACACCCCTAAAAATAGAGCTAACAATGTGCAAAATGATTTGCTAAACAGTCTGCAAGAATTAATTTATAACAGTCCTGATAACTCTTTAATGTGATGAGATATGCAAGTATGGTGGTGTACTACTATATAGTACTTTTTAGGAGGTAACACCCCTTTAGCTACTTATGAAAGTAATGACATTAATAATGGGGTCATTGTTTAGTTCCATCCTTTTTCTACTGACTCCTACCTATTGACAAAGTAATTGCTGCTTCTTTCTGTGCAATTGAAACTTTGTTAAAAAGTTTATTCCGACACTGAGGGTGATGGCCTCCTAGACCCAAAAATGCTTCCATTTTCCACAAAGCACCTGGGATAAGGTCAGTACTAGAGGTAGGAAGGGACCATTTGCTGTGGGATAAACAAGGGCCAGTATAACCAAATATTCAGTTTAATCTGAAAAAACACCGGATTGATCAAACTGATTGACTGGGTGGTCTTCATTGCTGTACTGACATCCCAGTGGGATGCTGACCTACTGATTGAAGTGGCTGTGTGTGTATGTTTGTGCAAGTGTACGGTGTTGTAGTGGCTGTGTATCTACATATGTAAGTGTAAGGGGTTAGAGTGTGTCTGTGTATGTATGTGTAAGTGTAGAGCTGCCCCTGACCATCATCACACCCACATCATAATTCATATGTCACGTTCTCGAACCACAATATTCATACCTCCCACCATCATATACCTGCCCACTATCATTTCCTTCCCCTATCATCATCAACAAGAGGACATAGTCTTAAGTTAGAGGGGCAAAGTTTTAAAAGTAATAACAGGAAATATAACTTTACTGAGAGGGTAGTGGATGCATGGAATAGCCTTCCAGCCAAAGTGGTAGAGGTTAATACAGTGATGGAGCTTAACTAAGTATTGGATATGCTAAGCTAGATATAAGATAAGGCCAGGGACTAAGGAATGGATTCAGTGGTTGGGCAGACTACAGAAGCTGAATGGTTTCTATCGTCCCCCTCCATCTCTATACCCAGCATTATTTCCCGATCATTATCTTCCCCTTGCATGCACCAATTCATATTTTTGTGTGTGTGAATCACCTTACCTTCCTGTCTGCGGCCGAGTATGTCACTCTGCTCTGCTTGTCTGCCAGTTATCCTCGCTACTATCTTATTTCCAGAAAATGGGAGATCTGTGTGCAGCCACACATATATTTGCATGGCTCCAAGACTGGCCCCAGGAGCAAAGAAGCCACAGACAAGGTCTTTGGGGTAAATGGCGCAGACCAGCTGTTGAAGTTGGTGGAGCACAGGGCAATTTTTGCACCAGGGCCCGGTGGTTTCGAGTTACTTCTCTAACAGGTAGTATTGAGAATGCAGAGAGAAAAGTGAATAAGGAGGAGGAGGAATGGTAGAATTATTCCTGCTCTGCTTTACCCAAACTTCCCTTGCTGTTTCTCAACCTCTAAAGACGTTCTGGCACACAGATGAATAGGACATTGGATTTTTTGAGGCTTGAGTATCTGCCTATTTTGCCATGTGCTAAAAACTAGGATCACCAGAGATATGCAGCATTATTTAGGAATATAAAAATTCTAAGAAACTTCCTGCATTGCATCTGGATTAGAGATAGAATTGATGTAGTTGCATGTTCTCAAGCTTCCATTCTTTTTCAATGATAGATGCTAGAAACTAGATTTTGGCGCCGGCCACATTTTTTTTAGAAGGGGTAAATACGGGGTTAATGCGGTACTCAGCATCTTTGGCACCAGGATTTTAAAGGTCCGTCCTAGCAACTCTATTGGTCCCAGGCAGGGGCCTTCTCTGCCATCGACCAATGAAGTGCAGCTGCTCTTCATTGGTTGATGTCAGACGAGCCCCCTGCTGGCGACCAATAGAGTTGCTCGTCACTCGTACGGAGTCGCTCGTACGGACTTTTGAAATCCTGGTGCCGAAATTGGGCCTGGGGAAACCATTGGTCTCCCTGCTCCAGGAGTTAAAGGTCCGTACGGGTGACCAATAGAGTGGCTCCTACAGACCTTTAACTCCTGACAGCGGAACTTGGCCTGGGGAGGTCTCCTTGCTCCAAGAGTTAAAGGTCTGTACAAGTAACTCCATTGGTCGCCGGCAGGGAGCTCCTTCATTGGTTCATGCCGAAACTTGCCCTCCTGGGGAGGTTACAGGAGTTAAATGTCCATAAGAGCGACTCTATTGGTTAATGTCAGAGGAGGCCCCTGCAGACTCGCATGGACCTTTAACTCCTTGCGGGATCCTATGGATTTCCACTCCCGTTAACCCCTGCAATGCTGCTTAGATAAGGTAGGCTAGAGGGGGAAGGGACCAGGGAGACTAGTTGGAGATATTAATAAAGACGAACACGAAGATTCTTCATGTTGTGTGTCTTCGTCTTCATGTACGTTTTGCCGTCGCCATGTTTGTTTCGCCGTCGCCATGTTCGTTTCTTCGGTATTCGGGCTGAACAACGAAAACGCACCTTTTGTGTTCGTTTTCATGTTTGCCCAAATACGTATGCACAAGTCTACTAGAAATGCAACCACTGCTAAGTGAAACAATTGGTTGCTGAAGCTGCAGATTTTGAGGGACATATGTAATGGTCAGTGACCCTGTATCAAGCTGAATCATTTGTATGGTATCGTTGCGATGTGTTTTCTCTTCGATAATTCCACAACCATGATGCAGTTTTGAAACTGGCATTTCATGATTCACCTGCGATCAGAGACTTTTTTTGCCCATTGCAATGTTAGAGGTTGAACTGAATCCCCACTGCTATTTTATATTGATCTTTCGTGGTTGTATTTCTCTTTAGCTTCCAAAGAGAAATCAAGCTGGCTCTTCTTTTTTACTCTTGCTCCTAAATTTTACTGAAAATAAGTAAAAACAAATTATTTACAACTCTGTCAATGGAGGGAACTAAAAACTCATCCAGATCTCAAATAGTCTGTATATTTCTATTTGCTAAAGCTTAATAAAGACTGGAGAAAGTGTTGAAGCCAAATTTATTATCAAGTGGGTGCTGTCAAGTGGGGGAATTCTGCAGCATTGATATTTTCACCAGGGCTAATTAATCCCAGCACTAATCATGTCACCCATTGATGTTCTGAGTCTTTGCATATTAAAATTCTAAATAGCTTTCAACAGATTAAAAAAGATTGTTTAGCAGGAATAGCATCTTTAAATGCCAAAAACATACAAGTCTACATTTGTTTCTTCTACAGCTCCCAATAGTGGCATCATCCATTGTTTCCCTTTACTTTCTCGAGTTGACTGACATATTCCGGCCAGCACAAGGCGGGTTCCAGTGCCATGATCGTGCACTCTCTATGCCATATGTTGAAAGTAATGAGGAGCTGATCCCACTTCTGATGCTTCTCAGTCTTGCATTTGCCGCCCCCGCTGCATCAGTGAGTAAATTAACCAGTGGTTATGGAGAACTGAAGGTACATCACAGTGCATGGCTGAGCTACCAGGAAAAGGGATGAGAAATCTCAGATAATGTTATAAAACGGTATTGCCTTTATTTAACGTCATTTTCTAATCCTGACGCAGATTATGCTTGGTGAAGGAATACTGTACTGTATTCAGTCTAAACTGAAGGGTCGTGGAAGCGCTGAGGGGAGCATCAATGCAGGTGGCTGTAACTTTAACTCCTTCTTGCGCCGGACCGTACGCTTTGTAGGTAAGACACAGGGGGAAAATATGCACCATGACAATTTTAAATGTGAAGACCTTCTTCTCAGACACCTATTTATGTTCCCTAGGTGTCCATGTCTTTGGGCTGTGTGCCACCGCACTTGTCACTGATGTCATACAGCTGGCTACCGGATACCATGCACCGTTTTTCCTAACTGTCTGTAAACCTAACTACACAAGATTGGGTACGTCTTGTGCAACCAATCCCTATATTACCCAGGACATCTGCACAGGCAATGACCAGAATGCCATTCTGTCAGCCAGGTAACTATGTTGCATATACCATAAACCTCATGGTGTAGCTGTATCTGGTATCACTGACAAAGGCTTAAAAGGATCTCCTTCAAACTAAACTTAGTAAAGTACCCTGCCCAGCTCTGTTATATATACATTGTATAGGTAGAGGACATTGGTGAACAGCATTCATTGGGATCCCTCCGTATTTAGCTACGCCCCTAGAGGAACTGTACAAATACTGGTTACTAGGCAAGAATTTCAAATACCATATAATGACCTGGGCTCACCGTATCCAGGATACTAGTTCTCTTCTTATGTTGTACTGTGCTATACAAAAGGTGAACAGTAGCATCATTCCTTGGTAGCTAGGTTACCATGCTCTATGCTAAAACCGTATCCTAGCTACACTTTATCACAATATGAGCTGCATTATTTGACTGCTGGAATTAATTATGATATTGCTACAGGCAAGTTTATTTTAATCATAATAAAATTGTAGACTGAAATGTGGGCATTTTAAAGACTGTCACAAGATATTCTTTCATGCCCATTTTTACTTAAGCCTGCTTCAAAGAGAAGGTAAGAAGAAGAAGTCTGTGCATTATCCCTAGATCTGTATGTGGGGAAAAAGAGAATGCTTGTGATTGCAGTACCCAGTTTTTGGAATATGAAACTAATATCTTTCCTCCATTGCACCCCCAGAAAGACATTCCCTTCCCAGCATGCCACGCTGTCTGCCTTTGCTGCAGTTTATGTTTCAGTAAGTATATCATCCATAGCTTTTTGCAAATTAATTGTTTACAGCAATGTAGATAATTAAGGGTCCAGTCTCACAGTCTCATTCATTCTCTGGTGTCTGGGACACTGAAGAATGCATAATGTGCATAATTGTGCACACGTACAGTAGTGGTGCCAGTTTGAGTTTCTTGTAGGCTCTGCCCCGATTTGCCAGGGGGTAGAAGTTTGGAGGTACTCAGGACCTCCACCAATTGTCCACCACAGACCCCAGTAAATGTCTGCCATAAGTATAAAATACTGAGCATAAAATAAATGCAACTTCTTTCAGATGTACTTCAATTCCATCATTTCGGACAGTACGAAGCTTCTGAAGCCGCTGTTGGTTTTCTCCTTTTCTATCGCGGCGGGAGTGTGTGGCCTGACCCAAATCACACAGTACCGCAGCCACCCGGTCGATGTCTATGCAGGGTTTCTCATAGGAGCAGGTATCGCAGCCTATCTGGTAAGTAATAATTGATTTCCATGTGGAAATCCTCTTTTTCATGGTGCAGTAGGCTCATTGTACTTAAAGGGGAACTTTCAGTATCTTTAATTGGATGACAAAACAGCAGCTGCTGGTTTAACTCGAAGGTAAGACGCCGCAGTGGTAGTGACACACACTGCATGCCCCCCAACTGTCCCAATGTGGGCGGGACAGTCACTGTCCCGCCTATCCCTACCTCTGTCTCACTTTGTAGAGGACGAGGAAGAATGAGGCAGGAGTGGTACTCACCTCAGGCACAGCTCCGAAGGGGCACACAGCCGTCCGATCAGCACCTGCAGGACTACTTGGGAGATCACAATCTCCTTCTAGTCGGCTCAACATTTGGGATGTGCAGACCTTGCTTTACTGCTCCCATGTGACAGCAAATGAGTGCGGGGATATGACGTTGTACCCCTGCACTCTGCATCAATAGCCGGCGGGTATTGATGAGGGAGCAATAAAGCAAGGTCTGAAGTGACAGACCTCGCTCTTCCACTAAAGGATAGAAGAAAAAGGATGGATGATGAAGGGAGAAGGATAGAGGATGGAGGAAGAGGTAAGAGATGGGGAGAAAGGGGTGTAAGAGCAGTGCATGTGTATATATGTGTGTGTGTGTTTGTAAGCTTGTGTGTATAGGCAGGTGTGTGTATGAGCGGTTTAGGTATTTGTAAGCTGGTGTGTATATGTGTGTAAGGGCAGTGTATGTGTATATGTGTGTGTAAAGGCAGGTGTGTGTATGAGTGGTTTCGGTATTTGTAAGCTGGTGTGTATATGTGTGTGTAAAGGCAGGTGTGTGTAAGGGCAGTGTATGTGTAGATGTGTGTGTGTAAAGGCAGGTGTGTGTAAGAGCAGTGTATGTGTGTGTGTGTGTAAAGGCAGGTGTGTGTGAGGGCAGTGTATGTGTATATGTGTGTGTAAAGGCAGGTGTATGTGAGGGCAGTGTATGTGTATACAAGTGTGTAAAGGCAGGTGTGTGTAAGGGTAGTGTACGTGTATATGTGTGTGTAAAGGCAGGTGTGTGTAAGGGCAGTGTATGTGTATATGTGTGTGTAAGGCCAGTGTGTGTGTGTGTAAGGGCTGTGTATGTCTATATGTGTGTGCAAGGGCAGTGTATGTGAATATGTGTGTTTATGGGCAGGTGTGTGTGTGTAAGGGCAGTGTACGTGTATATGTGTGTGTGTAAGTGTATGTGCGTGTGTAAGGGCAGTGTGTGTATGTGTGTGTGTAAGGGCAGTGCATGTATATATGTGTGTGTGTGGGCAGGTGTGTGTAAAGGCAGTGCATGTATATATGTGTGTGGGTGGGCAGGTGTGTGTAAAGGCAGTGCGTAAGGGTCCTGGGAGGGAGGCTAACATTAGCCTCAGGGGCGTACCTAGAGTATTTGGCACCTGGGGCGGATCTTGTATGTGACCCCCCACCACGCACACACACACTTTAAAACTGCATAGCTTCTATCGTTATATACTGGCGCAGACATTGAAGGTGGTGCAGCATTACTGTTATCATTATATACTGAGGCAGACATTGATGGTGGTACAGCATAACACCTACCACTATATACTGAGGCAGACATTGACGGTGGAACAGCATAACACCTACCACTATATACTGAGGCAGACATTGACGATGGTACAGCATAACACCTACCACTATATACTAAGGCAGACATTGACGATGGTACAGCATATCACCTACCACTATATACTGAGGCAGACATTGACGGTAGTACAGCATAACACCTATCACTATGTACTGAGGCAGACACTGACGGTGGTACAGCATAATCCCTATCACTATACATTGAGCCAGACATTGACAATAGTGCAGCATAACTCCTATCACTATATATTAAGCCAAACATTGATGTGGTGTAGGCCTACCACTTCATTGTCTGGCTTAGTAGTAGGGATGCGTCAAAACGAAAATTATGGACTGAAACCGAAAATGCAGCATTTACCTGGCCAAAACGGAATATGACTCCCCACCATAAAGTAACACACCAAAATAGGACAAAAAAAATTCAATAACAATATAAATATATATTTATATATATATATATATATATATATATATATATATATATATATATATATATATATATATATATATATATGTGATTGTTAACAGTAATCACACTCCTATCATGCCCAGGCATACCCAGATTCCAGCATGTACTAGCTGACTTGGCATGATAGGAGTGTGATTGCTACTTGATTGTAACAGCGCTACACACATTCATATAATGTAATGTATGGAACAGTATAGAGTGATGGGAGTTATGATGTACTTTAGAGCATAATTATATATAATGAAAAAGACATTGGAAATGGTACAGCATAACACCCATCACTCTCACACATTTACCAATCCATAGTTACTAATCCATATTTACCAATCCACATTTACCAATCCACACATACTAATCCACTCTCACTGTCACTCTTACTGAATGCTTTCCTACCTTTCCTCTGTCACTTTTCTTGTTACAGCAGCCAGCTAACTGTGTTGGCCCTTTTATACGGTCAAGGAGATGAAACCACGACTCTTCTGTCAAATCTCCCTATAGAGAAGTGGGGGGGTCAGCCAATGATGTGTCATTTTAAACTTCTTTATGTGCTGATGTCTGACATTCCCGTCAGTACCATTGATGTGTAAGCCTGTAAAAAGAAGTCTTGGAAAATGGCATAGT